>NC_079344.1:14985481-15297481 GCF_029582105.1 Oenanthe melanoleuca
AGCAGCCACGCGTTCGCCTTCTCCTCAAAAATGTGCTGCAGACCTTGTCCAAATATTTAACAGCAAATCTCTCCGGAAAGCCTGGGGAGGGCAGGGCTGCTGTGCGTCTGGAGAGATGTGGATGGGATGTGTGGGTTGGAGATGTCTTGGGAAAGAGTGTCCCAAGGATGGCCAGGCACCAGCAGCTTGCTACAGGATGGGTACTTCACCAAAATGGCTTTTTCTGCTTTTATGTTCCCCTCTCTCAAAATAACCCTTCCCACCATTAACCCTTCCCCTGCCCTGCACAAATCACATCTCACAGTGCTCAGGGGGAGCTGAGGGAGGAGAACAGCCAAAGGGGAGCCACAACCCTTCCCCACCACCCCAAACCCAGCTCGCCCAGGTCCCTCCTTGCCTTCTTCCCCCCCTCCCCATTGCTTTTGTCAATTCAGCTGTGCTGAAAATCCCTTTGGATGCTTGCTCTAGGAAAAAAGCAATGCAGAGCTATTGCCAAGGATTTCACACATAGCAACCATTGAGGCAGCAAGTGTTGTGGCAACTGGATCAACACCCCGAGCATGCAACAGCCTTTCTGTCCTGGAAAGCTTTTCCCTCTTTTCTTCCCCCCAGCTTTCAGGCAGATGTTAGTGTTTAGTCACTTTTACGTATTTTTCACCACCGCTCTCCGTACCCGTGTCCAATGAGTCACTCGTGTGCACAGGGCTGTGGCTCAAGGGTAACATGCCATCCTAAGATGCTCCAGCATCTTGACCAAGATCAAGCCAAGAGCCTTCTGCAGGGACAGGTGGGGACCCCATCCCACCCCGTGCAGAGGCTGGGGGACACAGGGTGCCAGCCCCTACCTTGGGGTCCATGCGGAGGAAGTTGTGCGGCCCCCGGCTGCTCAGCGTGGAGCGCTTAAACGTCTTGCTGTGGTGAAAGTGGTAGTAGTCTTCCAAGCTTCCAATCTGCAAAATATAGAGGTTGTTTGGGTTGGTTATTTTTTTTTTTTAAAGTTTGTTTTCCTGTGGCTTCTCCCCCCACCATTTGCCCTGCACCCCAAATCCCTGACTCCCACAGAGCTCCCAGGGCTCGGGAGGATGCAGGATGCTGGCACGAGCCCTGGTGCCACTGCTGTGACAAACAGCCTTGGTGGTCAGACACTGCACTGGCACAACAGAGCCCGGAAAACATTTTTATGAATTTTCACCCATTAAATGCATCTTTGAAAACTGCCTTTCATCAGCTCCCAAGCAGAAATAATGAGCTAAAAATGAGCTCAGCAGCTGCGGCGCAGCCAGGGGAGCTGTGCCTCATCCTCCTGCCTTCTCCACCCGGCACTCCAGCTTCGCCCCGGCTGCACGTGAGGAGAGGTGATGTGATCCCTGCTCACCCTGGGATGCTCCTGGGATGTAAGTGTGGGATATAGGTGTGCATAGCCTGGAGTGAGGGATGGCAGCGTTTATAGGAAAATACAGTGCCAGCCACACCACCCTGCCAAGCCCCGGGGTGGCTGCGCTGCCTCTGGCCCTCTCATCCTGGCATCTGGAGACACCACAACTCCTCTTCTTTCATCCCAAAAGCAGGGATAAAGTCCTGGGGCTATGCAATGAATCGAGGGATCTCAGCCAGACACCGCATGTGAAACATCCCACGGGGATTCACAGCCAGAGGGACTGGAATGACCCAAAAGCTGTGCTCACTGGGATGTGGCTCCCAGATCACATAACTTGGGTACAAATTGGGACTGCTATAAATTCACTTCTGAGTTGGGTTTTCTTTTTTCCTCCCCTTGCCAAAAAACACCACATTCCATGTCAGGAGCTGGATGTTGGGAGCCAGTGACATTCCCTGTGTCTGGCTCACAGGACCAGAAAGGGCCATCCTACAAGCACCCATCTGCAACCCACAAGGCAACATCTTTAAGGCCATGTGTGACCCAGGGGCCAGGGTGACATTCCTGAGGTCAGACCAGGGCTGGTTGCAATAGAACAGCAGGGAACAAACAGGTTTGTCTGGATCAGATGCTAAAGCAGATGACAACTACTTACATCTTTATCACACTTGATACCTTGAGATCTGCCAGTGTCTCTTACGAGCATTAAATATTTAATTAGTCTTGCTCTGCCTTTTATGCCAGGATGTCATTTCACCAACTTTACTGCTGTTAGTGTGATTTTTATAATTTATTTCCACTCAAATTCATTTAAACCCTCCCTCCTCCCCTTCACATTACAGCATAGCTGGGCATTTTCTTTAACATCTGCATAAGGAGGTTGCTCATAGCAATCTGTATTTGCCTTTTAAACCCATTCTTCAAAACCATTTGCACTTAAAAAGGAGAAGGAGGGTGCTTCAACCACTCCATATTTTAGGGAAACCTTCACAAGGCCACCCTGCCTCTTGCTCACTCTGCCTGGAAATCAAGAGTCCAGGGCTTACCATAAAATCCTGCAATGGTTTGGGTTGGAAGGTATCTTAAAAGACATCCAGTTCCAGCCTGCTGCCATGGGCAGGGCCACCTTCCACTAGATCAGCTTGCTCCATGCTACATCCAGCCTGGCCTGAAATAGGGATGGGGCATCTACAGCTTCTCTGGGCAACCTGTGCCAGTGCCTCATCATGCCCACAGTAAACAATTCCTTTCTAAGTAAAGAATTTCTTCCTTCCTTTTCACAAATAAATGCAAAATTACCATGCAATGCAAAGCAGCAAGAGCACAGAGAAGGTAATGACCTCATCTCAAGCTCCGGGGATACATAGCCAGAGCAGCAGGAAAAGAACTCTGTGCCCCACTTCTTTATCCTCCTGGGATTTATGGGCAGAAAAATAAGAAAAACCTTCCCGTGCTGGGAATACCTTGAAAGTCTGAGCAGAGGTTGGTCCACTGGGACCAACCTGGTATACCTCCAAATGTCTTGTTTCACCTAAGATATTCTAAGGAGAAAAACTTGTAAATGTCATTTTTATCTTAAATGAAAAAGGATTTATTGTCCTCCTTGTGGTCAGTCAGCAATGCAACCCCATCTCACCCAAACCATTTAATCTGTGCAAAGTACAGCTACACCAGCACTGGTGCCTTCCAGAAGGGTGGATCCAACTGGGAAGGCAGTGAGCACTCTTCTCCTGGGGACACCACCCATTCCCATCAGGAGCAAGGGGTCCAGTCGCTGAGCTCCTGCCTTCAGGAATGCAATCCTCAAATGATCACGGATGTGTTCAACTCAGTAAGGATCGAGCCAAGAGCTGCGAGATTCCAGGAAAGCCCCAAATACAGCCCAAAATTAATCCCATCCCTCTCCTGCACTGCAGGTGAGACCACTGAGGATGTGCCAGCCCTTCCAAAACGGACACCACGCATGGGAAAACTCATATAAATCCTGCAAGCAGGACAGGAAGGGGCTCAGCATCACCGGCCCCGCGCGGTCCCCGCTCGCCCTCGGCCAGGGCCTGTCCCGGCTCGCCCCAGCACGGCCGGAGAACAAAGCCCGGCGGGGAGGAACGAGCAGGAGAGCAATGAGCAGCCGTTCGAGGGTGTAAAAGCAGTTTCTTTTGTTTAGTTGTTTGCTTCACTCAAATAGAAGTTGACGCAAGTGATTCCCCAAGGGAAATGTCACTCTGCCATGACCCAGAAGGGTTTAGAGTGTCCTGGCTCTTGGTTTGGGCACGGGAGAATGCGTGGAGAGCTCAGAGCTGTGTGTGCCAACCCCAGCAGTGCCTTTCCCAGGCATGTCAGGAGCCTCCAGGATTGCATAGCAGAGGAAAAGAGGTCACCAGGCACCAAGGCAGGGCTGAGCCTCCTTGCTCCAGCTGGGGCTTCCAGCGACCATCACCTCTCCTCCTCCCTCACCACTTTGGACTCCACTCAAACATCTTCCCGCGGTGATAACATCCTTGGCAGAATTTTCCAGCAGGTTTTGTCCAGAATCAGGCCCCTCAGGAGGGCACATCTCACTGGAGACAGTGCCATCACCAGCAGCTCCACAAGTTGATGATGCAGGAGGGGGACACCCAGGTCCCCACGAGGCTCAACACACAGTGAACCTTGAGCACAACACTGCAAATGTCACACATGACACACGTGCAGGGAAAGCAGTTCCTCAAGGCTTTGGGAAAAAGCCCAAAACCCAGCGGGAAAAGCTTGGAGAGATGGAGAGGCAGGGCGTTGAGAGCAGCTGGGGAAGCCCCAGCGGGGGCACGAGCTCCCAGTATGAGCTCCCAGTATCCAGGGGAAAGGCGGGAGCCAGGAACACCCTGATGCAACCACAGAAATATTTCCCTTGCTCTCCAGCCTGCACAGGGCTGCCCAGGGGAAAGGACTCAGGAGGGAAGGATGGATGCTCCAGTGGAGCCACATTGTGCCCATGGGCCAAATGCCTCCAGCATCATGGGGATGAGCTCACATAACCAGGATGCTGGGGAAGGAGGGAGGGGTGACAGATGCTCCAGCAGGGAAGAGACACAGCAAAACCCCAAACCAGGAGCTGACGTTAGGCTGATGCAACTTGGGAGAGTGGGAAGTTCAATCAAGATATTCTCTGGCTGAAGAGGGATAAACACTGAAAAGCCCTTTGGGTTGCACAACCACCTTCGCCCAGCCCTGTGATAGAGGCAATTGAACAATGCATGTGATTTTCTCCTTGGTGGGATGGGAGCTGAGCACACAGGTAGGAGACTGAGGTGGGATGTGAGGGGTTATCCCCCATGAGAGGTCAGACACGGGTGCAGGAGACAATGTGCCCAATTCAGCCTCCCCCCAAAAAAATTGTTTATGCAGCACCCCATGACTTTAATTATAGTTAAAAGCAGGGTTGCGATATAAAGCAAGGTTATAATTTGTAGTCCGGGAGACACCTTGGACAGGAGGACAACCTGAAGTATCACCCAGACAAAAAAGCGCAGGGCAGCACCATGGCAATAAACTCTAGAACAAGCTCCGAGGACTTGTATCTGGGATTGCAGAGGATGAAGAAATTGAGAGGAAAACTAGCTGCTGTGCAGAAAATCTCTTTAAAGACACCAGTGTTTGCGGGGGTTTGAAAGCAAAAGTTCTCTGTGTTCCCAAGATCTCCGATAAACCCGGGCCAGAGAGTCCAAAGTTTGTTAAACCCAACTTTCCGGGATGGGAGGAACTTGTGCAACCCCCCAGCGGTGCGGGGCGAGGGCACCCCGAGGAGGGGCATTCACCCGGGGGGAGCCGCCCCCGGGCCAGAGCGCTCCGACAGCATCTCCGCATCGTCCCCATTCTCATCCCCACCGCTCCGGGGGCTCATCTCCCGCTCCTGGGACCCCCGGGAGCGCGGGCAGCTCGGCGAGACCCCCGCCAGCGGGGAGATCTCGGGCTCCGTCCCCCGCTCCTGGGATCCTGCCCCGGTCCCGGCAGTGCCGGCAGTTCCGCGGAACCTCCGCCGCCTTCCCGGTCCCAGGACCATCGGCAGCTTCCCGGTACCGGGAGTCCCAGTGCAAGACCCCGGCAGCTCCCGGCGCCGAGCTCCCCGCTCCGGGGATCTGCCGCAGCTCCCAGTGCCGGAATCCCCGGCAGTTTCCCGAGACCGCTCCGCCTTTCCGATCCCGGGACCCTCGGTAGCTTCCCGGAACGCTCGGCTCCTCTCCGGCTGCGGGATCCCCGGTGTGAGACCCCCGGCAGCTCCCCGGTGCACCCGCGGGTGGCCCCAGCCCCGCATCCCCCGGTCGGTGCCCAGCACCTGCCCGCTCCGAGCCCCCGCCGCCCCTTACCTGCCCCAGGCTGATGTACCCGTAGGCGGCGGCCAGGCGGGCGGCCTCGGCGGGGCCCCCCCGCACCCGCACGGCCCAGTGGTTGGTGTAGACGGTGCGGGCGGGCTCGGCGGCGGCCCCGCGCCCGGGCAGCGCCAGCGGCAGCGCCAGGGCCAGCAGGCAGAGGCGGGCGGGCGGCGGGGCGGCCGCGCTCCCCGCGCCGGGGCCGGCGGCGGGCATGGTGCGGGGCCGGGCCGGGCTGGGCGGAGCGGGGCGCTGCGCCTTTTAACCGGCCCCGCAGCCCGCGGGGGCGGGGGGATGCTCGGGGGGGGCGGGGAGGGCCCGGGAGAGCGGGCGGACGGGGCGGCCCCGGCGCTGCCCCCCCGCGTCCCCCCGCCTGCCGCTGGGCAGCCCCGCTCCGTGCCCGCCGCTGCTCCCCGGAACCCCCCGCACCTCTCTGCAGCCCCCTGCCCGGCTCCGGGCAGCTCGCCGGACCTCTCCGTGCACGGCTGTGTCCCTTCCCCGCGCGTGTCCGGACAACTCCCTGTGCCCCTCGGCATCCCCCCTGCGCGTCCCGGCGCTGGTCCCCGGACAGACCCTTTGATTTCCCCCCGTGTGCCGCGGTGCGGCTCCGCGGAGCCCCCCTGCCTCCCCCTGCCTGTGTCCGTACAATCCCCGGTACCCGCCGCATCCTCCCCTGCGCGCCCCGGTGCTGCTCCGTGAACAGCCACCTGCATCCCCCCGCATCCGTCCGCATCCCTCTGCATGCCCCGGCACTGCCCTCCGGGTTTCCTCCTGCGCCCCACTTCATCCTCCTTTGTGCTCCCGATTCCCCGGGGCACCTCCCCTCCTTCCCCGTAGGCAGCCCCCGTGCATCATCCCGGCTCTGCACCTCAGGTAACCCATGGCACCCTTCAGCGAGAGCCCCCGCATCGCCCCCGCATCCCCCTGCATGCCCCGGCACTGCATCTTCTTTTGTGCATCTGCATTCCCCCCGGGCAGCCTTCCATGCATCATCCCAGATCGGCTCTCCAGGTAACCCCTGAACCCCGCGGAGAGACTTTCCACATTCCCCCTGCATTCCCTCAGCCAGCCCACCATGTATTCCCTGGTTCCACTTCCCACGTAGCCCCTGCATCCCCCTGGGTAGCCAATCTGAGTCCCCCACCTCCTCTGTCTCCCTGGAATTCGTTGGCACTGCCCACATCTCCCCCACCCCGTTCCTCCTGCATCCCTCCAGGCATCTCCTTCACCCCTCTGTACTACCCCCACAAGCACATCCCACTGCACCTCCCTCTGCATCCGTCCAGCACTGTTCCCACATTCCTTGGACATCTCCCCTCCACCCCCAGCACCCCCCCGCGCACCCCCAGGTGAGCCCCAGCTAGCTCCTCGTGGGCTTGGGAAAGGCCAGGACAGGACAGGACAGGACTCTGTGGATAAACCTGGCAGTGGACACCCGAGGGGAACCACCATGAGCTAAGGGCTGGGGCAGACAGGCTGGAGTGCTGACTCTGCCTCCCACGGATGCCATTCAGGGAACAGCAGAGACCTCGTGGGATGTTAGAAACTGGGCTTTGTTTGGAGAAGGTGGTGCACACACAAAGGCTGGGCTCAGGAGCGGGCCAGGGATGCTCTGCTCCACAGCCCTCCCTGCCAATGTGGGCCAAGGCCAGCATGGAGCTGATGACTGCTCAAAATGAAAGGGTGTTTCAATGGCATTGCATTCACTCACATCACACCAGAGCTTCACCTGAATCATATCCAGGGCTCCCAGGGCACTGAGCAGCTGCATCCACAGGCTCCAGCTGGGATGGTCTCAGTGTGGCTGTGGGTCCCAGAGTGGGTGTCATCTGTTTTCCAGACCCTGACCAGTTTTGACTGGTATTTGGGGCACAAGCCCCACACCCCATCCATCTGAATACAAACATCTTCCTGACCCCAAACAGATTTGCGAGGGGGTGTCCAAAGAGAGATGAGTACAACTCACCACTGGAGCTGGAGGGGAAATCACAGTCTGGTGGTACCCACTTGTACCAGCCCTGCCACTGGGCAGGTGAGCTAGTGACAGCCTGAGGAAATAGGGAAGTACTCCCAGCTCAGCCATGAGATTAATCCAAGGGAAATTTATAGGGAGCCTGTTCTATATCAGACAGGGCCAAAATCCTCTGGCAGCTCCTGCACTGGGCTGGCTTTGACCCATTTGCAGGCAGCAAATATATAGAGGGGCCAGATGGAGGTGAGTCCCTGTGTCATAGGCAGGCTTATCCTGGGAAATTACAAATATCAGCAACATGGGCATTTGTAGGGTTTCTGTGTGCAAAGTGTTGTGCTGGCATTAGGGACGTGACAATTTGCTGCCACAATTTGCAGGCACTAGGGAGTCTGGTGACTCTGTGCTCACCATCAGATGTTGCTCATGCAAATCACTGTGGGTTATCACTGCAGGGACACTGGAGCCTCCAGGGCTCATCACCCCACATGTCCTCTCAGGGCTGCCCTGTGAGCACCCTGGGCAGAAATGATGGGTTGTGTGTGGCCATTCCTTCTGATTATGCAGTGAAGAATGGTTTCCATTAGCACCAGCACATTGCAAATCCAATCCTCACTTCCCATCTGGTTTATGGGCTTTTCCTCAAGTTTCCCATTGATTAAGGTGTGTGAGATGGATGAGCAGGGCTGACGGGTGCTGGGTGTGCTACGTGTGCAATGCACGTCCAGAGAGATGCAGCAGGGCAGAGCCAGAGGAGAGGTGGGAATAGATGAAAGAGAACCCTTTGGTTTCAAAACATCCACCTGGCTCTGCTGGGGAAGGTCTGAGGGATGTCGGCAGGGGATGCAAAGGAGGGGCAAAGTATCTCCACAGGGGGCAGAGAATGGCGAATGAGCTCTGGCAGCAGCAGGGAGGGTTTATGGCAGTGGGAAAAGCTTTCTGAAGCTTTTCAGAAGTGAGTGAAGATGGAAAGGAGTTGCCTTTGTGGGGATGTGTGTGCAAAACCTCACTGTGTGTGTGTTAGCTGATGAAGAATGGTCAAATCCCAGGAAAATCAGGCTGAATCCATGTCTGGGAGTGCTCTGCATCCCACTGCAATGTCATCAGTGATCATCATGGCCATCGAAACCTAGCTAGGAGCTACATCACAGACATTCCATCCCAAGGCCATTCACCACGACTCCCGATGTGTCTGCCTGGGGAGTAGTTACTGGTACCAGTAAAACTCTGTGCCCTGCTGTGAGCTGGGTGAGAACCTTTCCCGAACACTGACTGCAACATTGGGACCCAGGTTTTGGTGCTCCCTGCTGTGCTTCTGACCCGTCTCCCACTGACATGATTTTGAAATTCAGAGTGGCAGTTTTCCCAGATGAACCCAAGGGATTTGCCAGGGGTGTCAGGAAAGACAGACTTTGGCTCCACATGCTTTGCAGTGGATGTAGACTAAGGCAGCAGCTCTGGTTAACTCTTTTCCTGGGATTATTTGAAAACCTGGAGAATTACAGAAAGCCACTGACAATACAATAAATTCTGTGAGCTGAGAGGTTAAACAAAAGCTGCTGCAAAGGAAGCATGGAAAGAAGCACTGCTGAGCCAGTAACATTTAAACTCTCCTAAATAAAATTTGTAATAACCCTGGCATTTATATCTGTCCATGAATTACAGTTAAAATCCCACCATGTCCCACACACACTCATTGCTCTGTACAGCAAAGAGCTGGACGAGCAGGGAAGAATGTAATTTAAATGCTGTTCCTTTGAAACCCAAGCCCTTCTTTTTAAGGCACGTTCAGAAAAGGAAAGTATAAATAACGCACCCAGAAGGTGCTATTTTTTCCAGGGGTGGGATGGCAGGGCTGGCACTGAGCTGCCTGCCCTGGGCAGCAGCACTATCGCCCTGTTCCTGCCTGTGGAGGAGGGACGGGACAGTGGGAGCTGTGCCTCTGCTCCAGTACGAGGAGTTAAGCAAACAAAAGCTGTTTTGCAAACACCCACGGCCCAGAGGTGTCCCTGGGATGCCAGGACAGGGAAGCCAGTTGGCTTGAAGTCATCAGCCAGCCTTGCTGGCAGGAGCTGCCCAGCGAAACCCCACAGAGCCCTGGCCACAGGAGCTGGGTTTTTATCCTGTGCGTGATGAGAGCCTGTCGACATGGAGATTACAGCACAAATCAGGTTAAAACCCATTTATCTGACCCAAGCAGAGCCCGTGTGCCGGGATGTGCAGAGGCGTGAGTGGGGCCATTGCTGTGCTGATGGCTGCGAGCCCGTCCCGGAGCCGGAGAGCCCGACAAGCCCCGGCCATGCAGCTGTGCACGGTGGGTAAAGCAGGGCATGCAATAATTAAACCATCACACCTGGAAATAGCTCTTTCTGTAGCTCCCAGGCTTAACCAAATGAATGAAATTTGCGCTGGCGTAATTAAAGCGATGCTGTTCAGGATCTTGCCTGCACCGGGGAGTTACTGCAGCTTGACTCTTCACTCTCCGGTGACAGCCACGTGGAAGAACCCCCAGCTCCAGCCCCTGCACGGCTCGGCTCCAGTGCTGACTTCTCACCATCAGGGTGCCCATTAACACCAGCCCATTAACACTAGTTCATTAACACCAGCCCTCAAACCTGTCTGGCAGCACAATGCCTGCAGCGTCCTCCGGCAGCTGTCTCGGCTCACTCCAGCACACAGCGATGGCAAAGCACCGGGCTCTCGGCTGCAGTCCCTGCTCCCCTCCAGGGACGTGTAAATCTACAGGACAAATCAGTATTCTTCCATTTTTACTATGTTAAACCACAACATATTTATATTAACTCATCTCAATCTCTTTTTTTTTTTTTTTTTTTTCTCTGCTTGCCCTTTCAGGTGTTAAAATAACCCCAGACTCACCAGTCTGGGCCAGATGGTTTCGGGGATATTAATGGTAAAATCCTGCACACAAGTGAGCTGCCACCAATAAGATTTGGAGCCTCTGTGCAGCTTCATCCTCCCGGCTGATGTGTCACAGCCGCACTCGGGCTCTGGCAATGTCACCACTGCTGTCAGCGTGCAGCAGCCACCAGTTTTGCAGCTGGGAAAGCCCTGGGTGAATTCCCAGGAGATTCGTGTTCACTGGAAAAATCCTGTCCCTGCCTTTTTCCTTCCCTTTCTAAATCTGGATTAAGCTTTCAGTCTGGAGAGGTGATATCAAATGTGATGGAGAGGGAGGAGGGGAGGAGGTGGAGCAAGGCCCAAGGAGGTGTGGACGAGCAGCCCAGCCCTGGTCACAATGCTGCAGGTACAGGGAAATTAATTTCCAAGTTCTTGAAACATCCATTTATAAAGCTCTGATCCCTGGCAGCTCTCAGAGAAATGGGGGAAATTACAGGGGAAAAAGCGCTCCTGCCAGGGTGAAAGAGCTCAGAACCACAGGGATCACCAAGGAGGATGTGCCAATGGTTTTCTGCCATCCAGCACCTCTTCCAAGCACTAAAGGCAGCAGCCAAAGGGATTTAAATTGGGGATTAGAGAGGCTGCCTGGCTGCAATGATACACTCGGGGTTCAGGGAGCAGAGCATCCCCAGCACCAGAGGTTTTAGCTGTAATTAGACCAACATCTGTCCGGCAATGGTCTAGGCTTGCGCAGTCGCTGTGTTGCTCCAGGCTGGGCTGGAGATTTCCCACAGGCTCCTCCTGTTCTGTTTTTCTGCAATTTCACAGATAGAATTTTTTTCCCCATCTGATGCATTCTTCCTCTCCAAAAAGATTAAATCTTGATTGTCAGGTACTGGTGTAGCAGGCAAGAAGATTTCCCTGCCTAGTCCAAATGTCATCCTAGTAAAAATGCTAGTAATAAAAAATAAAGGAGAAAGAGTCCATTATGGACTCAGGCCTGAAAAAATATCCAAAGGATAGATCCTGAAGTTTAGAAACAATTGAAGCTCAGTGGCCAAAGGGCACTCTGGGGACTGCTGGGCCTAGCACACACATTCACAGAGTGGGGAAATCAATCAAAGATGATTGACTGTGTGCTGGACTTGAAATAAAAGGGAACAAACCCAAGCCTTTTCACCCATCTCAAATAGGTTTGGGGTCTATTGTTATTTTGGAAATTAAGGCAAGGAAGGAAATGCTCAAGCAAGAGGTGGTAGAATAGGGAGATGCTTCACCTGGAGAGGGTGCTGGGACAGGGAGGGGACCACAGGGATGTGTCCTGGTGGCACTCATCACACATGTGAATAGGAATCCTTCCACCTCTCCTGGTTGCTCCCACCATCCCACTTCATCTGGGAGCACTGCACTGGGGAGAAGCATCAGAGTCAAGAGGGTGCTGGCAATAAACTGAGCCAACCCAACCCCACCCCTGGAAGAGCAGGTCTCAGAAAAGCCGGTTACACCGGTGCCACGTGGGGTGCCTCATTGTCACCATGCAGGGGAGGCTATTTCAGCTTCCCCCAAAGGAAGCATGGCTCGGCTGCTGGAATGATGGCTCCAGGGCTGGACTTGGAATCAAAAGCTGGAAGGGGCTGGGGAAGGAAAGCTTCTGTCCCTTCCAGGAAGGGACAGCTTCTGTCTGCTCTCTATGGTGGCTTTGTCAGATTAAACACAACTTTTCAATTTCACCCCCGGGGGGCTGATATACTATACCAAGGACCTGGCTGTGACTGGCACAGGACAAGCCTCCCCACTGCATTTTAACTTCCCAGGAAACCCCACAGCATTGGAGCAAGCACCAGGGACAGAAACACAAGAGGAGAGAGATGAGCCTGGGGGTGGAGAGATGCAAAGATCAAACCAGCAGGGACTTCAAAACAAAATCCAGCAGCCCAGGGAAAAACACGGTGTATCCTTGCTGAGGCTATCATTTATGCCAATTAAGGAAAAAAAAAAAAAAAAAGAAAAAACAAACTGGCATGGCACGATGGAGAGCTGCATGGTATTTCCTGAAAAGGGTGTGGGGAGCATCCTTGGAAAGCCTGCTCTGCACAATGTGCTTGCTGTTTTCAGAAAAATAAAGTTGCTGTGACCCACCTGTCCCTGAAAAGCAGCTATTTAGGGCTGGAACATGGTCAGCCCAGAGTCAGTGGCTGGGTCTGTCCTAACTGTAGAGCAGCTGGCACTTTTGCCAGGATTTGGGGTTTGGCATTTACCTGCAGCTTTTTAATTGCTACAAAATGTCTTAGAAAAAAATGCAGGATAACTGCCCAAGCACCAAGTGCTCACAACTGAAAGTCTTTCCTCCACAGTCTTTGGCTGGTGGCCATTAACCCTCCTACCAACCCCCAGAGCCGTGACAGAACAGGACAGGAGGTGTTTTCTCCTTTGCCATCTTTAGATTTTGGGAGTCTTTTGACTCAGCTAGGAATCTGAGGGTTTAGAGCAGCAGCTTTGGGGTTTGCCAGAGAGACAGCTGTGGGAGTGATGGGTGAGAGCAGCCCTGAGGGACAGTGGAGGAGCTCTGCTGGCAAAGGACAGGAGGGCCCCCATTGGGAAGGGACAGTTTTTGGTAAAGGGAGTGTCCCATGGGTTTGTGTCCCCTCATCCCCTGGCAAGCCAGGACCAGGACTCACTCCCCATCCCAGTGGCAGAGCATGCTTAGAGCTCACCATGGGCAGTTCTGAAGGTTTCAGCAGCATAGCAAAACTTGCCAAAGCCTAATCTTCCAGAAAGCTTACCTTAAACATGGAATTCCAATGGAGGAGCGTGGAAAGCAAACATAAACCCACAGTTTGGATGGGTTTGCTTTTGTCTGATCCCTGCTCAGAAGCTGCAGGCAGGCAGTATTTGGCTGACCAGGCTGGATCCAGTGTTCTCTGGGCAGCCACGATGCTGAAAGAGAAGCAGCTCCACCTTAGGGCAGGCACTGGTGCTGGAGCAGGGCCGACCTCGACACCAGTTCAACCATCAGCCATCACCCATCAGCTCTGATCTGTGCCAGGGACTGGCAGCATCTGCTTCAGCCTGCAGCCAGGCTTTGAGCCAGCATCAGGGTTTCAAGGCTTGGGATCAATTTGGGGCTGAGAATTCAGAGTTTCTCTTAGTCACATTGAAAAAATCCCCTCCAATGTCTATTATCTTTCCTAATGAGGCTGCGGGGTAAAAAAAGGCTGTTTTCAGCAAATCACCCTTTGCATCCTGAAAAAGCACCCTGAGACCCATGGTGGGTGGAAATCCCACATGGAGCAAAACTCCACAACAATAAAAACTCATCCTAGGTGAAAAAATACCATAAAAAAAAAAAAAAAAGCCAGTCAATGACAAAGCAGTGTTCTATGGAGCCCTGGACATATCTGGATTAGTCCCATAAAAATCTGCTGTTGTGGAATATCAGCTTCCCTGCAGGAGACAGCAGGAGAGATGCTAACCTGGTCTTGATTTGAAAGCTGCTTATTAGTCCTCATCAAGCATAATTATGCTTCAAAGCCAAATGAGATGTCCAACTGGATTCTGAACACACGTTAATGTTTTTAAATGCAAAAAAAAAAAAAAAAAAAAAAAAAAACAGGCAAAAACCCATTTATTATATCCCAGCCAGACTCCAAATGTTAAAATAGATGCTGCTAATGGCTCAGGGAAGGGAGGGCTGGAGCTTCACTGCAGCTTTGCCAATTAAATGGTTATTACTGACCAATTAGTCAGGAATCAACCCTGTTTTTAGTGATATCTGATTAACTCCATCCTGCAGATCAGCCTCAGTTGTTAACTGGGGGAAAGGAACACCTTCTCCCCATCAGCCCCCCCGGATACTGAGACTGGGCAGGGTTTGTGCCCACCCTGCTCATGAAAAATCCCTTTTTCTTCCAGCACTACCACTCTCCTGGGGAAAACACATCTCAAGGACCCACCTAGGCACGGCAAAACCTTTCAGAGCCGGGAAGGAAATGGGAAGGAAATGAGGGAAAAGGGGAAAATTAACCACACGCAGAGGGTGGCTTCTCCCCCTGCAGCTTGCAGGTTGCTGCTGCCCAGCACATGCTGAGCCATGCCCATTCACAGGCTTTTCCAAATATTATCCCAATATTTTCTTTCAGTTCCCAGATAAATGGGCCTCTTCAGTAGGCTTTAAGCCTGCTCTGTTCTAACATTTTCTTTAAAGCAGCAGAGGAAACGTTTGAGTTGTGCCAAGCTGCTGAATCCTGCTTTCAGGGCTGAGCTGCAAGGGGTTTTCCATGAAAAAATAGGGGCAGTGTTGGGCTTTTTCCTTGTTTCATCAGGAAATATGAAGGAGGCCACATAGCCCCTTAATCTTCCTTTCTTCCTGCCTCCTCTCCCACCCTGCAGTCCATCTTTCCTGTGCTTTCTTGTGTTCTTCAGAAATTTCTGACCATGTTCCCAGATTTCCATAGGATGTCATGGGCAAGCAGGAGATCCCCCTGCAGAGCATCCTCCCTCTGAATACCCCTGAGCCATGGGCAAATTCCAGGGGACCTTGGTATCTCCTGTGGGGCTGGGACAGCAAGGCCACAGCACCCAAGGAAGCTGAGGAAAGTGCCCATGCAATGGCCAGGGAGGGTGGAGCCAGACAAAAGATAGGAAAGCACATTAAAAAAAAAGAGCAAGATTTCAGAAAATGTCAGTGCAAAGAGCCACTTCCTTCCAGGGACTGGGTGCCGCAACATGTAGAGGGTGCATCCAACCAAAACTATACTGGATGAAGGATGTTGCAAGCCCAGGGCAGCTGGTGTGGTTAGGCAGAGGATGACTGCTCACCTCCTTGTTCCACATGAGGAGAAGATACTTCTGGATGCCCTGGATGGCTTGGATAGGACCTGGGCAGAGACAACAGCCCTTGGCACAGGGACAGGGCTGGAAAGAAGCTGTATGGGGATCTGAGGTGCAACAGGGTGAAGGAGGGGAAGGAAAATCTAAAGACATTGTGACTCTGGGAGTGTCTGATGGACTGGAGGGGGACAAGAACAGACCTGGCACAGGGAGATACTGCTCAGGGCATTTCCTGGCTTCTTACTCTGCCCTATACATCTACAGTTTGTGCTTACAGGGTCTGGAGGGGGGAGAGGGAGGTGATGCTCCCCAAGCACGGAAATTTGTGGGGTCTGTGGTGTCCTTGGGAAATGCCACTAAGAACTCCAAACCTATGATGGCAGGAGCATCCCCAAAGTGATACCCAAAAGGGTCCAGCCTTGGTGATGGGACAAGCTCGGTGACTGGGGATGGATGTGGCCCATTCCCTCATCCCCGGCTGGGTTCCCCCTCCTAGAAAGGGGGGAATCCCTTTTTCCCAGGCCACAGGATGGGGCATAAGGAGGCCAACAGCCCCAGCAAATGTGGGATCCGTTCTGGTCTCTGCCTGCCCCCGTTCTCTGGAGCAGCGCAAAGCCTGCATCAGCTCATTTCCTTTACCCCGCGGCATCCCTCGGGGCCAGGGCACGAAAATCCCCCGCAAGACCGTGTGCCCGGGGGCAGCCGAGGGCGTGCAGGAGACGCCAGGGTGCCGGAGCCCGGGGAGCCCGGGGAGCCCCGCGGCTGCGGCGGCCGGTGCGCCGGGCCGGCACTAGGTGGGGATGGCACCACGCCGCGGGGAGGAGGAAGGGAGGGAGGAAGGACAGCGCTGGGCTCGGCTGGGCTGCTGCTGCTGCTGCTGCTGCTGCTGCCCGGGGCAGGGGCTCGGGCTGCGGGGAATGATGAGAGGGGCTGTAGGAAATGCTGAGGGAGGGAGGGATGGGGCTGGGATGGGGCTGGGATGCTGGAGACAGACTGGCAGGGATGCTGGAGGCAGCAAGGAGCCTGTACCACATCGGGCTGCCGAGTCAGGCGCTATTGCAAAGGCTATGGCTGTCAGACAGTCTGAGCCCCTCTGCTCGCCCCACTCAGGCTCGTAATGGTTATTACTGACATTCATTACATTTTGAAATTTTAGAAAGGAAGTATTTCCCACATGTTCTCAGTCAGACCATCTTCTGCATCCCACAGCTCGTTCCATCCGTGGATGTGCTAAGGTGGGACACTGGCACAGCTGGGAGCTGGGCAGTTGGTCACCAAGCTCTTGGCCTCACTGGAAAGGCTGGAAGGTGACCACAGTGCTGAGAGCGGGATGCAGAGTGTACAGTACAACCTCACTGCAGGGCTGAAGAGGAATGAATCCATGCCAGGAGGAAAACTGCATCACAGGGGAGTGTTCCACCCTGGCTGCTCGGCCATGGGCAGTACCTCCCGAGCCTGGCTGGCACACAGCAGGACAATGCAATGAGCCCTGCACGTGAAAGGGTTTACTTGCTGTAAATCTTTGCAGAATTCACTTGATCCAGTCCTACCTCATGAGTCATCACCAAAACCAGGGCACAGATGTAAATCTCACACCATCCCTGCTCAAACCAAGAGTCAGCTTGTTTCCACAGCCACTGCACAAAACATCTTCAGGGAAAGCATCACCCTGAAGTCCAAATCCAAGACACAGGATTTTTCCAGCCTCTTCCTGCAGGGACCCAAGCACCAGAAGTAGTAACTTGGCCATCAGCATCTGCAGGGAAAACCAGAGATGAGAAATAACCACTGATACACGTTTTTTACACCAAATTTTGGGGAGCTGATCTCACCAGCTCACCAGAGGGTTGGGTGCATAGACCACAACCATGGTCAAGTTGTCGAATTATTGCTTCACCTCTTCTTAACAAAAAATACCAAACCAGCCCAACCCTGCAGCATGTCTGCCAAAATCCATGTTCACCACAGAAATGGTGGCTCAGAATGAGCCACTGAGGCTGCACCCTCGAATCAGGGGGAAAAGGAAGTCGGCACCGCTGGGACAGAAGCATAATTCAGAATATTGATTTAAATGTAACTATTGAATTAACCCCTTCTGCTGCCACTCTGTGCTTCTTACATGCTCATCCAAATCAGAGAGAACATAATTTCAGAAAAACTCCATGACTGCTTGCTGTGCAAACCATCAGTCCCCAAAACCCATGGGTCCCTTTGTGCTCAAGAACCAGGCAGGGCAGCAGGTAGGGATCAGAATCAGGATGGCCAAGGATAAACCTGAGAGCAAGAGTGCAGGAAGCAGGATCATATTACCCGGGGTCATCAGTGCTACAGGTACCAGATTACACTTCTCTGAGGGTTTGTTTCTTGCCACAGCAAACAAAATCAGGTTCTGAGGATATTATCATATATATAAAAAACATTTTTATATATCCCAGCAGCTCCAGGAGGACCTCAATGCTGCATTGCATACAGAAAAGCCCGTGGCTGCAATGCACCCAGACATGCTGCCTTATCTTAAACTCACCCAGAAAAAATCCTTCCAGCACCCCTGGGGCTGCAGCTTCACCTTCTCAAAGTGTCATGCACAGAGCAGAGGTGTCATGGGGAGCTCCCATGCTTAGACAGAGTAGGGAGGCAGTGGGAGGTCAGGACTGTGGAGCAGGAAGTGTTCCCCCCCAAACTCAGCCCAGTTTGAAAGCCTGGCAAGCACTAACACTAACAAACAGTCAGTGTGTTTATATCCCACCTTCCTGCCAGAGAGCAGGGGTTATTTTTGGCATATTTTGTCATTGGTGGAGATGTCAGTGAAGGCCAGGAACAGTGCAGAGCTTTTGGGAAAGCCCAGAGGCGACTGCCCCAGGCACAGGATGATGAGATGAGGGATGTGGGAAGCTGCTCCAAGCCATTTACACAGGGATTGGGTTTTACCTGCAGGATGTGGGGCACAGCCTTGGCTTCAAAACACCTGGGGACTAAGAGCAGCATGGACCATCCTATTCCAGGCCCACACTGCTCCCATTCACCCCGTGCAGCAATGGAGTAGGAGTGTCATCCTGAGCCCTCATCCACTCCTTCCCACCTTTGCTGCCTGTGCCCAAACCATGGCCATCACCTGGACATCAACAGTGATGTTCTGGCAATATCAGTCACCTCTTCCAGCCTGCACTCACTGTCTTTCATCAGGACTTACTGCTCATGCTGAGTTAAAACTGAAAGGAAGAAGAGAGCACAAAGCAGCATGGCTGGTTGCCCACTTGCCATTGTGGCCACAGGACTTGGCCACATTCCTTCCACTCACTGCTGGTTTTAAGATCATTTAAACCACTCACCTCCTCCATTCTCCCCCAGCATGTGATCTCCTTACCTACAGTTTTGGATCTGCTTTGT
Organism: Oenanthe melanoleuca; assembly: GCF_029582105.1. Lineage (NCBI taxonomy): Eukaryota > Metazoa > Chordata > Aves > Passeriformes > Muscicapidae > Oenanthe > Oenanthe melanoleuca. The sequence continues at coordinate 15,004,248 of NC_079344.1, forward strand.
CCCTCCTGTGAGCACCAGACATCCTCTGCAGCCAGGAGTGCTTTTCCTTACAAAACCAGCAAGATCAGCAGGGAGAGCACACGAGTTCCTGCGAGTGCTTGCAGGCTGATGGCTTTGGCAGATAACTGGGTCTTCTCCTCCAGACATGTAACTAAAACAGGGAGCATGAGTAGCTGGAAAGCCTAGGTTTGATTTGGGCAGAAGACTGGACAGGTATCAGCCAAGAGGAAAACAGGTAAAACCAGGATTTTGGCAGGTCAGGAGTTACTGGCCAAACCTCAGATCAGGTGTAATAACCCCGACTACCCCACTGCAGCAGGGAATGTGGCTGGAAGCATCATCCTTTCACATGGCTTGTCCATAAAACACAAGATTTAAGCCCAGAAAGCTGGTGGATGGTGAAGAGAGACCTTCTTCCATTCCAGCTCCAGATGTGTAGTCTCCCATCTCCTCCAGCCTTTGCTGCTGCTAATTCCCCATGCATCACCTGAGGATTTGGCCACCCCCACACTTCTTGTCTAGTACAGGTAGTTTGGAGGACTGCAGTCCACCTGAGAACTGATTTAGTCCCACAACCATGCTGCAGAGAAGGTGCCACAGGCTCTATGTGGCATCAAGAGCCTGAATTGAACCCTACCTTTGCACATCCATTCAGATCCAGCACTTTCTCTGGGCCTCTTTGTTTTTGTTTCAACCAAATAGATGAAATTAAGAACATCCCCATTAATTTGCCATGCATATGAAGGGGTTGAGGATTTGTCCTGCAGCTCAGAAGCCTGTGGCCTCGCTGAGCCCAGCACTGGCTTCCAGTCTCACAGGCATGTTCACCTCCTCCCTCCCCAACACTGAGCAGATAACAGGGCAATTGCCATAATGAGTCTCTGTCTGTCCAACCCTGCTCAAAGCAATTAACGAAGCCAGGCACTAATGAACTTGGCTTCAGAGCGCCCCAGAGATGGGTTATTGCCATTTGAAGTGGAGGAAAACCAAGGCAAGAGCAGGTGGAGTGGCTGACCCTTGTCACGAGGTACCTCGGGTTGGATGCAGGAGACAGAGCTCCTGCCTGGAGCAGGGAAAGGATGGCAGGTAGACACGAGGGCGACCACAGCTCTCTAATGTGGTGTCTGTGGCTGGAGAGACTGGTTTGTCCACGTTGGGGAGGCAGGAGGGACTCCCCACCCACCCCAGTCCTGTCTCATCCCTGAGTGGCTTTGGGGAAGTTGTGTCTCTGCAACCAGAGCTCCTGACACCCACCTTGGTGGAACTGCCTCTACATCCTGCACTCCAAATTTTGCAAGACCCCAAACGCAGCCACTGAGGCACAGAGCAGGAGGACTCATGGGTCCCCCCTTGCAAAGAAACTTCCTCAGTCCATGACTCACCATCCCACCCTCCCTGGTGTCACTCGTGACTCCATTTCACTTTGCTGCAGCAGCATTTCACCATCTCCTATCAATGCAGAAGCCAACGGGGCAGCCTGTCCCGGCTGCAGACATGTGCCCAACACATCTCCCTGCAGCATTTTCGGACCAACCTCCCCGTCACTGTGAATGAATATCCTCTTGCAAACAACAGGTTTCCCTGCAATGCTGGAGGGGTCAGAGTGGGTCTCTCCAGGTCTGCCTGCAAGGATGAGGACAGCTGATAAATCACAGGGATGTGGCCTCTGCACCACATGCTCTCACAGCACACACGTCCTCACATGCACGTTGACGGCATGCTAAAAATATTCTTCACTTTTTGACCGATTAAAATTTTCCAGGAGAGTTGGAACCACAGCCCCCACCCTATCTGTACAGCCAGAGGCTTCCCCTCACCTCCCCCAGCCCTGCCAGGAAAACAGAGAATACTGAACAACAGTTCCAGTAATTTGGGGGTTTTTGGTTCTTTTAAAAGCCTGGCTAAAATATAATCTTTTTTCAATAGCTTATTTTGTGATGTCTGGCACCATTCTGGAGCCAAACTTGGCACCCTGTCTTGCTCTCACACTCCCACTGAGAAGGCTGTGGGTGAGCTGGGATGATCCCACTTCCCACCCAAATTCCCATTTTGATGGTTCAGGAAATTAAACAAAGAAAATATGTTTTAAAACCAGCTCCCACCTGGTGTTAGGCAGCAGAGAGCTAATGTTGGCTTGGTGACAGCTCTAAATGCTGATGGCCAGTCACGATTTTCTTGTCATATCTTTCAGAGGTGCCTGTTGTGCCACGTAAAGAAGGAACCTGTCAAAACCCTGGCCACTGGCCAGGCCCCTCTGTGCCATCACCAATGCTTGTGGCAGCATTTTCTTTGCCTAATTTGGCTCTTGGCCATGGAGGAGGAGCAGGGGAGGGCACAGAAGGTGTTTATACAACATGAGGATTGTCTCGGTGAGACCAGAGCCTTTGCCAAACTGAGCTAAGCTGATAGGAAGGAGATGTCATCAATGTGTTTTTGCTAATTATCACTAATAATTATTTGTGTGTAGTTTCTCTTAGGAGCTCCAGTCCTGGCTCAGCCCCTGCTGCTCTTGCAGCCTTGTGCAACTGGAGCCAACAGGAGGGTCCTAACCCAAAATCCTGCAGGTGAGAGGAGAGGGAGGGCAAATGCAGTGCTTGGGCAATGCCCTGACCATGGTGGTCAGCACAATGCATCCTCCCTCTTGATGTTCTCTCCCTGCTCACACCAGTTACAACCAGTCAGACCCTGTCTGGCCTCCCTTGGCTTTTCCGAGTGTGTTTGGTGCCTCAGCCTCTTGTCAAAACCCAGATTCATCACAGCACAGCTATTAGCTGCTCCCTCCCATGTGAGATGTCTTTCTGCTGACACGGCAATCATTCTGCTGTCAACGTGCCTTGACAATACCAGGATTTCTCATTTCAAGTCCTGGTGTGTCCCAGGGTGATTACCAGCTCCTCCATTAACCCCTGGCCCTGCAGGATGGGGATAGTCTGCCCTGATGGATGCTCTGCTATCCCTTCCACCTCTGGTTAGCAGAAGGTGCCTCCTGTTTTTCCTCTCAGCACTTGCCATACCTATGCAGAAGAGCATTTAACCTGGAGGTAGAGGGTGTCAGACTTTTATTCTCCTTTCCTTCTTATTTTCTGTGCTGAGAACAATGGAGGCAAGGTTTGCAGAGGGAGGTAATGTCTTTTTTTAGACTGACTGAAATAATTAGAAGAAAAACCAGGCAAGCTGTTGGGTACATGAGCCCTCCAGCAGGCCTGAAATAGCTGCAGAAGTCTGCAAAGCTGAATACCAGTGGAGAACAATAGCTCTGAGCATGACTAGTGTTAACCAGTTCTGCTACCAAAGACCATTTCCCAGCTGTTTTCCTTAGGTGAATGAGTGGCATCACCTCTCTGCCAAAATCCATTGTCCAGAGACCACTCCATGGCCGAGAGCCACTACTGTGGCTGGGGGAGCCACGTGGCTACAGGGACCTGAGCCCTGGCCATTGCTCCATGCTGGCTCCATGGACACCCCTCGCCTCTCTGCACCCTGTCCTGCCGCTCTTGGAGCCTGAGCTGACCCCAGCCCCAGGGACACTGTGCCACCCTGGACCTGCCTCACCCCCGGGACCCTGCCTGATCCTGAGGGCTCTGATTTCAGGCACTGTTTTACTGCAGGGGTCTGGCCTGATCTCATGGGACCCTCTCTGATCGCAGGGGACCGTATGAGACACCAGGGAACCCCCTGACCTTCAGGGCCTGATGATTTCAGGGACTTTTCTACCAGGGGTTCTAGCCTGGTCCCTGGGGACTCTGCCTGACCCCAAGAGCTATTTCTGACCTGGAAACCCTGCCTATCCCTGGGGACCCCGACAGACACTGGGGGCCTTCTGATTTCAGGGATCCTCCGACACCGATCCTCCGATTTCACAGGCATTGTCCCACCAGAGGGTTCTGCCTGACGCCTGATGACCCTATCTGACCCCGGGGATCTCTCCCACCCCAAGCTCCATGTCCCTCTCCGGCTATCCTGCCATCCCTGGCTATGCTGGGTCCGTGTCCCACCCCGCACCGCCGTCTGACGGCAGGGACCCGTTCATGCCCCTCCCCGGGCTCAGTCCAGCCGGTCCCGGGGGCTCCCAGGCCGGCGGGGGGAGCCGGGGCCGGGCCAGGCGGGGGGCCGGGCCAGGCGGCGGCGGGGCCGGGGCCGGCGGCGGGGGCATCCCCGCCTCCTCCTCGCTGGCAGCGCCGGAGCCGCCGGAAACCCGGCGGTGCTGCTGCTGCTGCCGCCGCTCCGGCTCCCCGAGAAGTTGTTGCGGAGGGAGAGCGGCGGGGCCCGGCCGGCACCCCCGGCCCGCCCGGCATGCCCGTCCGCCCGGAGCCCAGCGGGGCAGCGGGGCGGCGGCCGAGCCCCTGAGCGGGCGGCGAGCAGCCATGGAGCAAGTGAGTCCGGCCGGGAGCGGGACGGGCAGCGGGGCTGACCCCGGGGTTGGAGGGGGGACCCCGGGCCGGGCGGGAGAAGCGCCTGCCGGGGCACGGCGACCGCACTTCGGGGTGTTTGCGGGTGTTCGCCGGCGCTGGGACATCCCGGCCCCGCTGCCGGGGGACAGCGAAGGAGACCGCGGGGCGGGGGGATCCCCATCCCCAGCAGCCCCCGGAGCGGCTCGGGCAGAGCTTGGGCAGCGCATCCCCGCAGCCCTCGGGATGCTGGACCCGGCCCGGAGGGGCTGCCGGGCTCCGGCAGAGCCGGGCTGGTTCCACTCGGGCCGCCCCGAGTGACTCCGCTGGGGTGTTGTCCTGCCCTGCTGGAGCTGGGCCTGGGTCAGATCGCCAGCTTGGACATGTCTACGCACCTCCAGCCTTCCCCACGTCTTTTCTGCTCCTCCTTTCTGTTTGGGACGGGTTTAACTCGGAGAAGGACGGTGGTGCTGCTTCTGCACATGGTTTTCATGTCCATAAGATCAGACACCCCAGTATTCCATCCCTGTGAGGATTGATTAAGATGCCACAAATTTGTTAGGAAGTTAAACAGGTCGCTTTCTCTCCTCGTCTGGCCACGCAATTATTCCTGCTTCCTCTCCTTGGATGAGGTTTTGCTGCTCATGCACAAAGAAAGCTCCCGGTAGGACAGGCTGCCGGAGGACTTCAGGCTGGCTGGTACACGCGATCCCTATAGCTGTGGCTTGTCTCTCCCCCCTCACACCCCCTTATTTCAGCTCCCAACATTCTGTGGCAAGAATGAAAGCTCTTTTAAAACAGCAGGGAGACGGCAAAGCAGCCCAAGTTGGTAGTGACTGAGAGTTGTTATTATCCGCTGGCATCCATGAAATTAATCCACAGCAAAGAAACTGCTTCCAGCTGGCAGCCGCTGGCCAAAGGGGCTTCATACCTACCCCAGCACTGAGTGACCATCCCACGGCCTTCTCTTCTTTAGTGATACATGAATCCTCCAGGGATTGCTTGCAGAAGGGGGGTCAGAGGCAGCTCCCCAAGTTCCACGTGGATCTGAGCAGTTCGTTTCCAGTGAAATGAACTATTCTGCTCCAGCAGGCTGGGGAGAAGTGGAAGTGCTAGGTTTGGGAGATAACGTGGAAAGGGAGAAAGAGAGTGGATGTGTGGAGATGCAGGTTATCTCCTGGGAGTTGTTCATCAGCACCTTGATAGAAGGGAGTGTGTGGTAAAGTAAGATGCTTGATTGAAATGAAGTTGATGTAACTGCCTAAGGCACTTCTGTGCTCTGTGTAACTTTAAAAGCGACACCGTGATTCAACTCTTAGGGGTTTGTTTTGTTGGAAGACACGAAGACTATGTGGGTTTATGGGCCCATAAAATACAGGGCAGGGGAGGGGAGAAAAAACTACCTAGTTGTTAAATAAAAAGTCATCCTGTCTGATTTGGGTTCCCTGCTGAGCTGAAAAATGTGAGGCTAAACCAAGCTGAAGTAGTGGAACTCGTGTTTCACTTCTAATGCCACCATGGTATAAAATGCAAAAACATCTCCTATGGATTGGTTTTGGGAGTGATGCCTTTGGCATGAGGCAGCATCAGGATAACTTGGTTCTTCCTTCATTTACACTGGCTCACTTGGCTGATGTCAGGGGGCTTCTTCTCATGGAATTACCACAGGAATGAATCCAGCCCAAAAACATCCCAGGAAGAATATCTTACTATTTCTTGAAAAATTCTCATATATAGCTGAGTTAACAACAGCAGCTCATGTCTTTGTGTCATGCTCCCATTTTAATTGTGGAATTACAGGAACACAGGATGGACACAATGCCCTGCTGCCAGTGCCCTTTTCTGGCCAACTTCCCCTTACCAATTTGGGGCAGGGCTGGCATAAAAATAATCTGCAAAAATGTCAGGCACCATCTCTGAGACTCTTCTTGCTTTTGCAGGAACAGTTCCCAGTTGAATCATCTATTTTTTTATGTCTTTAAGCTGCAGGTGCACCTGTTCCCCCTCGTGGGATGTTCTGGGTACATGTGAGGGGGAAGCTGCTGACCCAAAGCCTAGCAGCTCAGCATCCCTGTGAGTGCTGGATCTCACCCCTCACATCTGTCTTGTAGCAGGAACTGGAGAAGGCAGCTCAGGCTTAGGTGACTCCTGTGCAGTGCAGGGGGCAGAGCCCTCCACTTGTAGCTGTTGTCATTTGCTGAGACCATCACTCTCCATCTGATTGCACCTTCCCTTACCTTCCATCTCCTGGGCTGCTGAGGTGGGGTTTGGAGTCATGGATCCTATGTGTGGGTGCTCCCAGGTGCTGGCACAGCAGGAAGTCCTGCCTGGTATATTCCCCCATACATGGCTCCTTTCAGGCAGGGGTTCCAGCCAGGGCTCCTGAGTAATCTGGGGAGCTCCAAGGCAACCCTTCAGTGCCAAGAAGGAGAGGTGCAGTCTGGAGAGCCAGACCCCAAGCCAGCTCTGCCCTCGCTCTGCCTTGTGCAGAGATGCCAACAGGAGCCCCAGCTCTGCTGGAGGAGGTTGATTTTCAGAGGTAGATGTTAGGTGCTGTGTCTTCACAGGGAGTACTTTTATTTTAAAACCAGAGTAACTTTCACTCTGCGAGCAGAGCATGGATAGACATATTTACTATGTGACTTCAGCCTTTCTGCCAGGTGGGGGAAAAAAAAGCCCAGCAAAAATTCACCTGCCAAGCAAAAAAATAAAACCTTAAAGAGTAAAAACATTTTAGCAGTTGTTGGTCTGGACTCACTTGAATAAACTCTTCATACAGCTACATCCATGCACAAGTGCTACGAGGGAGGTTAAAGTCCATGCCCAATTATCTAAAAATGACATCAAAAGGGTTCTTGATCAGGAAACCAGCAGGTCTGTATTTCTGCAGGAATTGATGTTTGCTGATGTCGCAGATCTCAACTGAATACAACTTCCTGGCAAGCTAAAAAGTCAAGTTTAAAAAAAACCCACCCTATGTAGTCCCTCCATTTCCCGGAAAACTTTTTGATGCTCAGTCATCCTGTATTGTGGCCATTTCAGATGCAGCTCAGTACAACTGAAATAACTTCTACAAAAGGCATCAAGGTTGTTAGAGGTTTCAGCCCAATTTTCTTTTAGGTAAACACAGTTTATTTGAGTTTCTTTTTCCCAGCCTGCACCCGGGCCTACTGGCAAAGCCCAGCCCCTTTGAGATCTTAGTGGGGGTCAGAATAAATGTGGGTGCATGGGGTGTTTAAGCTGTTTTTCTTCTTTTTATGGCTGCAAGCTCCCTCTTTGGAATAAGAGCTTACCCTGATGAAAGCTGCTGTCCAAGGGTGTGTTCAGTGGGAGTTTGGTGCATGAAAACAGATTAGTTAACAAGGCTCTCCTCCAAATTTTTGAAGCTCATCCATACACACTTGCTCTGTCCTGGCTGTGGGAGTGTCCAGCTCCGACTCTGTTCCATGCACTTGGGATTTTCTCATGTTATGAAACAAGATGTCTGAGCTCCAGCCGGTCCAGTTTGTGCAGTGAGGGCTGTTTTGGGATGTTTGGGACTGTCTTGTCACACATCCTCTTTTTGTGTGCCTGCTCTCTGCAGCAGGATTGCTGCTATTACATGTGGGGACATGGAGAAAACCAGGTCTGGGAGAAAGTGGGATCCCTGGGAGGAGGTAGGAGGATTTGAACTTGGCCTCTCCTAACAAATCACAAGGTTGGTGAGGTGATTGTGTAAGGGGATTTGGCTCAGCAAGGGATTCCCCTTGCCTTGCTTCAGGGAAAGAGGCTTATTGAGGAGTCCATGGGGTGTGGGGAGCAGCAGGGTGCTCCAAAGGAGAGGTACAGGGATCTTGCCTTTACAAAGGCTCTTCCAGTGCACTGAAGAGGAGGAAAGCTTTCATCTTTAACCTGCTGGGAACATTTGAGTGTGGATGTGGTGAAGTCCTGTCCCTCATGCCATGGATTTGCCCACAGGAGTTGGTTTGGGGATGGTGACGAAGCATAGATGCCTAGAAGAGAAGCTTGCAGAAGTGGCCTTGGACTAAAATATGAGTGTTGCTACTGATGCCAGCAGAATCCATCATGCTGGGGTTCATCAGAAAGCTGGAGGAGCAAAGAGGAGAGGAGACTGCTCTTCTTCAAGGTGCACTTGGTACACAAGTGAGCAAGGAGTACATTTGCAGAGAGGGAAGCAGAGCCCCTGGGGGAGGGAGCAGAGGAGCAAGGTGGACTTGTTGCCATCCCAGCAGTGTCTCCAGGGATGGTTGGGATCTGTGCCCACTTCCCAGTCCTGTGGGAGCTGGTTCACTTTTCCTCTGGAAGATGCAAATCATGCGTTGTGATGTGGTGGGAAGGGACCACACCTGGTGGGTGCCAAAATCTTCTCTGGGGTGGCTTTCTGATGATGGTAACTCATTATGCCTTCTGTCCTTGCAGGATACAAAGGAAAGGGTCTCAGAGAAACCAAAGTGTGCTCCAACTGCAGAGAAATATGGCTGGATTAAAAAAAGCAGCGGGGGGCTTCTGGGACTGTGGAAGGATCGTTACATCCAGCTACGGAAAACACAGCTCGTGGTCTTCGAGGATGAGGTATGGTCACAGCTAATGGCCTTGAATGAGGGGCAGGAGCAGGCCCCTGGGGACACATGCATGTCCCTGTGCTTTTTTACTCTTCCCTCCAGCCCATTCCTTTCAAAAGGGCTTCTCCAGATATCTCCAGGAAGGGTAAACTGTAAAAGAGACGGCAGCTGCGTTTTAAATATATTATATATTTATAAATATTTTAGCCACTGAATATTTTGACAAAGCCGTTGCCAGAATACAAAAATGGGGGGCAGGACATCCTGTGAGAAGGTGAACGGAGTAAAGCTTCGGGCGGAAGCAGGATATGTGCAATGAGGTTTTGGCTTTTGAAGGATAAAAGTGGTTGTAGCAGGCTGACTTCCCACCTGCCACTTGAGGGGATGGCAGGCAACCCTGCAGCTGTTTGGCACCCCTCAAGCGGCTCAGATTGTTGCCAGCCAGACCCTTCAGGGTTTCTTTTAGCCACTGAAGGATGCAGAATGAGATTGTGAGTGCTTGCTGCCCTCCTTAAGCACGGACAATCTGGATTTGGCTCATCTTTTCCCTTTACTCGAGCCAGTTCTGAGCAAAAGGCCCCTGGGAGCCTTGTCCTGGACTTCCCTAGATAAACTGCATGCCTTAAGTTCATGGCCGCACTTAGAGCTGTTTCCAGACAAATGAGGAATAAGAGCCAAGCCAAAGTTGTCCTGGATTTTCAGGCAAGAGGAATGAAAAGTGCAGGGCTGGACCTGCCAGGATGCAGAGGTGGCTTTGTCCTGAGTCAAGCCCTGTTTCCTGGGCTGCAAGCAGCTTCTGCAAGAGCAGAGTTTGCCCCAGAAGTTAGAAATTACAGTGGCTTGTGTGTGCAGCAGGGTGGGGGACTGTGGTCTGCACAAGGACCATGTGCCTGTGAGGTGTCTGGTCCAAGAGGATCTGGGTCATGTGTGGGGATCAGAATGAAATAAAAGCAAAATCATGTAAAGCTTCATGTGCAGTGTGTCAAGGGAAGAAGAATGGGGAAATGTTTCAGCAGTTGCATTGCTGCGGTGGTTTCAGGAACAACAGGACTGACAGTGAGTTCAGTTCTCTTTTTTAAAAACATACTCTGCCTAAAAAAAGAAGATTTGTTGTAAACAATTTAGGTTAAAGGGTACTACCTCTTCCCTTGTGCTGAGCACTCCTGCTCTTCTCAAATCCCAAAGCTTTCTGGTGTCATTTGTTCTTAGCTGTGAAATGTCATGAAGAGTGCAAGAATAATGACAGGAGAAGTCAATGTCAGGTGATGAGCAGTTCAGAAGGCAGGAAAAGCAAGGGGAGTTCACTTACCCAGAGGGATGCAGCCTGGTCCTGCAAACTGTTGACTCTCTGTAGATCATTTCCCAGTGCCCTGGACACCTGTTGACTCCAGCTGAAGCTTCAGAAACTCGAAAATTCAAAATCTGTAAACATGACGTAGGTTTTTTTTTTAAAGAGCATGCCTTTAAAAACAAGATACATGGAGGCTCTCTTTACCACAAGGGAAAAGGAGGCTTTTAAAGTAAGATTAATTTTCACAGACATTCAGAAGAAGGAAAAATCCCAATCATTTAAAGGGTTATTTTATTATCTCAACAAGGAAAATGGCATTTGTAACAACCAGCATAATGTTTTCTGGTAGCCTGCGGATTGTGGTAACATCCTGTAATAAATTGCATCTGTAAGCTACAGTAGCTGCAAGGTCCCATTATTGTAAATAAGGGATCATGTTAATATCTATAGGCTATTAAACTGGCTTACAGTGAAGTCAAATGTCTAAGGAGAGGAAATTGCTGCAAAATTATCTGGTAGCACAATAGGATAGCATGTGATTGTGCAGACTTACTACGGGGAAACCAAAGGAAATGGCAATTTTCTGCACTCAGGAGGGGTCTTGTTGCAACAGAATTGAGGCAGTTCGTGTTTATTACTGCATTTATCTTCCTTTAATGTGAGTCAGGGCAGTGTGGCTGTCTCTATCTTACAAATGGGGAACTAAGTTTTGGAAATGGGAAGGATTGATGTCTAAGCAGAGTCTGGGGTGCAGTGTGCTATGGTGGTTTGTATTTATGGAGTTCAAGGTGCCATTTTTCCCACTGGACCGTCTCCACATATCTGCTCTGTGTGACCCTGGAGAAGAACACAGCATTCCAGACCATCCTCAGACTGAAACATTTACAAATGGGATTGTTCAGTGCTTGCTGAAAAAGGAAGGAGATAAAACCTCAGGCAGCAGGAGTAAAAGGCATCTCTCCATACATATCCTAAATTAGACTTAGATGGGTTAAACGGCGGGGCCAGCCTCCATATGGGCAGGCAGGTTTGGAGGCTGGGCATTTCAGTGGTCTGAACCCATCAGATTTCCAGGAACTGAGTAGTGCATTGGACCCAGTGTGCTTTTCTCAGTCCCTCCCATGTCCAGCCCTTCACAAATGGTGAAGGGTGCTAATGTTGCCTTGAGCAGTTGTTTCTTATGCAGGCCACCTTGTTGATGCAGTTGCATGAGCCTGGCTGCACTTGTAGCTGAGGTTTAGGTGCAAAACAAGAGCAGAGAGGATGGTCAACATGAGATACAGGCAAGAATATTGCACAGTGTTATGGAAAGTACAGTCTGAGCAGCACACAAATATATCATCACACAAATATAGCAGCACACCATATATCATCATCAGTAGCCATCTCCAGGAATGTGCTTCTGACCTGCCCTGGGAACCAAGCTGCATCTGCTAGTCAGGCTTTGGGTTTGGTTTAAAGCAGAGCCACCTCCTGAAGGCAAATGGCAAATGCCTATTGTGTTACCTGGAGCAGATGGGGTGAAAGTCATCCCACACGGCTTCAGGTTTCTTTCAGCAGATGGGGAATGAAGGGAGATGGATTTCTTGTTCTCTGCTGTGCCTCCATCTACAGCACCCTGGATCTGTCCCCCACCTAAATGAAGTGCAGTTAAGCACAATGTTTGTTTATTCCATACCCAAATGTCAGGAAAGGAGGCACTGATGCAAATACAGGATGCTCAGATCCCAGAAAACTGCTGTGCAGGTCTGCACAGAACCAAGCAGGTTCTTTTCTAGTGGGCTTTCTTGTCTCTGCATATTCTTGTGAGAATAAAAAACCTACAGAGCGTCCTCTGTAGATTAGACATGATTAGTATAATCACTTCATGGATTAGAAGGCATCAGTCTTGAGTTTGGATTTTTTTATCCTCTAGACAGTGCAGCTAGTGCTTAGAGTTGTTTTTGTGTTGTTTTAAGGTTTCTTTTCAAGAAAATTATGTGATAGGGAAAAATCCTACTAGATTCTAGGGACCAGAGGATCCACTTGGGGCTCAACAGTTGGACACCTAACATCTGCATTTTGCCCCTGGTAAAGTGATAGCAAGGTATACCCAAAACTGATTCGTTAAAACATTTTGAGAGTCTCAAATAGAGAAATAAATTATTATTTCAGGTCTAGACATTTTACACTGAATGGAGGGTCTCAGCCCCTGAGTGAGTGTCAGAGAGAGGGCTTTTGCTGGGAATCATATAAATAAAAATTTCAGGGAGTCTTTTCTCCTGACCTTTTTATAAACTTTTCTTTGAGGAAATTGTTTGCCAAGTGTGATTCTTTGGTTAAGCACATACATTAATATGTCCAGGTGTTCAGTAGCCTCCTCCTTATGGGCCAAGCCAACAGACACAGATATGTTTGTCACAGGAATTGCTCCATGAAGAGTTAATGCAATAGTTTTTCTGCATTAAATCATGAATGTAAGGGTTTTGTACCAGGATTGAGCTTGTCCAGGACATGTGTCAGGGCAGGACTCTGGAAGTGACCTTGTCTTTGCATGGTGCTGAGTGTCCTCAAGGTCCCAGGAGGCTGAAGGGACCTGGGGACCTGCATCAGGGTCGGGTCTTTTGTTCTTTATCGTAGTGGTGCAGAACAGACATAAAGGATCTCTTTGTGACCCAGGTAGGCTCACAGAGAGGGGATGGCTGCTTGCCAAGGGTAAAACATAGACAAAAGCCCCATTCTGGTGCTCCCTGAACTCAGATGCTTTTCCTTTGCCTCATACTTGGAGTTTTTATATTTCTGTGGCTGCTTTCCTCCCCGCTTTCCCTGAGGAAGATAACTCACTTGAGAAGTTCAGGTCCCTGAGATGAAGGAGCCATAGCTTGAACAGTCAAGGTGTCTCTGGGAGACAGCATCCTGCGTGTCCCCATCCTCTCTGCCCTTGTTCCCTGGCCAGGTCACAGCCCCCAAAGCCTCCACAGGGAGAAGGCAGGCAGCTTGAAGGCAAGAGGCAATCTCACAGCAAAACCACATCTCTCCATCCTGCCAAGTCCCCTTGTTCCCTAGCTTGGTGTTCCATACTCTCAGGAAGTGGAGCACGGTTTGCACAGGCTCAGAGGAAGAGTTCCTGTCCAAGAGGCAGGACAGATGGCATGGACTAGGAGGGTGACAGGGGCTCTGCTGGGGACAGAGCTGCTCTTGAGAGCAGGGAGGGTGGGCTTGGGGCTGGTCTCTGCTCAGAGCACTGCGGAGCTCTCTGCATCCTGAGCCCAGGGAAGGAGCTGGGAGCTGGCCCCTGCAGCAGGGCTGTATCGTGGGCGGTCGTCCTCCAAAGGCCAGGATGAGATCACCCATCCCCGAGGCATGTATTCCTGACCTCACCCTTCTCTGTCATTTGTTGGCCGCGGAGGGGTTATTATTTCCACCGCTGTCCTTTTGCAGTGACATTGCGATACCGGGATTGCAGCAGGAGCCTTCAAAGGGCCCGGTAGCGTCAGCAGGATTTTATCGGCCGGGTTTTAGGTTTGGGCAGGATTAATCTCCTCCTCCTAGTATGCGTTTTCCCTGTTCACATTCACCTACTCAGTGTTAAATGAAATAAACAGTAATGTCATTAAAATAATAAACCTAAATTAGATCCAGACGTCCCTTGGTGGCTCAGGACTTGCTCTGTGTACTGGCATCAGCTCTGCCAGGCCCCATCCCCAGATAGGAGGGTTAAAAAAACTGAAACCCAGGCTGAGTTCTGCACAGCGACTTAAATGTCAAGTGGTAAAGGGAGGAAATTCCCTGCAGCCCACTTCCCTCTGAACTCTCCATTCCCTGCCTCCAGCCACGCAGCAGCTTCCTGGCTACGACATGTTTCCTCATCCCACACCCCCTTCTCCGCTACAGGAATTGCTAAATACAAACTCATACGGGCACAGGGAGCTGCCTTGGGAGCAGAGCCTGAGCTGGGGGTGGTTATGGCCAGAGATTTTAATTCAGGATGGTACTGGAGAGGTTCATGAGCCATGCTGACTATAGCACTTCACTGGCAAGAACTGCTCGGAGATTCTCACTGCTCATTTGTGCTTAGCAAAAGGGAGCTTTGGTCTCTGCAGGGCTACTGAGACATGAAGAATATTATCTCCCCAGCATTACGCTGTGATTCCTATTAGGGATGGTGCTCTGCAGCTGAACTGAGCCACGCACCACGTGTGGAATTTTAGTTATGTTACTGGGAGAAATGAGCCAAGATCGCGGCCTGCAGTCATCAGTGGAGATACTCCAGAGATAAATATTCCCCACTGAGATGCTGGCCCAGACAGTTTTACTGGCTGTACTGGGCTGTATTTCCAATCCTAAGCGTTTTGACAGCTCAGAGCATGGCTGCAAGAGAACTGTGTCCATCATACATCGCTCCTGCTGACCTTTGTGATGTGAGAACCAGTCTGCCCCAGCTCAGTGTGGTGGCAGGGCTCTCCTCTTATCCCTGCCCTGACTCGGGCTTCCTGAGGGGGCTGCTTGGACCATCATGATGCTTGTGTCATCTTCCCTGTGAAAAAGCAGAATCACATCTCCTCCTTTCATTGTGGGATGGAGTTACTGTCGCTTCTGGCTGCAAATCCCTGGGTAAGGCCAACAGCAGTGGCAGAAGCTGGTGTTACTGTCCCCAACCTGTTATTTGCTCAGCCACTGTGGACCACTGGGCCTGGAGCTTAAAGACTAGGGTGTTTTCTTAATGAGATGCCAGCCTGATTTATGGGGTTTTCTGGCTGCATGCAGGTTATTTTTAAGGCAGAAGAGCTTTTAGACAGTTGCAGAGGGAAGAAATGCAGAATTTGATGGTCTATGATTGATTTCAATGCCTCCTATTCATAATAATGTTTCATTCCCTCTCTGCAGGATGAACAGAAGTGCATAGAAACGGTGGAACTGGAGAGTTATGACAAGTGCCAGGAGCTGCGTGCACTACTAAAAAGGAAAAATCGTTTCATTTTAATCCGCTCCCCGGGTAAGAAGGTAGGATTGCCTTTCTCATCACCCTCGAGTCTGCTAACTCCAAAGTGAGTTCCAGCCATTCCAGAGCAGATGAAAAGCTGACTGAGCTCCTTGGCAGATGGCAGAAATCACCTGTAGCTCTGAAGGGTCTACAGAGTGTAAGAAGGAAAGCCACTGTCATGTAGATTTCTTTCTTGTCATGGGGAAAGGGTCTTCCTGTGGCTCGACTTTTTCCACTTGATTTTGTTTCCTGCCTTAGCATTTTCTTTCTTCCAGTACTCCTTAAGAATTGGAGGATGATCATTCCCTATGGTTCCTCCATGTCCTCTGAGCACCTGTAGACGCTGCAGCTTTGCCCAAGTTCCAGTGAAATCAGTAATTCCAATCCATGCACTGAGACAGTTCCTGGAGTTAGAACCATTGATCTGAGAAACTCCAGTGCAAAGTTATGCAGCCAAACAGCTTCTAGGAGAAAAGATTTATTTTGCAGAATTCATGAAACCCTACATCTGTAGCTTCCTGCACAGCATCTGGTTAGATCCAGAAGCTAAAATCCAGGCTGGCATTGCAGAGACTATACATCCATCTGGGCACTGGGTGTATGCAAGGACATTCTGCTTTAATTCCTAACTATATTCATCATCACTACACATCTTTGGATGTTCTCCTTAGCTCCTACTTGCATGTTATCCATTTCAGCATCTTTATGGGCTAGATTTCTTCATTGTTGCTTTGGGGTATTGCACTTTGCCTTCCAATTTCAATATGGCTTTTTTGGCCTCAGAGTTCTTACTAAATCTCCCTATGCAAATCTGAAAAGTTGTGAGGGACAAAACACGTTCATTTCCTTAAGAAGATGAACAGGCAAAAATACCAACTTGCTGCATTCCCCCATCTCCATTTTGTTTAAATAAATGGAGATTGTTTAGTCCTTGTTGTCACTGTTGCTTATTCTTTCACTCCAGTCACTCAGTGTTTATTCATATAATAAGACCCCAGCTGAGTTCAGAGCACCATTGTGCTAAACTTCATTCAAAACAACAAAACAAGACTTTCCTGCCTAAAACCCTGTGCCTAGTGAGCTCCAGCAAGAGTGCTGGAGCCCAGAACACTTTAGGAAGGAATTCTTCCCTCTAAGGATGGTGAGGCCCTGGCACAGGGAGCCCAGAGAAGCTGTGGCTGCCCCTGGATCCCTGGAAGTGTCCAAGGCCAGGCTGGACAGGACTTGGAGCAACCTGGGATAGTGGAAGGTGTCCCTGCCCATGGCAGAAGGGCTGAAAGTAGATGTTTTTGAGGTCTGTTCCAACCCAGATGATTCCATGATTTTGTGATTCTAAGTGTATACCTATTCCCAGGAAGGCCAAAAATATCCTCAATATCAATGTGCTCAGAGATGGGCAGCACAGTAGGAACAGGTATTATCTACAAGTATGTTACTGAGAGAGAATTGTGTAATAACTGCATATATCTCTGCACTACTCCATGAATCAATACAGGGTGTGAGACCTGCTCCTAAACCTTTCATTTCTTGCTATGAGAAAAATATGCCCAAACTGTGCCCAAAAGGGTAACTTCATCCTTTTGGCATGCTGGCAAGTTTACAACTACCTTGTTTTTCATGCCACTGATTCAATGGAGACCTAGATAGAGGCTACTTTTTTATAAGGCTCTTTTGGTGAAAGGAAGGGCTTTTATAAATGAAAAGTTCCCTGTTTGTGGCTCTCCTCCCGCCCTTCTTTTGGCTGGGGATCTGGTGAGGGTGTTGACACACAACATACTTTGGCAGATGTTAGCACAGGCTTCAATTAGGAGGCCAACGTACACAACTGTCCTTCTTCTGTTTTGAAATCGCAGCTGTGGCGATATATATCAGTTAAACATTTTCCATTTGGGAGGCTTGCTGCCATCCACAGTTTAAAATCACCCTGTGAGCCAGCTTGCCAAGCCCTGCCACATCTTGCTAGGGTTTGGTTTTTTTTCACCCTCTCTCCTGAGCATCATGCTGAGGAGTAAGTTTGAGGGACTTAGGAACAAGCTAGGAAAGGCCATTTCTGTTTCAGTGCACAAATCTTGAATACAGAGAGCCCAGTTTAGCTGTAGGGGAATCCCAGTTTAAATCTTGGATGGGATATATTTTGAGCAGAGATGAATCAGTCATTTAAAACTACTCTGCAGCTGAAGTTGCACCTGAATAAATAAGTTGTCCTGCTAAACACTGGTCGTTGATGAATGTACCTCAGATTCTGCTTGGCCTGTTCACAAGGATGACATTTTTGTTAAGCTGTAACAATATGAGCGTGTCACACGCCTGCACTAGAAAGAAAGCGCTGCCCCCTGAGCTTCAGTTCTTCAGTGAAGGAAGCTGGCAATGTGCAAAAGCCTTGCTCTGCTTAGAAATCTCAAATGCTTCATTCCATCCACAGCAATTAAATGAAAACTTTTGGATGCAGAGAGCTGGGCTTCTAAGAAACGGCAGCAGCCTTGGCCCAGAGACTTTAAAATGTACTACTCACAATGCAAAATATCAGTGTAAATTATGCTTGGTGTCAGCTCTGAAAATGACCAAGATTGGCACAAGTCTGGTGTTCAGTGGATCTGAAAAGCTTCAGCTGCAGGGAAGCATTAATATTGGGAAGAGGATGGTAGTAAGGAAAGAGTCCACCAGCAAGTCCTGCAGCTCCCCATGGAATCCTTGCACCTGTGGTTAGGGATGGAAACTTCCATTGCTTATTTTGCCTCCTGTCAATTTTCTTCTCCTTTCCTCTTCATGATATAATCTGACAAAGTCATGTAGAGGAAAGCAAGAAATGACCTGAGATAGACTCTGCTGCACTCATGGCAGTTTAAGATGTTACTGAGCCAGCTCTGCTCCAGCTTCTGCTGGAGGTGACCACCCTGTACCAAAAGTCAGCAGAAGGGAACACATCCCCCCCAGCAGTTCTCAGGCAATTCACAGTCCAGTTCAGTCCAGCCCCATCAGGCTTTGCACTGGAACAGATAAGGACCAAGTACAGATTTGTGTCATCTACCTCTGCAGCAGATCTGCAGAATTGCTCAGCAAAGAAGTGTTGGTAACAGTCTTAAGCTGCAGCTGCACAGCCCTCCAGAGCTTGTCTGTTAAATCACTTAGCACAGGTACAACAGGCTGACCCCAGGAGCACTTCTCTTTCCTGGAAAGCAGGCTGGCATTGCCCTCAGACTGTCAGTGCTGGAGAGGACCGATGTCTCAGGGAGGACAGGGAGCAGGGAGGGAGGCAGGGCCCTGCCGTCATGGACACTGATCCGTGTGGGAGCTCCTGCTGCCTGACATCTCAGCAGTGATTCAGCAGGAGCTGACTGCCTGTGCTGTGCTCCGAGTAACTGTCAGTACATTGCGTAGCCTGCATTCATGGCTTACAATGGTCACTAGGTTTGGCCATGACAGCTTTTCCTGGCACACCAGCCTGTTGTTTATGGCATGACTCAGGCTCAGCTGGCTTAGCAAGAAGGAGTGCAAATGTGTTACCCTGCCCGCTGCCCTTTCATATTGGTGTTGCTGACTCTCTGCCTTAAATTCCTGCTGGAGAGCAGACTCTGCTTAATGTTTTGTAGGAAATATTCATCTTTAGAGGCATCTGCTGGTATCTGTAAATATTCAAATGAGTAAAGATACAGACAAGAGAAATTCATTTGTTCCTTGATTGTTGAGAGCCTGGGAGTCTCAGACTACTGTGCAAGAGTCCCAGTGAGAGGCAGGACTGAGACCATCTTCTTCCTGCCTCTCCTCTGCAGCTTCATGCTTTACAGAGAGCTCCTGTCCATGTTTGGGTGATGATTCCTCTCCCCATTGCCTTGGCCAAGGGCAGGAGCTACAGATGGATGGAGACAGACCAGGGACTGCAAGGCAACAGAGAAGCTGTGGCTGGCAGCAGCCTGAGCCTTGGAGCCCCAGCAGCCTGACTCTGCCTTGGTGTCTGTAGGTGTGTTATGAAAAGGAGAGAAAAAATTTCTAAGATACCTGGGCCCTGGGAGGAACATGCCCCTCTGTGTCACAGCCCCAGGGAGCTGTGCAAACAGGGAGCAGGGCTGCAGGAACATGAGGCTGGCACTGCCCACACTGTCCCATGGGTCCCTCTGTGCTGCTTATCCTCCCTCATGTGCTGTCACCATGAGTCCCTTTCTCTCACCCATCCACTGGATCTGCATTTGATGGCAAAGGGTTGCATGCCAGAGGGACATCTCAGCTTCTCATTAACGAGGAACCACCCCCCTGAGGTTAGTTCTGCTGTGCCACAGAGTTGCTGACACCACTGCTTAGTCACAGTCTGGGAGGCTTTATTTGGAATGAGGCACAGAAAGTGGCATTGGAAGAGGAAGCTTGAAGTGAAGCAGGAATCCTTCCCCTGAACAACATGTACGGAGATTTCTAAACCCTGGTGCAGGCTGCCAGGTCTTTGCCAGGCAGTGCAGCAGCTCAGCTGCTCACAAGTAGAGCTTTCTCATAAGCTTTTATAATCACAAAGCTTTGGGGCAAAATCGTTTCCAAACAAAAAAAGTTTTTAAGCACAGACAAAATCAGGCCAGCTTGGACTAAAACAAAATCTGGCTGTCACTCTGTTTTGGAGCCTTGCCTTCCCTTACATTCCCTGGTTAGTGGCCCTTCTGCATCCCAGACAAAGGGCTCTTTTTCCAGAGGGCTGTGGGTCAGGCCCTAACCTCCCCTCTGAGCTCTCAGGAAGGCATGCAGTCCCCTCACCTTACATGCAAATTGATCAAATAAAGAATCTTTCCCCAAATTACTCCTTAACTCCCTGCTTGCCATGCTGGTTTTGAGTGTCTGATACTTGGCAGCTGTGATGTAAATCCATGGCATCGACATAAGAAGTAAATACAGAAAGGAAGAACACTTCGTTTCTAACAGCAAGAGTGGGTGTAAGGAGATCAGGCTTTAGTTCTGCAGAATTTCTGATGGTCTCTTCAGAAGTTGCTGAGACCCAGAACAGTTGCTGCTTTGTTGTGCCATGAACAGGGAGCTGCTAAGAGCACTCGACTGTCAGTCACCATTAGCTTTGTCCCCCTCATTTAATATAGTCCCTGTTTTATATAGACACTGCTGTGATTTTGGAATGTGGGGCCTCATTTACAAAGAGGCTGAGGCTAAAACTGCTCTTGAAGGCAATGGATGTTAAATATCCCAAAAAAACTGTTGCAGGCAAAACCCCCATGAGGCTGTGTTTTGAACAAGCCTCTCTGTAGCTCACTTCACCTGTAAGAGATGGATAACTTCAGTTGCTCTGAAAGGGAATTTGTGAAGCCCTGTGATAAGCAGGAAAGAAAAAAGACTGTCAGGGGAATTAGTAATTCTGTTTTCAGGGTAGGGCTGGAGCAGAGTGAAATCAATGACATATTGACCCAGGAGGATAAAACATATGATGGAATAACTCAGTAAGAAGTGCCACCCTTTTGTTAGGGACAGTGCTAGGAGGAACACACACAGCAGACTGACATCCCTGCAGCCCAGAAATACTGAGAGTGTCTAACTTTTAAGTGCTTCATTTTGCAATGTTGCTGATGCCCTTTAGCACAGGAGTATTCCTGTGTGTCTGTGAATGTGGATTAGGGCACCACATGGAGCTGTTTGGATCCCAGCTGGTCTGCCATGGAGCCACCTGTAAAGTGAAGATGATATTTCTTTCACCTGAAGTGTACTCTGGGGCAAAGCTACATAATACTGGTGAGGTGCTCGGAGAAAACAGCAGTGAAGAAAGTAACACCCTGCTTATTGTCCCTGCTGTGGGCAAGAAGAGATTTGAAACACTAAGCAATGCCATGGGGCTGTCCTGGAGGAAGGGAAGAGCTGACTGGCTGGAGGACAGGCCATACAATTAATTACCCATCCTCCCTCCTTATTTGTGACCCATACTTCTTCCAGTCCCCTCTTATATGGCCAGCTCTTCCCTTCTTCTTGGAGCAGTTCTTCAGACCCCAGAGAGTACCTGTCTGCAGTGTTCACTGCTGGATTTCATTTTCAAACAGAAAAAGATATGGTGAATTTTTGCACTTACATTGCTCTTATGCCTCATCATGTCTGTGCCCAGCTGGGTCAGGGTTAGAGCAGCCAATGCCAGTGCCCCACATTCCTGTATCAGTTCTGTTCTGCAGAGCCACAGGAACAGGGAAGCAGGCAGAGCCCCCTGCTTGCAGCCTTCCCTTTCCTTGTATTCTGGGGGAAGTGAGAGATAAAGTATCTTACTCCATCTAAATCAGCCAGTGACTTGGACTTTCAGTCTGACTCCATGCAGTGTGACCATTTGCTGTACTCACTGATGCTCCAAGAGCTATTCCAAGTGTTTTGTAGAAGGAAGAAACTTACGATTTTACTACTTTAGTAGTTACCAAAATAAAACTACAACAAAAAGCTATCCAGCATAACAAAATCCTGTTTGTGGGAGCAATGCCAAAGCACAAAGGAATCTGTAGTTTAAACACAGGCTAGGACTGGATCTTATATAGATACTGAAGTGATTCAGAGGTACCTCTGGTCCGCTCAGGCAAAAATTCTCTCTCTGCTCTTGCAGGTTCATGATATCAAGTTTCAAGCTCCAACTTTGGAAGAAAAGGAGTCCTGGATAAAAGCTCTTAATGAAGGGATCAATAGAGGCAAAAACAAAGTATTTGATGAGGTAAGAGAAATAGTTTTCAAACTCCTGTGTTTCTGTGTGTTCTCATCCATCACTCATTAAGCTAAAAGCAGAGCTTGTCTGAACCCCTGTTCTCCCCATCCTTCCTGCATGCCAGCCATTGTCCAAGCAAAGAGAAAGGTGGTTTGCTAGGTAGGGTAGGTTCCTTCCCTTCAGAGCTTGGGATCATAGGATTTCTGGGAGTCCCCCTCTCCAGTGGAAGTGTTGGTGTAAAGAAGCAGCTGCAGCTCTGAGTTGTGTAGAGCTGGGATGCAGCTTGGAGGGACACATCTTTCCCACACTGCCATGATCCTCAGCACCAAGCAGCTTGGAAATGGAAGTACTTGGTTAGGATATAGCCCAGTCTTCAGGACTGGGAAAGTGTGAAGTGACTCAGTCCACCAGCTATTCTGCCTGCAGTCTGGAGAGAAGTCTGGTGGAAAGTTACTCTGTGGCCCTGGCCAAACCTGCCTGCCTCTAGCCCCAGCACACCTGCACTGTAAATTCTCCTCCCATCCTGCTGCACAGAGGACAGGATAAAAATTGCACAACCTGGAGCCTGTTTAGCCTTGCCCTGCTCCCTCTTACTTTGTAAATCAGTCCTGATCTAAACCAAAGGAGCAGCATCTCCTCTGCAGTTCTTTCAGTAACTGAAAGGAAATGAACAAAACCAACATGGGAATGATACAAGAAAAAATGAGCAGGGTAAGGGGGGACAAAGCAATCAGCAAAACTGTTTAGCAAAGGAAACCAAAGCATTGAGGAAAAGTTTGGAGAAAAGGGCCAACTGGTGTAGATATGCTAGAGGTGTAAACTCTGAGAGGTTGGGCAGAGGGCAAAAGCATATGGGTACAGTGGGCAGTGAACCTCTGCACACCCTTCAGCAGCACAGCAAGGTGGGGTCTCAGATCATCTCCCTGCCCTGTGATGTGGGGTTATCCTCCTTACAGAGGGAGCCAGCCTCTCATTCTCATTCATTCCAGTAAGGATCAAACCTCAGATTTACACAGGCCAGGCACAGGCTAATGGGCCAAGCTCTCAGCTGGCTTGGATTATCTGTTCTCCCCTGAAGGAGCTGTACAAAACACTATGCTGTACCAGCCATTTTTCTCTTTAAATCCCTATTTCACCCTCACCAGCTTTCCTTTTGTACAAACTTGTGGTGCCAAGGACACACAGATGATTCAGTGTCCCTGGTCACTGGTGCTGCCCCTCCATGGGGAGCAGACTCCAGCCCTTGGCCATCACAGTGTGGGTGGATGGCCATAGAGCAGCACAGAGAAATACCTGTCAGGGCACTGGGACCTCCCTCCTTAGGAGTGTGAGGCAGTGGATTTCTTGTCTGATTCCAGGGAATAAATTTGTTAATTCAGCTAGAGCTGCAATTAATCCAGGTCACTGCTCACACCTTCTCCTCAGCATCCTGCAGTCATTAGAGCTGTGGAAAGGAAGGACTGTAACAAAGTGCTGCTGATACAGTTCACAGTCAGGTCACGGTTATTAATGAGCTTTCACCTCTAAGATGGAAACAGCAGTTTCAGTGCTGTGTTCTGCCACATGCAGAAGCTGGTCCAAGCACAGGGTGCAATGAGGACAAAGCTCCTTGTGTCCTTTTTTCCCTGCCTCTTAGGTGGGGAGAAGTTCAGCCATTGCAGACCTCTGAGACCTTAAATATCCATCACATACATTGCAGGCAGGCTGTGACTGAGCTCTGAGGTAAAGACTAGTGGTGAAATATTCTCCAAATGCTTCAACATTTCATGTGTGACAGCGACAACTTTATAGACATATCTTGAGAAATTAATGACCCTCTTCCTTTTTTGTTTCCCTCCTTTTTCCCTGTAAAGGTGAAAGTAGATGAGAGCCTTTCCTTGGACCATGTGACTCGGGACAGGGTGAAGGTGTCCCACGGACGTCGGCCGCCCACAAGGAGCCACCTAAAGGAGGTAAGTGCACCCTGTTGGAGTGAGCCATCCCAACAGCTGGGATCATGAGAGCTGCTCCTTCCACTCAGGTACCAAACCCCAGGGGAAAACCCCAGGTATGGACAGCCCAGAGAAAGCTGACAAGGGAAACAACTTCCTGCAGGCAAGACTGTGCCAGCACCTCTCTAATGAAGCTCCAGGTTCCCATAGATCTCTCTCTGCTGCAGCATGTTAATATATATTTAGCTTTTCATAACTCATAAGCTGCTTCACCATCTGGTCAGAGCCATTAGAGTTTCATTTTCATCAGAAGAGACTGAAGCTCCTATATCTGTTTTCAAAGATGTGATAATTTTGTACCCACAGTGGTCTAAAGGTAGAAGAACTGCATGCTCCATGAGGAAAAGCTGTATTTTGATTAAGCTAACCAGAGAAAGCAGATGAGCTTTCAAGCTTACAAGCCCTTCCCTAAGTCTGAAACAGAATAAATTATTCTCCCAGGCAGTTTTATAGACTAACCTGTACTTTTAACTGATTTTCTGGGTCTGTCACTTAAAAAAAAAAAAAAGAAAAAAAAGAAAAAAACCACAAACCTATATTTCATTTGCAGGGGAGAGATTCTTACTAATGTTTGACTCCTGTGATTTATGAAAAAGTTTCTACAGACAGATTGATATTTTAGCAGAGCATTAATCGCAAGCAAGGAAGGTTCTTAAATCAAACCTTCTTTCTTCAGACTTCCAAGACTCTGACTTATGTGCCTGCACTACACTCAGATGACCCTTGTGCAGAAAATGAGATAGCTTGAGACTTTTTACTTTGCATAGAAATGGAGGGAGAGCGTCTCTCCCAGAGAAGTGCATGAGAATGAATCATAGATTCCCATCCTCCAGAAGACCACAGAAGAAAACATGACAAAAGTCACAGCAACAATGAAGTGTGGATTCTCTTGCCTAATACGGGTTCAGTAAGGTGGGGAGCCCTTCCCTAGGCACTAAAAACATCTCTCTTCCCTGCTCAGATCACTATTTTCATGAGATACCTCAGAGGTTAATACCTCTAAGACTTGTCACCCTCAGCCAAAATCAGGAGAAACTGGCTGGCAAATTTAGCAGCAGCAATGAGGGGATAGAGCCTGCAGAAAGATGTGTATCATGGCTGCTGGCTGCAGATTCATGAAGGAAATGGCATGAACATGGATTTTCAGTGTTAAAAGCAGGCCAGGTGAGGATGGGTGAGGGCCAAGTCCCCAGGATGCAGCTTGCCTCTGTCTCTCTGGTGGGCTGGAAAGGCAAAGAGAGGCTTTAACAAAAGTCTCTGCAGTGCAGGAGCCCGGCCCTGGCTGCAGCTTTGCCTTCGTGTGGTTTTGGGTTCCCTCACACAGGAACTGTCACTGTGGTTCTCCCTGCGGGGCACTGAGCTTACATGCTGCAATGTCTTTGCTAAGTCCGTCCTTTTTAGGAAAACCTAAAACTAGTGAGATTTGCACACAGCCTGTGGTCTGAAGGAGGTTTAACCAGATGAGGCTTGGCCTGGGTCAGGCCAGGATGACATCAGGTTAGAAGAAGCAAGCAGAAGGCAACAGGATTACAATCCCTGGCCAATCCCTGATCTAAAGATCAGTTTGGTTTATGACAAGCTCAACAGCAGAAAAGTGAGCTTTTGGGGAGGCACATTGTAAATGAAGGGGGTAGGGGGTCCCACTACCACAGGACAAAGAATAAAAAGGCAGAGCTTAACAATAGTGCCCACAGGAAAACCAAGAAATTGGGTTATTGTGGAACAGGCTTTAAGGCGTTCTTTTCAAAGGAAGTAGTATAATAAATTCTGCACTTCTCTTAGAATCAAGGGTTGCTTTGGGTTGGAAGGGATCTTAAAAATCATGCGTGAGGGCAAAGAACCTTTCACTAGACCAGCTTACTCAGAGCCCCTTCCAGCCTGGCCTTGAGCACTCCAGGCACAGTGCTCTGTGCCAGGGCCTAACGACCCTCATAGTGGAAAATTTCTTCTGAATATCTAATCTAAACCTGTCCTCTTTCAGCCCAAGGCCATTCCTCCTTGTCCTATCATTCCATGGGCTTGTGAAAAATCTCTCTTCAGCTCTCTTGGAAGCCCCCTTTAGGCCCTGGAAGGGGCTTTAAGGTCTCCCTGAAGCTTCTCCTGGCTGAACAGTCCCAACTCTCTTAACTTGAAGCAGCAACCCTTTGCTTGCCATGCTGGTTGTGAGGGTTTTGCACTTTAACTTGAAGTTAAAGGATGAAACACAGAATCAATGATAGATATTGAAAACTTTCTCTCTTGTTTTTCAGGCTGCCAAGTGTACATCAGATGGTATCCTGCGACTAGATCTGGATATAGTAGACAATGGACCACCAACCTTTGATTCCACTATCAATGAAAGTGACAATGAACCGCCTCAAAAAGAAACTCCAAAACCCCCTATGCCACCTACAAAACCCACTGGCACAAAAGAAAGCCAGGAGGCAGAGAACAATGTTCCTGACCAGGAACATAAAAACCCTCTGCCTCCTCCGCTGCCTCCAGATAAGAAGCTTAAGGAAGGCATCACATCAAAGGACAGTGTAAATGCCATGGAAGTGGACTCTCTAAGTCCAGAGGAGAACATGGAAGAATCCCAAGCACAAAGTGAGGAAAACAAGGATAACCTTGTTGAGGTCAGCACCAGGGTTATTTCAAAAGCTCCAATTCCACTTCCTAAGAGTGTGCCAGACAAGCTGAAGGTAGCTTGGGACCAACCAACCATTGAACCTAAAAAGACAGAAGGCTTGGAATCATCAGGAGATGATGGCAAAGACAACCTGGCTGAGATTGCTGCTGCAGATGTTTCAAAGCCTCCTGTTCCTCCTAAGGTTTTGCCAGAGAAAATGCTTGCCACAGTGAACTCCAGCAATGGTGACCTGGAAGCTGGGGGCTGGGAAGAGCAGGAGTCTGGCAGCTCCAAGCCCCCAGTGAACGGGATCACAGCCAGCGAGATAGCAGAGTTCACATCCCTGACAGCTGAAACAGAAGAAGGAAATGGGAGGACTGCAGCCCAGAAGGAACAGCAAACTTCAGCAGAAGAGACAGAGACTTCCTTAGCTACAGAAACAGACCATGAAAGTGTAAAAGCAACTATTGAGAAGAAAGATTCTACAGAAAACACTTCAGGTCTCAAACTTCGCTGTTCTTCTCTGGGAGACTTGCTCTCTGATTCCAAAAATAAACAGAGAGCACTTCCAGACCAAGGGTTCCCCAAGGATTCCCATCAATGCTTAGCTAAAATGGAGGAGAAGGTTGCTAATGAAAGGGAAAAGGCAGAAAAGCTTCTGCAGAAGGTTTTACGTGAAGGGTTGGAACAGGCCCAGGAGGGGAATGGACCCCCAGTGGTGGCAGAGACGTTGCTCAATGAGGCAGTAGAACAGCTTCGGCAAGCTTCACAAGTTTTGCAAGAAATTAAAGGTCTTGGAGAACTGAAAAAAGAAGGAACACAGAAACAGAAAGAAAAGCAAAAGGATCTAGTGACTCTTTATAGGAGAAGTGCTCCCTGATACACTCTGCAGAGACTTCTTTCCCAAAATCAAAGCTAAACATTTGCATTTATGATTTGTACCATTGCTAGGCCAGTGTTTCAAGATGGTGTTTTGCTGTGCACACACCATGTTTGTGGGACAGAATTGAGCTTTCAGTTATAGCATCTTTCTTTCTTCATATTGTACATACCAGTCTGTTTCTAATCCTCTTAGCACAGCAGAAGGTTACAGGACAGTGAACAGTTTCAAAAATGTGAATGCTCTTTAAGGATTCTGTCCAAAGTCCTTTCAATGGATCAGGCCTTAAAAATTACTGGTAATCAGACCAAGCCAGATTTTTTGAAAGGAGCAGAATGGCTATTCTAGCAAAAGCCCCTGTCTCTCTGTATTTACAGACAAGCAAATACCAGATTACACTGGCACCTATCTGGTTTTCCCAGTTAAATAATTTAAGGATAAATGTAGTCAGTGTTTGTTTGCTTGCTGGCATGGTTTCCCAGACCACCTGGCCCAGTGACATCTAGGAATGTAAAGATAAACGGTTTAATCTTCTCCAAAGATACTCATAAAACCACATCCACAGTTAAAAGGTGACCTCACACAGAGGCAAACCAAACTGGCCAATTCTTGACTCCAAGTATGCTCCAAGTATCCAAGCTACTGTCCCTGATGTGGAGCAGCTGGATGGAGCACTTTGAGGCTAGCTCTGCAGCTCTTTAGGTGTGCTTAGCACTGTGTGAGTCTCAAAGCATCATTGCCAGGCAAGTACTGATTGTTCCTCTTTCATTAATAGGGAAATTGAGATTACACTTGGCCTGTGGAAGTGTCTTCTACCAGGACAGCACATTTATTATTGAGGACCCTACCTATCTGATAACTCTGAATCCTCTCAGTGTTTTTAGGAACAAATAGCCAGGCATTTGGAGATCTTGTGTCCAGGAGATCCCCAGGATCTTCCTAGGAGAGCTGTCACAAAGCAGCTTTGGGGATGTGTGTTCCCTTAGTGTTGGGATGTAACTGACAGGAGCATGCCCATCAGGCAGTGGGTGTGGGTGAGATCCCCCTTCCCACTGAACACGTCTCCACCTGCTGTGTCCTGGCCAGCCTGAGAGCCATGGTTTGGCCCAGGTCTCTCTAATTGACACACATGGAAGAAAGGGTATTTTGCACACAAAACTTTGGGGCTGGTCCCAACGGCTTAAGTATGTGAAAATAAGAATGCATTGCTATGGAAGGGTCTGAGGAAGGCATTGCAGAAGGCTCCAGCACAATTCCCACAGCCTCCTCTGTCCACCACAGTTCCTGTGGTCTTCAGTGATTACAGCAGTGGCAAAATTCTGTCTTTGCACTGCTACTGTATAGCCCCATACCCGAGCTGGGTCCTCTCCCCTATTCCCTTTAATTGCTTTGAGAAGAATGGTGTCACTCCTTTGCTTAAGCCAGGCTCTGGAAACATAGGAAATGGCCATCTTCCCAGTCTAGTTTTAAGGAGTGGCACACTACCTAAACT
The DNA here is from genome assembly GCF_029582105.1 of Oenanthe melanoleuca. Taxonomy (NCBI): domain Eukaryota; kingdom Metazoa; phylum Chordata; class Aves; order Passeriformes; family Muscicapidae; genus Oenanthe; species Oenanthe melanoleuca. The sequence continues at coordinate 15,033,075 of NC_079344.1, forward strand.
TTTTTCTCTCATTTGCCAGCACTTTGTTCTTAGCTCATTCATGTCTTTTTCTCCTAATTTCCCAGGTCCCACAAGTCTGCAGGGGGCTGAAAACACCACCCACAGCAGCAGGAAAGTTTCATCTGAGCCTCCTCTTAGGCTAGGCACAGGTACTTCAGGTCTGAGCACAGAAAGTTTGGCTTCCAAATACCCTGGTTTCTACGACCTGGAGCCAGCAAGACAGCTAGTGACCATAGCTGGTGCTTCTGCCTCTTTTGATTAAACTAGCCTTGGTTTTGGTTGTGAGTCCCCCTCTCAAGACAGCCATACACGTTGTATGAGAGTTCACCTGTTATTCTGTCACATGGTGAGTTCTGCATGGTCAAACACTCAGGGCTCAGATGCCAAGAAGCTTTGCTTTGAGACAAGGAGTTTTGAATGTCCCAAGGCCACCCTGAGGCACACAGCTTGAAGCAAACTCTGGATCTGTGCTATTCTGCTGTGGGTTCAGTGTGAGCTATGGGTCATACACTTTGGACAAGGGCTAAGAACACAGACAATATTCAGTGCCTATCTGCTATCTAAATGTATTTTTCTGCATGTGCACTTTCGTTTACCGAACACTGTGTGGTATGAATGTGAGCTGTCAGAACCTGGCGCGCACTGGAAGTCGAGGGACATCAGCTCCAGAGAGCAAGCAGGCTTTTGCAAGATGCAGTTCTGTAACAATAGATAGAAGGGGAAAAACCCAGTTCACACTAACAGGAGTATACACAAACCAGGGCAAACTCTGGGCACAGGTTCATATTCCAAAGCTGAAGCCAATCCTGAAGTTCAGGACAGGCAAATCAAAGCCTGGCACTGAAATCCAGGAGAATGACAGCTTATGGGGTAGCTCAGTCCCCTAATTTATACACAAATGCTTTTGCTCTCCCCAGTGCTTTCTTATGGTGGTGTGTTCTGTGGATACTTGTCTGGCAAAGTGCTGGTGAAAATAGGCAGACATCCCTCTCTGTTACAGCCAGACCTACAGGATGTGCTTATATTTACTGTATATTTTTATATTATACTCAATATTCTAATAAATAAATGTCTGACATTTTACTGAATAGCCATCAGTAGGAATCCTAACAGATAAAATCCTCTACTTGTTAGGAAATGGGCAAATTAAATAATTTTACAACCTACAGCTAATTACTGTGTATGCTGTACTAACAGATTTTACTAGATTTGTATTATGTCTTGTAAATAGGTATAACTTAAATAGAATATCTGTATCACCCAGTAACTTTACTGCTGCAAATGCTATTTTAGAGAATCTTGATTTTAACTGTTTTTTCTAATAGGTTTAGCAGTTTCATCTTAAAACATCCAACCTTCTATATTCCTCCCATATTCAGTGTACATCCTGCCACCATGCACTTTTTTTTAAATCTTCCTTTAAACATGCATTTAAACTTGCATCTAATTCTTGGCTGCACTAAGGCTGGGGGGTTTTGTGCCTGAAAACCCTCTGGGCTTGAAGTGCTGGAGTGTGAGTCTGTGTTTTGGGCTGTGCCACCAGTTTACATGTCTGTGACAGGAAGGAAGTGAGTTTGCAAGTGAGCAAGTGTGGACGATCTGAAAAGCAGCTGCTGCAGCCCCTGGAAAGGCAGCACTTTGTCTCCTGCTTGTAAAGAGCTTTGAGATTTGGCAATAAAACTTCCTTTTAAAAATCTGCTGTTTCAGTGTCATTTTGCCCTAAAGTGGAGCAAGGAAGTGCCACGAGAAGCAGCACATTAAGGCTTTGCTCTGGAGAAGGGAATGCTGCACAGGCTGTGGTCAGGCTGTGCTAACAACAAGTCAGGAGGAAGGAGAAACGCTGGGGGCTGCAGCTGGCATAGAGCTGGAGCTGCTGCTGCACACAGGGCAGTTCCTGACTCATCCCTGCCTGCCAGCTGGGCTGCCCTGGCCAGAAAGCATGGCTGAGGCCAGGATTTCCTTCTGGAAAGAAGTGGGAAGCATTACCTTGCCAATTGCAGTCTCCAGCAGAGCTGGCTGGGCTGCTCTTAACGCCTTCATGTGCACTCACTGGTGTCTACAGAATGTGGAGCCCACTCAGCACTCCTTCCCTTGGTGGTGAGCAACACCAGAGCTTTGTTCCTTTGCCCAGGTGCCAGGAAGCTGGAGCAGGAGAAGGGGGTGGTATCACAGTGACAGCTTTCCTTCTGCAATAACAGGTCAGAAATTGGTCAGAAGTTGGTGAGAAGTAGGTTCAAAAGTTACGAGGAAGCAGGGAAATGAGTGCAAGTGTATGTTCCATCCTGTTGCACAATAAGAACATTCATTTGGGTAAAAAAATGTGGTTAGCAGACCCTCTAACCCCTTGTTGGGAAGGGGGCTGTTCCTCAAAGGAACCTCCAAGACACAGGGTTATTACAGATACACTGTAGAGAAAGGCACTGTAATCTTTCATTAAGAAAACACACAACTCATCACATTTTGGCTTGAAATTGCTGTTGATAAGGGAGGGAAATATCTAGCTCTATGTGAAACAATAAAAAATGTAAAAAAAAATGCAAAAGAAAATATAAATAGTATTGGCATATGAATAATTTGCCTGACTTGCTCGTAATTCAATGGATAGTTGTGGTTTACTGGTTCAAAGAGACTGTCTTGTGCAATAGACTCTGAAACAGACAATGCAGGTCCTAGATTCCTTACTGTGATCCTACACAACTCACTCATTTGGAACTGAAAAGGAGAAGAAAGATCTCTTCCAGTCCCAGGGGGCCAAAAGATTTACTACAGCCTGAGCTAGCCTGCACAGATGACTAATTATTCTTGCTATTAAAAACTGCATGTTTTATCTTAAACATGAGTCATCACGAGTGAAGCTCTCCAACATTTTCCCTTTCCAGTTTAAGAGTCAGAAAATTCATAGACTTGAAATGTACCCACAGTGTTTAGAGAATGGAGATCACTGTTTTGTTATGCTGTGAACATTCACACACTTCAAAAAAACAGTGCTTAATTTATTCCAGGGAACTTAGTCACTATGTTCTAGCGCCTAACCTCACAGCTACAAGCCACCATATTCCTGTGATAACCACTGGTAGGTGATGTTACAAAACATTAACAGACTCAGGGAATGACAAACCTCACAGGCTGTTCAGGTCTTTAATCCTGGCTTCCCTGTCACTGAGGAGTTGTGAGATGATAAATGTGGTGCCCCTGTAGATCCTGCTCACACCTCTGCAGCATGGCTTGCTCTCCCAAAATGGATCCTCTTCTTCTGCTCCACATTTCTGTTCTCATCTTTCCCTACTTTTCCATCTCATGCCCCTTCTCTGCCAGAACAACTGAGCTCTAGAAAGCTCAAAACTCTGTTGACAGGAACTTTCCAAAAGTTTTAGTTGTGCTGCTGCCAAGAAAATCCTTACTCCCTCCACCATCAGATTCACAATTCAGTTTCTACATCTCCTGCACCTACAATCCCCATTTTTACATTTCTTATTTCCATTCCATGCCCATGAAGAATATTTGTGCTTCAGAACTTGGGCATTCTTGAAATGAATTTTTAAATTGCTAGCTCAAAATAAATTAATTAAAGGCATCAAAGTGTTCAAAGTTAGAACAACCTCTCTTGGTGGTTCTTTTACTGTGTCTTCTGGTCCAAAGACCTAAAGGTGTTTCATAGCCATGAATTAATTCTGCCTTGTGGTGCACCCAGGAGAGATGACAGAGCCTCTCAACCTGCAGACTGAAGGCAAGGGCACAGAGAATTGAAGAGGTGGGCTCCAAACCTGCTCTCCTGCAGTAGATACTTCTATTTCTAGTTGGTGAACTAGTGACATTTTGCAATAAACACTGAATAACCAGAATATCAGATGACCACATGAAGTGCCTCTAAAAACAGAAAAAAACAAACAAACAAAAAAAGCCAATTCTGAGAACTTGTCCTTTGATGACTTTTCTAACCCTTAGCAGGGATTGGATCAGACCTCCAAATCCTGCTTGTTTTGGACAATATGGCAGTTAAAGAACTTGTATTCCCAGCCCATAAGTGTATGAGACATACTACAATAAAACTGTATATATCTATTATATGCAAGATATTGTTAATTTAAAACAAGAAATAAGAACTTGAAGTATTTTGGACATGTTCTAGGGGAAAAGACAAAGCCATGTGGAGCAGAGATTATCAGGAGAAGAGGTCAAAGGCAGGAAGAGGGCAAGACATGGGAATGCAATGCCAAGTACTAGCTGTCATTCATGGGTAAGGATATGACATTTATGCAATGCAAACAGATTCAAGCTGTCCTTCCCCACAGAACTACACAGCAGGGCATATCCAGAAACTAGGATATTTGAATGCTGATCACTGGCTTTCCTTTACCCTTTGTTGAAACATTTAATTCCCTCTTGGTCTCTAAATAGCTTCAGATGCTTGTGAAGTTCTTAACCATATTAATATTTTCCCTCTTCCTTTCCCCAAAAACTCTAGTTTTGGAGAAAAGATATTTTTTCCTTCCAGAGAAACCTGCCTTGCACATAAAGGTTTCTTAGAGGAAGAATTCTAATCTGTTTCAGATGTAAGTTATCTAGCACACCACTGCATACTGGGATATTTATCACTAAAACTGATAAAACATGAGAAGATCTCCAAAAGTCCAACAGATATGCAAGGCCAGCATGACTAACTGGGCAAGGATCTGTGCAAACAAAACTGCAAGTTCCTCAGCTATTTCATTTGTAACAAGAAGTGAGTTTTGAAATGCTGGCAAAGTCTTCCGGGTTTGTTTAGACCACATCACCATGACAACAAAGCACTGCCCAGCTCTTCATGTATTTTACAACCTTGCAAGAGACAGTGGTGAGGGGAAGCTCAAAGGAAAAAACATGGCCAGATGTCATATGGGAGATCACAGAAGATACCCCAGCCTGTAAATAACATTTCTGTCCAACCACAGAGCTTTCAATGGGCTCTTTCTCTGGAGCAATGCTGAATTTTCAACAGCATGGGTTGAATATCCTGAAAGAGGCAAGTATTAATAATTTTAATATTCCACTTGTTTTCCATGGCCAAGCGCTCATGGACTTGTGGAAGTCAGCAATGCAAACAATAGTCATGTATTCGAAGGGCAGGACTGCTTTCACCTTAGCCACACTTCTCTTCCATCCAGGTGGGTTCAAAACCACCCCTTCAAGGGTGGAATCAGGGCCTCATGGGAGTTGCTGGTGAGAAATTTTCTGGCAAAACATTTTCAGGTCAAAACAGCAATGTAAGGCTGTTATCAGAGGACTGCAGATGTGGAAAGGTGTGCTGGTTTAAAAAACTGTACAAAAAATAATTTTGAGAAGTTGACTTTTCAAAAGGTGACAATTTTGCTCTGCAGCTCAAAAACATGATTTCAACATTTTGGTTTACAATTTCTTGAGTAACTAACCCAAGCATTTTTTAAAATATGGAATTGCATATTTTAATGGAGCTCATGTGATTGTTCCCTTTTTTCTCATAAAAGTTTTAAAATTTTAAAAATGTTTTTCCTTGCTCTAGATAAAGGGAGGAAAAATTAAGCCCTTGGGAAAGCTGAGAAGATGTGAAAGCTTTTTCAGTCCAATCTAGGCAAAATAAGATTCCTGTCCATTTCATGCAAAATGAGGCATAAGGTTCAAGCCTGGCTCCTCTGCTCCTCAAAGGGGCATTGTTTCATTCTCAGATGATCCAGTCAGGCCACAAGTTGTGGTCCATTTATTTTGTCCCAAGACAACAGTAGCTGCACAGGTACAGGGCTGGTTTTTTAAATGAGAGAAAATCCCAAACAATCCCAGTAAATTTGCAGACATCAAAAGGAATCCCTAGAACATCTCTAAAGAGTCTGGTCTCATTCCTGTGAAAAGCTTGCATTCAAGAATGTCATATTCTTCTAGTAAGCTGCTTATTTGGAGTTAAAGTATTTTCAGCACTAAACACAAGAGATGTAAATCTGGGGGCTTGCAGCCAAAGCCATCACTCCTACAGAATAGAAAGAGCACAGGTTGCTCTCTACAGCTCCTGTTCTGCTCATTGAGACAGAGAGCAACATCCACAGCAGCCCCATCCTGGTTAGATATCCTTCCCATGGACTGAGACATGTCGGTGGAATACAGGAATTTCTGGAGAACCCTTCCCATTCACCACAGTGAATAACAGTAAATTGAAATGCAGCCACTGTCTACCCCCAGTTCCCTGGCATTTAGCAGATACTTGCACTGGTTAATTATCACAAGTCCTGTCCTACCTAACAAGCACACAGGGGTCTGCACATGCCAGTACCATGATGATAAAAAGCATCTGAGTTTGAAGATGTAGCATCCACAGATTGGTTCTGCACAAATGCACTGATGAGGAGAGCCAGCCATTGGGTTCTGACCCCAATTTCTAGATTCAGCAAACAACAGAGACCAACAGAGTTTAATTATTATTTTTTTCCAAGTGATTGGGCACTCAGCTGAGTTCCTGTGGCTGTAACTCAGCTGTGTTACAAGCCATCTCCAGCAAGAAGGCACTGGAGCAAGAGGTAATTGAGGGTTGGCTCCCAGAGGGAATTTTCCCTTAAAAGGATAACTACATTGTCATGAAGAAACCAGCTCACTTCCACTGCCCGCAGAGCTTTTTGCAAACCCGGCTGCCAGAGCTGGGGGCGGTGGCTGGTATTAAGAGCAGACAGCCAGGAGCAGCAAGGCACTGCCTGCTCCCTACAGCTCCACAACTACTCCAGCCTCTCTCAGCCATGCTCTGCCATGAAGGGCAGCAGGACACGCAGTCAGCCCCAGGAGGTCACTTAAGTGACATGTAACAAGAGGCCAACTCCCATCATGTGCTTGAGGCAAAAAGAAACCCAAGTGAGGGATTACAATCAAAAATACCCACCATCACAAGAAGCGTTGGCACTCACAATGAGCAATATTTTCAGAGAGGGGCAGGCAGTGTGTCAGATGAAAACATGCCAAGGAATATTTCCAAATAAATATTTTTCCACCAGAAAATAACCAAAATCCCAGATTTTCATTTGAGAGTTTATGAAACAATTCTTACCAAAACTCTTAAGATGGGATCCAGGATAATGATGAAAGAGCAGAACATCATGGTGGCCTCCCACCCAGCAGCAGGCTGAGAAGGGAGAGCCAGACTTAAGGCCAAGTTCCTCTCTGGAAGATTTAGCCTGTTGACTTGAACCTCAGCTTCTCATAACCAAGAGGAAACTGCCTTAGCTCTAACACAGCCCTGTTCCATACCCAGGATACCTCCTTGTCCTCTGGAAAGCCCACCCAACTGGAGCTTTGCACTGTGCTCTCCTGTGCAGTTTTTACATGGAATGAAGCTGACATGGGAAAGGCTGGGTTTGGCCCAGCTGTATTGGCAGGCACCAATTCCCACCTCACAGCTAACGCTTCTCTTGGGTGAGGTTTCCAACTCTGACTCATGCTCCTGCGGTCTCTAGCACAGAATAAGCCACCTATCACATTGCAAGAGAAGGAATCAGGGCCTGGTGTTTCCCTGCACCCTGATGAGAGGACAAAATATGTGCAAGTGAGCAACAGCCAGGTCTGAAATGAGCAGAGACTCCTGAGCTGGCAGTGCAACAGAGGCTTACACAGAGTAAAACACCATCCCTTTCTTTGCAGTTCAAGTCTTTCCATTGCAGTGGGGAGTCCAGCCCAGAGAGTGGGTGGGACAGATGTCTGGTGACCAACACATCTCCTAGCACTGAAGCACCTTTAAGAGATTGACCACCAGCAACCTCCTCCAGACCACAGAGGTCAGCTCAGGAGCTGCAGCAATTCTGCAGCTGCTTCCAGTTCTGCCTGATGGTTGCTCCATCTGGTCCCCCTTTGTTGTTACCTTTGTGAAGTGTCCACTTGAAATAGTCCCATTTCAGGAACTCCACAAGCAGCCATGGAGATTCAGCACATTTCCTCTTCTTTTTAAGGGTAGAAAATTTTATTTTCTAATCAGTCTTCCCCTGTAGAAAAAAATATTAAAAGCTTCAGCAGGATAAGTGTGTTAGTGTTGATAAACAGAAACTCATCCAGAGAATAACAGCAGAAAGCTGGGGAATTACAGGTGGCTACAGGCACAGACTGGTTGCCATTTGGCTTTTCCTTTCTATGAGTAACAGCAAGAAAATGAGTCAGACTCTATGGCTGAGTCACAGTGAGTGAATATAAGCTTGCTTTTCAGACCAAGAGAACATGGGCAGGTGGAGGAAGAGCTCTGTATAATCTGCCCTGGATAAACACATCATGGTCCCTCCATGTGCAAGTCCTGCTCTGAGGCCTAGGATTTGCAAGCCTGTCCCAAAGGAAGACTCCGTGGTGGAAATAGATGATAAACATACAACAACATCTGCCTTCTGTTTCCTGTGCTGTGTACAGATTATCTCTCTCGATAGATAACCCTGTCTTTCTCAAATAGAAAGCTGGGGTTGTGCTTTAAAAACACCTCTGAGACCAGTGACAATTGGAATCAGTTCATTGTATACCTGTTGTCAGACCATGTGTATCACCACACCTCAGCACCATCTGCTCAACACCTGAGTGATGTGATTACACATCTGCCCAGAGTTGTTTGTTCCCTCATCCCTCCTGAGCACTGAAGCCAGAGGCAGGATAGGCAAAGTGTGCTTTCTGCATTCACGTGTGCTCTCTTCCCATACAGAGTAAAGCTGATGCCCAGCTGAGCTCCCCCACCTCCTCTCCACTGATGTCATTATTTTCCACATTGCTTGTTAAGCCCAGCTTGTTAAGAAACCCTGCAAATGCAGAAGCCCATGTCAGAACTGTTCCTGCACCGATCACCAGCAACACTAGCAGAGGACTTTAAAGGCAAGCCTGGTGGGCTGCAGTAAAGGAAAAATCACCAGGCAATTTGACATGAGCAAAGCTCCTTGTAGAACACACAACTCCGGCTGCTGTCCCAGCCCCCTCCCCCTGCCTCCAATTCCAAGACCATAAAATTACTCATTAGGCTGGGAACAAAACACTCTCGGTGCACTTGTATGTGGCTGGAGGCAGAGACAGATGTTTTGGGCTCTGGAAGAAAATAGCTGAGAGACAGAAATGAAACACTTCTAAAGCTGCACTGTGCTTGCCTGCTTCTGTTGGACATGGTTTTCCATGGGGTCAGATTAGAAGGAAGTGATGGCATCACTGAGCAGCCCTTTGCTGCCACTTAGCTTTTATTAAATCCTCAAATACAATTTTCTGTTTCACTTCAAGTTTTGCACTGAATCCTTCAGCTTGGCATAAGAGCAGCCCAGGACTGTGTCTCTGGAATAAGTTTCAGCACTTTGGGTTTATGGTTAAAAAAGCCTACATTTCAGCTGCACTTTTGTCTTGAAAAGAACAAGAAGAGATTGCCTTTAGGAGCCAGACAATCCTCAGAGGCCCAGGAAGCAGAGGATCCTCCCTCTTTTTACACATGCAGAAAAGTGAGAATAAAAACATTGCCTGCAGGCATGTCAGTGAGGGGATTAGGATTCAGTGTTCCGATTATTGCTTGGTTTATACGAGGCAGCCGTTCCCACCTCCCATAACCAAACACTTGCTCAGTTAACCATCACATTCAAACGAGGGAGGGCAGTGGCTCCAGCTCCATCATACCATTTCTTATCTTAAATTCAAGAAATAATATTCTGCTTTTAGATCCTTTCCTGTTACATTTGCTTTTGGTCATGCAGTAGATGTTTTAAGACCATACTACTGTTAGATTCCTGGCTTTGAAAGACTGGGTTCCATGATTCCAGTAAGGCAAACAGTGCAAAGCACAGACAGAATGACCACTGTGACCTGACCACCACCATGAGACACAGACTGTCAAACTAGTAATCTCCCAGCTACTGGTCAAACCTGGTACTCAGGCACTAAGAAAGTCTGAACACAGTGGGTTCATATAGACCTTCTTCAGCCAAGCATCACAGAAATAACAACTTTTTTTCTCCTACAGTTATTTCTAAGGTATCATTCAGATACAGAGGTACTGAGTAGGTATTTTTTTGTTTTTTACATATTCCTGGAGGATAGATGTGAGCCCAGTTCTCCACAGCTGGAAGGAGAAAATGTATAAAGTTGGAAGGTGTAGTGGACTCATGTCAGTAAGCTCCATGTGAAGGTCAGGAATGAACAGGAGTGGCCTGATGGTCAGGAACAACCCCTGCCACAGTGCTAATTACATGTAAGCTTCACTTTCAAAGCTACATAGAAGCTTAAGATCATTTATCTTTACAAGGGATTTAAAGGCCCATTGGCTTTGGGAAGTGAGAGTGACAGGAGAGGGAAGTGCCAAATCACCAGCTCAAACTTCCAGTTGCTGTTAATATGGGCTGATCTGTGTCAGCACCATGCAGCACACTGGCAAGGCTCACTCACCAACCCCCTCTGACATCTCTGCCTGGTTCCTTGAGATTTTTTCTTATCAACAAACAAAACAAACCCTTCAGTTTCTCTAACATGATTTCTTCCCAATCCCATAAATACTGGATTATTCCTAAGCCTAAAGAAAAGAACATCACTTTGTGATTCAGGCTGCTTCCTGAGCTAGAAGCAACAGCTCTGCTGAAATACCTCATTCTATGCTGTCTGAAACACTACACAGCATGAGCTGAGTCTGCGAAGACAGGAAAAATGGAATTACAGGCTTGTGAAATGGACACTGACAGAAACCTGAAATATCGAGCTCGCTCAGATGCAGTCTGTGTTTAATCCAGCCATCAGACAGTCTCTGTTTAGCTAAATATTTGACTTCAGAATTATTATTGGCAAAGCTTCCAAGCTCCACAGGTCCCTCTAACAAGCTGTTCCTCTGTGGAAGCCTTGCAAGGAAATGAATGCAGCCTTTGAGGAAACTGCTGGGACCCTTCTCAGGCTTCCAGAGTGGGTTTGTGGAGTCCTGTTAGGTGTCCAGGCCTTCTGAAAGCTCCATATGTTGAGTGTTAGAAGCTACAGGGCTGATGTTTGTGTGCATTTCTGGGATGTTCCCAGAGGAGTTCTGGCTCGGCAGCATGTCACAGGAACAGAGTTATCAAAGAAAGCACCAAAAATAACCTGGTCTACAGAACAACTAAAAGCCAAACCCAGACAAAAAATAAATAAGCTGGAGCCACACATGAAGCCATGTAGGCAGAGTTGTAATGTGTATTCCATTCTAATGGGACATATCTGAAAGAGCACAGAACTGGCATGGTTGAACTTTGAATGCCCACAGCAGGGGCAAAAAAAAGCACAAACCTACAATTCCTCACAGTATCAATAGCAGCTGTGTACCATAGTGCCCAAAGATCTGGTTCAGTGCTGCCAGGCAGAGCCCATGGTTGCTGTCTTAGCACACTGGGTTGTCTGATACCCTGTCACATAAAAACAGTCCACCAGCACTGAAAGAGGAACATGGTCATCCCCTCTCCCATGCAATATTCAATTTCCTGTCAGTGGCAGCATATGCCAAAAAAGACAATCCTCCAAGGATGGAGGCTGTTCCTCAAGCCAGGCTCCCCTGCTGTGGGCAGCTCCAGAAAAGCAGAAGCTTGGCTTCCCAAACTACAGGCAGCTGCAGGCAGGAGGAGTCACCTTCCAGTTTTGCTTCCAAAGGCAGATTATAAATTAAAGTCCAATTTGCTAAACCTCTAGGTAAGCAACTGTTTCTGCATAAACACATACTGGTTTGTGGGCTGTATTACATGGCTAACTGCAAATCTGACTGAATTGAAAAATCACAGTGTATACAACTAAACCAAGGAGCTAACAGAGGCACATTTCAAAATTACATGGATTTAAGCAGCCTGGTTCATGATTTTGAATGTGATCAAAAATAATTATTATCCTAAAGCAGTACATAAAACTGTGCATGCAAAATACGAGCACAAAATTCTCTGACAGAGAGCTTCACTTCTAAGAGAGAAAGAGCACAAAGCTGGCTCAGCTAAAATTATTCTGCAAGTGAAATAATGTCAAAGATTTTAACACCATTCTGAAGATGGGGTCAATGTCTGGAATATATTGCAAAAAGGGCTCAAATTACCACCTCGCCCTGTCATTCTTTATGCTACAACATTAGTGGAAAAATCCAAGAGCTCTTTTAGGTCTGTTAGCTAATAAATGGATCGCTAGGCGAATGTTCAGTGTTGTTAATAAATCTCAGCATTCTGTACTTAGTATCAGCAGAAAGTCTTGGTCCCTTCCACCCCTGAACACATCCCACTTTGGGAAGGACAGAAGGAACTGCCTACATTGCCTTTTTTTCTGCCTGCTGGAAACATCCAAGCTCCCAAACAGATGCGAACTCTCAGTGCATCTGCGCTATTCCTCCTCCGAGATCAGCATTAACCCGCAGGAGAGCCGTGGGTGATGAGTCCTGGCTGATTCAAGCCCTGGAAGACAATGACATTAACAGTAGCAGGTTAAATCCAGACAGCTTTCTATCCAAGGATCTCTTACAGCATAACAAAAGGCTAGCAAGAGCCAGAGGTCCTACCTAAGGCTGGGATGCACAGTACCTCCACAGTCCGTGCAAGCAGGGATTATTCCCTGCTCTATTCAGGGCTGTTTCCCCAGCCCCCAGGCACTAGGATACCCAGTGGGAAGGGCTCAGCCCTTCTCAGTCATTCCTGCTGGCGCCGTTCCAGCTTGACTGAAGACACTTAAATATTCATCGAGAAAGAGCAAGACTCCGTCTTGCCGGGTGCACAGACTGCTCTCCAGGGAGACGGGACACCTGCCTTCTCCACTCCCTGCTCCATCAAATCATTAATTATTTAAAATAACAGGAAAGAGCAAGAAAAACTCTCCGCACCAGACATGCTTGCAGCCTGTTGTTTACGGTGCTCTCTGGGGTCTTGTGTGGCCCGAGGTTTGCATCTCCCCTCCGGCAGAAACAAGGATCAAGCCCAGCTTTCCCCTTTCCTCGGGGAGGATGCTCTACCCGCTAAGCTATTGTACAAAATAAGCCCTTCCCCTTTATCCAGACAGACCTTATGTTCACTTTTCCTACCAGAGAGAGTGTCTTTATTTTTTTTTTTTTTTAATTTCAGTTTGAATAAAAGGCAAACAAAACACAAATCGAAATCTCTGAGAGCAGCAGCTATCCATAAACCCCAACACATTCTGTATTTACTCAAGAGCTTAGGGTTCACCTCCCCATTTCACAGCTGGGCAGGCCAGCTGTGGTCCAACGGCATCAGCAAGCACTTGGCTACTGAACCCCTCGGTGATGGGTTCCAGTGGAATGGAAACAATCGTGCCTGCCCTGAAGACAGTTCTGATGAAGCTGTGAGGACAGAGGGACGTTTGGAGAAGCAGATTGTTCTTGTCTGCATACCCCCAGGACACCGCCTGCCTCCCCCTATCTCCCAACACACCAAAAGCCCCACGCTGTCTCACAAGAGCAGCACGAACTCACACAAGGATCCCCGAGATCGGGATGTACCCCAAAATTGTCCCGAGCCCAGGGAACAGCCCCATCTGCACCCTGGACTTTATTGCTAGAGCAGGAAGCCGTGGCAGGTGAACAGCACTGGCACCCTCATGTGGTGACCGGCATCAGAATGAGCTCACAGCCAAAATCAGTGGTACAGAGAGGGATTTTTCTCCAGGGAGACTTCTCCAGGGAGTCCTGACAAGGACCACATCTGTGGGCCAGCAAGGTCAAGGGGCTGGGTTACAAACCTGATGTCCTGATACCAGCAGCAAAGAATCAGAATGGTCTGGGCTGGAAGGGACCTTAAGGACGTTCCATTTCCACCACCTCCTATGGGCAGAGATACCTTCCACTATCCCGGGGTGCTCCAAGCCCCGTCCAACCTGGCCTTGGACACTTCCAGAGATGGGGTTTCATATAAAGTCTCCCTGGAGCTGTCTCTTCTCCAGGCTGAACACCCCCAGCTCTCCCGTTCTGGCTCCAGGGCAGAGGTGCTCCAACCCTTGGAGAATTTCTGTGGCCTCCTCTGGACTCACTCCAGCTGCTCCATTTCCTTCTTATGTTGGAGACCCCCAGAGATGGAAGCAGTATTACAGGGGAGGAGTACTGTGGGGGACTCACAGAAAAAGATCTGATTATCCCCCCAACCTCAGCTCACCCTGGTTTCTTCCTTATCATACTAGCAAAATGGAAAACAAAATAAAAGATAAAGCCCAGATGCTGAAACTGGAGAATTCACTAAAACTCTGAGGGAAAAGCCCTTTTGCCGCCTCCTGCACCTGCTGAGGGACGTGAGGTAACAAGAGCACCTCATTCCCGTGAAACATCAACCCCTGAACCCTGCTTTCAGGGGGAAACAAAAAATAAAAACATCCCCTCCCCCTCCCATATATCTTACTGATTAGAAATCCCTCTCCTACCCAATTGTTCTGGAAACAGAATTAAATTGGTTTTTAATTAAACCACCCACCACCTCGAAGCAGCAGCACTCCGCAGAGCCGCGCTGAGGTGAAAAGCGGCACCTGGCCGAAATGGCGGCAGCTTAATGTCCCCGCTTAAGTGCTTTCCAAACGGCCCGAAAATGCCGGGAAATGGGTTTGTTTGATGATATTTTGCTTTAAAGAGCAGCAAAAGAGCAGCTCGGCGGCGGCGAGGTGGCCTGCGAGGAGGCGGGGACGCGCCCGTCAGCCCGCCCTGAGGCGGCGGGGACGCGCCTCAGCTCTCCCTGCGGCGGCGGCGGGGCCGCTGTGTCGCGACATGGGGGACGACTTGGCGTCAGAAGGCGACACCCGTGAGTGGGGCCGAGGCGGGGGCTGCCCCACGGGGCGGGGGCACAGCGCTGTGAGGGCAGAGTCGTGTGGCGGGGGCGGGAGGGAGCCGGCGGGGCTGAGGGGCGCAGCCGGGATGCCCTAAAAAAATAACGGGACACCTGAAAACCCGCTCGGAATCAAAGCAGGTGGGTAAACCTACCCGTGAATCAAGACTACTGTTGCCCCAAAGCATCCTGCACGGCTGAGATGCTGCACTTGGGGGTTTTGGCCCTGTTGGTCGCTCCGTCCCCATCCCATGTTGTCTTTGTGTCCTGCAGCCCCAGGTGGAGCCCGGTGGATGGATGGGGTTTGCACATTTCATTGCATGTCTTTCGCCTCCTTTGCTGCTTTTCTACATCCCTTGCATAATAAACTGCCTGTGAGTTGGTGCATTACACTGAGGGTAAATAATTTTAAATGTTTTCCACGCTGTTTGTGATAACTGAGTTCCTATTCAGTGAGCTATGAAGTACCCTGGGATCTGAGCTTGAAAGAGAAGGAAAACTGCTAAATATCCACTGAAATGTTGCTGTTGGACAGGTACATGCCATGATGAAAAGTGCATTTACATTTACAGAGCCACTGTGGATCTTAAATAGGAAACTCAGATCATCAAGCTGTTACTCATGTGTTACTGAAAATAAATAAATTGCTGTTTCTGCAGCTTAATGATGCCAGATTTGTTACTGCATCTTTACAGGTAGTGCAAGGAATAACTAAGGTGGTTTGACATCTCTTGAAAATTATGTGTGACCATAAATTTTGTGTGACCATAAAATTTAAGAACAGGTTTCTATCACCTGGAGAGCAGGGTCAGCAGCATTTTCTTAATTGAAGCATCGGATTTACTCTACTGAAGGGAGATAAGTATGTACGAGGAGGTGGTATGTGTATAGCCATTGGTGTTAATAATTAACAAAAACTCAATGTGTTTTTCACAAGTTCTCCTGATATTTCCTCTCAAATGAAGGGTCCATGCAGGGTGGAATGCAATCCTGTTAACACGGCTGACAAGGTGATAAGAGAGTCTTAATGTACAGTATAGGAAATCCTGTTTCTTGCAGAAATCTTGCAGAAGTCCAAATCCTACTGCCTTCATTGTAGCAGCATGTCCAGCACTCTTGAATACACATTTTCAGATGACCATATCTGGTGTTAAGTGGATAAACACAATATTGAATGATCCTGTCTGGCATTAAAAGTTGTGTTATCTGTGAGTTTTTTGAGCTAAAGTTTTTTTGTTTGTTTGTTTGAAGGCAAGGGGAATGGAAACTGAAGGATGAGATTATACCTCTGTTGTTCTAAGAGTCCATGGTAGGGATGACTTTCTTCCGTGCTCTCCAAAGAGATTAATAGTGCTATTTAGGCAGCAAGTCTCCTGTTTGTCTCCCTCAGTGTGGTGGAATGGGAATAATAATATGCTTTGATGCCTTTTGTGTGGCATGTGGTTAATATGCAGTTGATATGTTGGAACAAACTGAAGTTGCATTGAGCCCCTCAAACTGCAGCCTGGGCTCTGCAGAAGTGTAGAAGAGAGCAGAGCCTCTGGGGCAGCTCTCCAGTGGGGTGTGATAGGCCAATGTGACTCAAGCACTTCTTGAACGAATTCCCCAAAAGCACTAGGACAGAGCCTGAGTCCAACAAACACTGGCACCAGCCTTGCCAGAAGCCTTCAGAGCCTCCCTGTTGGGCTGTGGCAGTCACAGCCTTGCTCTTGTTTCTTGGCAGGAAGGTTTGTTCGGTCGAGGAGAAGATTGCTGGGGCAAGGCCCAGCATGGAGAGTAAACACTCTTAAATTGTGCCTAACTGTGCAGGACAAATATTGCCAGTCATGGTGAATTATGTGTAGAACTGCCATGGTTTATTAAGAGATGCAACACTAATCACAGGCCAGGCTGGCAGTTTTGTGCTGCTTGGCTGGTTCAGGTTGCCTGGAGGGGGACCATGGGTAAAGGCCTCCTTGTAGAGCAGTGGGATGTAGGTGGAACGGTGGAGGAAAGGGTCTGTGTCATCTCAGAGCCTTCACTCTGACTCTGAGCCTTAGAGGGTGCCCAGAGGATATGGATCTCATGGATCAAAAGGTTTTACAGCTGGAGCAAATCCATGCAAAGAAAGATACTGAATTAGAAGAGAAGTGGGTAGGACTGGAAGAGCAGTGATGTGGCACAGGGATAGTCAAGGAAGGAGAGACAGTGGCAGAATATAAATCCAACAAACATGCCAACGGTAGGGCTGGGATTCTTGCTGGAAGGATCTTTCTGCTGTCATTCTTCCCTGAAGCCACAGGGCCAGTGAGATGAAGAGGAGGTTTGTTGGGGCATGCTGCTCCATGCTCCTTGCCAGCGCTGTTTTAATGCTCACTCTTCTGCTCTGCTGCAGTGCTTCAGTCAGAGAAGGAGTTCCATGGTGCGGCGAAGCGAAATGATACAGCCAGGATGGAGGAACTCATCAGCAGAGGAGTTGATATCAAAGCCAAAAACAATGTAAGTCCTGGGTTTTTCCACCTTCAAGGTGCAGGAAGTGCTGAGGGTGTGTTTCGTGCAGCTCCTTAAGACTACTCTTCTCATTAACTGCTTAATTTGTCAAAGCTTTAAAATACAACACCCAGTGCTAAATAGGACCTGTGGCAACCAAGGAGTTTTCACAACACACTGAGACCCTCAGCACTATCATTCTGGCCACACTGGAAAGCTACAAGTGTCAGATAGATATGACTGCCATGAAATGCCTTGATTTTGCTATCTCTGTACAGCAAGGCTGTGGGAAAAACTGTTTCTGGTGCAGGTCTTTCCTTGTTAAATACAGGATTGCACCCATCCCTAGTATTTCAGTCTGTCCATTTATGGTCAGCAATGTTCTTCACTTTGTGCTGTCCTTATAGTCCAGAACTGCAGTTCCTGAGTAGAGGGTGACTAAAACCTGTCTGCCTGACAGGAGAGCAGAGACAGAGCGCTACATCTGAAGAAAACTCTGCACAGTGTGAGAAATTCTGGCTCCATTGATGGCCAAGGATACTTTAGCTTTCAGAAAGGCTGGTGGGTACACACACTGTGCATCCATCAGCCTTCCCTGCCCGTGTGCTTCCCTTGCAGGCAGAGCGGAGTGCCCTGCACTGGGCTGCGGGAGCCGGGAGCGCGGATGCTGTGCGGCTGCTGCTGGATCACGACGTCCCTGTGGATGATGAAGACAGTGTACGAAGGCCACTCTCCTTGCATGTGCTGCAGATGTGTTCGGTGCTGGGGACTGGGTGCTAGGCCAGCAGTTACAGACTGCACCTTAGCCCTGGGTGGGTGGCACAGGGTGGCAGGCTGCACCTGCTGAGCAAGGGGCTGCAGCAAGCCTTGTCGGCACATGTGTCTGTGCTCTGTATTTTGGCCTTTTCCTTGCATGCACAATGGACTTCGAATAGGCTGGTAGAGTCTGTGAAGTTTTCCACAGAGCATGGGGATGCTTGGCTTCTGATTTTGTTGATGGGGCTTGTGGTATAACAGTGACAGCCAACAAGTTTTCCCTCCCCCATACAGCCAGGCTAATACACACCATTAAAAAGATAGTAGCTGCCAAGAAACAGGTCTCTGCTCAGTTGCTGTGAATATCTGTGACAGGAATAATAATAACTGGAGAAAGTGCAACTAAAAATATACCAGTGAGAAACAAATAGATTTGGAAAACTTCATTAAGCTAAGAGGACAGTTTCCCTCCAAGGCGTGGATGGTGGTGGCTGCAGTTTAACTATAAGTATATTTTTTCTATTTTGCCCAGTTTGGAATGAATGCTCTTCTCCTGTCTGCCTGGTTTGGCCATCTCCGTGTCCTGCAGATCCTTGTCAATGCTGGGGCCAAGATTAACCGTGTCAATAGGGTGAGGGTCTCCCTGTGTGGATCCATCACTTGCCTCTAGACAGTGTTGGGGGACAGAGAGAGGTTTACCTGTGATCTCAGTTGTACGTGACAGCATCTGCGCTGGGGACTGCCATCTGCACTCTGACTTATCCCTGAAGCATCCCTGGAGCTCTAGAGATGCACACAGCTTCCTCATCTCATGTTTGTGCAGTGCTGATGTGGAAGGTGTTACAGAAATGGGAAATGGGTTTAGTGAATCAGCAGTCCTTGTATTCTAAACCAGCTCTTGTCTGGGAAAAGGGGTATTAATATTTCAGTTATAACTTGCTGTCTTGCAACACAAAGAAGTTTAGCCCCAGAGATGCAGGGAGGGATGAAATGGGCCTTTGCTAACAGGAACAGGTTGTCAGAGACTGATTGTCCCACAGTCTTGGATTTGTTGAATGAGCAGTCCTTTGTCTCCTCTCCAGAATGGCAGGAACCTGCTTCACTGTGCAGCTCAGAGGGGACACATCCAGGTCATGGAGTTCATCATGGAGAACTTGGAGGATGTATGTGTGGATGAGACAGACAAGGTAGGAAGGCTTTTCACTGCTTTGTTTTATGAAGTCCTGTCTTCCTCTGCTGAGTTCTTGGGAAGAGAATCAGAGTCAGATGCTAGTCCCAGAAGTCTTCCTGCAGAGTGAGCTTAGGGATGATGGGGATTCTGGCTCTGGTCAAGCTTCTCACACAGATGATCTGATCTTGTGCTTTCTGAGCCTTTTGGACTGTGTTTCTGTTTCCTTTCGAAGATGGACAGGACAGCGTTTCACCTGGCCGCGGAGTACGGGCAGCGGGAGGTGGTGGAGTTCCTCATTCGTCTGGGTTGTTCTCACAGTGCCAAAGACAAGGTAGGGACACAAAACCACATGCAGGGGAGATGAAGTCCAAGGATTAGGGGATGTGAAAAGCAGGGAACAAAATACTGAATGAGGCTCAGGCAGGCAAATTTTCCGCAGTCGTTACTATGGCTGTGGTGTGTCAGGGCTTTTCTTCCCTATCCACTTCAAGCCATTTTCTTGCTTATGATTTCTCTCCAGTTCATGATTTCTCTCCAGGGCTTTTTAGGCAGGATACACAGCAAATCTAGTGGACCATATCCAGTTTAAGGTTGGAGGGGTTCTTCTCTCACTGCTGCAACTGTAGGAAGATTGCCTTGTATTCGTGCTACTGGTAACAACCTCCTTTTCAGCCAGACTGGATATACTCTGTGCAAGGTTGTGGTGTATGAACACTCAGTCCTGTGAGACATATGTTTATAAAGTAATGTTTACTTTCAGGAAGAAAATACAGCATTGCATTTAGCTGCTAAAAATGGACACCTCTCTGTGCTGGAGAAGATTATAGATGTCGGAGTGGACCTTGATGAAAAAAACTCAGTAAGTATACTTAAATCAAAACCACATCAGTTTTGCCCTTTTCGTCCCTAGAAATACTCTCCTGCCACAGACATTAGGCTGAAAAGCCAGTATTGACAGGAGAGGTCTAGAAAATAGCTGATTTTATCTAAAGCCTATGTGGGTAAAGGCAGGTCACACTTGCAGAGTATCAGTGAAAGGCGACATCCGTCTTGGACCAATTTCCGGCTTTAAAGTGTTGCCTTCTCTTCCTGCTGTATCTGCTCACCTACCTTATCACTCCATTTAATCTCTCTTTCTCTCCCTGACCCTTGTACATTCAAGTGCCTAAATGGTTATTGAGTGTGTTTTAAACTAAACTTCATCGTGCTTTAAAGTATTGACTTAGTCACTGAACATATGGACCTGCTGTTGGAGATCTCTCTTTTGACAGATCTGCTCTGGAAAATTATGTGGCTGGAACACAGTTAATGACTTAGATAGCAAATATTGGCTTAGTATCACTGTTATTTATTCCAGGGCACACTCCCAATTAAGATTATCAGCATGTCTTTTTTAGTCTTATATGGTTACTGTCTTTGAAAAGTGTATTTGATTGTGATTAAGATCTAAAGGAAAGGGGGACCCACCTTCTGTGGTAGCTGGCATCATTTGTCTACCCCCACATGAGCTGCCCTTTGTGCAAAGAGCAATAATAAACCCAGATTAAATCACTTAGGAATTCTGCTTGCTTGCTTCTGTTTTCTTATAATGAAATGAGCTGCAACCCTCAGAAGGGAAAGCCATGATAGAGGGTCACGGGTTTCCAGTTCTGTCTCTGGGTTATTCCAGGAAAATGATTTGTCTTCACTGTCCATGTGAAATCTTTTTTGGTTTATTGACGGGCTGGAGGGGAGGAAGGATGGTGAACACAATGTCTGTCTTGTGGCCCACAGCCAGTGACATTCAGGACACAGCAGTACTCTGGCATGTCCAGGGCAGATAACTGTGTCCTCTATTTATGTAACAATTGACTGGAGATCCCTGGCCCTCAGAACTGGTACTGTAGCATTTCATGGATTCAGAAGAGGGGGTAGAGTCTGACTTGTTCTGCTGCTCTGTCTCAACCTTGTCTACAGAAGTGCTGCTTGTGTCCTTTCTTGCCTTGTGCAGGAAGGACTCACGGCTCTGCACCTGGCTACTGAGGGGGGACACAGCCTCTGTGTGAAGCTGCTTGTGGAAGCAGGTGCTGATGTCAATGCCCAAACCCAGGTTAGCCCCATGGAGGTGATTCCATCCCCAGACTCTTCGTGGATTTGTGCCCAGATCTGTGGCTTCCCAGGTCACCCTTTACAGAGAGAACCCTGCATTCAGGAATAGCACAGGGAGTTTAGAGGAAGGTAAATATGGTTTTGTACAAAGAGGCAGGTGAAGCTCCCTGGGACTGGTTTAGGCACACAATCTCCCTGAATTTGTCAGTGCTGGGCCATAGGACTTTTGCAGGAGGGAGGAGGGAGCTCTTGGTGGGTAGTCTGTAACAACTGCAGCCTCTGGGAAGAATCCCTGAGTAACACTCCTCTCTTCTGACCTGCCTCTCAGAAAAAGATGAACTGCCTTCATTATGCAGCACTGCATGGCTATGAGGAGATAGCCAGGATCCTCATGGGTGCAGGAATCCACACGGACACTCTCAATCATGTGAGTCCCTCTTAATGCTCTCACCACTAACATAAAGATAAAATCAGCTTGTGGAGCTCAAGAGCACCAAGCAACTCTGGAAGGACCAGTGCTGCAGTATCCCTGTCAGCCCCCAGTGCAGACTGGCAGCTGTGATAGAACAGGACATTCTGGGGACAGCATGGCCCTTTCAGTGCTATGAGCTAAGCTCTCCCTAAGTGCAGGATCTTCTTTCCACAGCAAAATGCATCAGCAACACACATTGCAGTCCTGCAGAACTTCCCAGCCATGGTGAAGCTCTTCATCAGTGCAGAGTGTGACCTTGACATTCCAGATAATGTAAGACTGCATCTCTTCTTCCTTGTGTTTGAAATGTGAACCAGTTTCATGGGAGATTTTATCACCTTGGGGACAGGATTAAAGAGGAGTGCTTAAAAATGTGGAGAACCTAGAAGTGCAGCTCAGGAAATGTGAAACCTGTGAAATGATTCTAAGTGTTGCAGTGAGGTAATTGCTTGGTATGGTCGATGGTATTTAATTTAATCATTGGTATTTAACATGAGGGCTGTGCTGTGTCCCCTGCAACACTGCATAGTCAAGCTTTCTCCTCCTTGATGGAAGCAGGTAGGAGAAATTTCAAGATGGAAGATATCCTGCAAAATAAGGGCTGAGAATAGGAGGCAAGCCTGGAGGTGTCTGGTTGTCTCACCAGATTGTAATTTTCTGAATGAGGGGCTTTGTGTAGCTTATTTCAGTCAATCTTCACACTTGTAGCAATGTTGTCTCCTGATGATACCATAAAATTGACACATTTTATGTTCAGTTTTACTGGTTTCCATTAAACAATCCCAAGGCTCTTCCTGGTAGTGTTCTGTCCTTCCCGCCTCATACTTGTCCTTCTCTGAAGCACAGTCCTTTCTCCCTCCTTCTGCAGAGGCAGCAGACCTCACTCCACATCGCTGCAGAGCATGGCAGGCAGGACATTGCTGAGATGATTCTCATTGCAGGAGTTAATCTGAAACTGACAGACAAGGTAAAGGTCTCCATGGGTGAAACAGGTTCTGTGGTAGTATGGAGGAAAAATATACACAGATGGTCTCTGTTAATGTTTTTCATAATTTTCAAGGAAGGCTAGTAATATTAAACTTTGGATATTTTCAGGGATAAGCCCTTAAAACATGGCTGAGCAGGTTATTTTGGTGTGTTTTCCAGGAAAGAAGTGACTGGTTCTTAGACAGGTAGAAAATAGATAACACAATGAACAACACTTTCCTTCTCAAAGTTGTGCTAGTTCCTTCTACTTGTACTATCATGAACAGTAATATCAAAGATTTCCTCAAATAATTGGTAAGTAATATACCTGAAAAATTACAGCACACATGTTCTAAAAGGTTGAAAGTATCTGTTTGGTATAGATCTGCCACTGTTCTGGGGTTTTTGCCTCTAAAAAAGTCAACAGAACAAATTTCAAGAGGCCTGAAAATGTAGTGTGTGCCCAGAAAGTGCTGGAGGGACTTGGGCAGGGATTAAAATAGTGTTTGCCATTTGCAGTGGGTTAGAGCAAGTGCAGACCTGAAGCCACCTGGCTGAGCTGGCCTTCAGCTGTGGTGAATGTTTGTCACCTTTCAGCACTCCGTGGAGCTGCAGTGACACTCAGCACAGGGGACACATTCACACTTTTCTGTATGAAACTGGGTTTCTGCTCACATTTGAGGTTATCACTGTTCTTCCTCTTATGCCTGGTGCCTGGGCTGGCTCGCTTTCCTTCATGCAACTTTTAAATCTCTTTCATTTCTGTCTTCTGATTTTAGATAGAAATACAAATCTCCCCCTGCCCGATCCAAAATCATATTCATGAAAGGAGCATAGCCACATTTCCATAGTCCCATCAGCCTGTGCTTCTCCTAGGAGACCATTTCTAATCATGTGTATCTGGAGCCTATAAAGCTAATGAGGTTGGATAAATCACTTTGGTTTCATGTGTCAGCAAACCTGCTGTGCAAAAGGCTGTAAAATACCTTGGGCTGCAGAGCTGAGGTGGTCCTCTTTTGGTTGCTCTCGTGTTGGTGAGTTGCAGGAAGCTTTTCCAGTGGCTCCTGCAAAACAGACAGATCCCTGGTAGCAACAGAGGAGGTGCTGCAGAGCCTGGAAAGCCACTCCCCATGCCCTGAATGCAGGAGCTTGACACCAGCTCACATCTGAGGTGTTCACAGGTGGAGAACAGGTTCTGGCTGGGTGCATTTCTCAATGGTCCATGTGTCTGCTGTTGCAGATGCTGGGTGGGCATGGAGATGACACCTCCTAAGGTGCAGAGTCTTTTCCAGTTCATTTTCCCTTTCTAATTTCAGCAAGGGAAAACATCTCTGGATGTTGCTGCCCGAGGCAATCACATCATCTTGGTGGACATGATTATCAAAGCTGATCGATTTTACAAATGGCAGAAGGTGAGCAGCTTACACAACAGCCCCTGTGCTTTCTCCTCTCCACTGAGACTCCACATACCAGCTGTCAAAGAAAAATAAATACAGGACATCCCGTGACAGCCTGACCTCTATCTTCGTCCTTTTACTTAAGAAAAACAGAAGTCTTCACCATGCCAACAGCATCTGCTTAAGGCTTTCCTTATTTGAAAAGGCCCCTGTTGTTAGAAATCCCAGGCAGCACTGATGGGAATAGGGGTTTCCAAAAATTATTTAACAGCTGGTCCCAATGGGATAGAATTAGTTCATTTTCCCAGAAGGAGAAATTGAAGGACTGAGCGGGAAAATGCTTGGCCTGAGGTCACCAAAATGGGATTTTGAGAGTTTTTCAGCAGTGAAAGGAGACAGCTCTTATTGGAGTCATACAAACAAAAAAGTTTCTCCCTCAAAATGCAGCCTCTCAGCCCCAGTCTCTCCTCTGGAACTCTGCCTGCCCCAAGCCTTTGCCCATACCAAGCTGAGCAGAGTGAGCTGAAAGTACAGCCCAATGTCACATCCTTTGCATGTTCTTAAGATTTTGGTTGTCTTCCCATAGCAGAGCTCTAGAGGGGGAAGAAAAGGAAGGAAAGGAGGGCATGTGCCTGTGGCTCAGATGCAGGTTTGGGAAACATGCTCAGTGTATCAGGCTCTTGCATTGGCTTCCCATGCAGCCCTAGGGAATGTCATGCAGCCTCTGCAGCCTGCCATGTAAGCACTGTGAGCACGAGCTGATCTTGCAGGGAAGCAGGAGATTTAATTAAATGGTTCTGCCCCAAACCCCAGACAAAAGGCAGTGTATAAATGCAAATGATGATCCAGGAAGTGGCCATTAACGGCATTTTAACCTCACAGAGTGAAATGAGAATAAAGAGAATAAAGAAATGAGCTGTGCCAAAAGGAACTCGAAGGGACCACGGAGCTGAGGGTATGGGAGAATGCAGAACCACAGACACTGCTGCAGCACCTGACTGACCCTCCTGTTCTGGCTTTGCAGGACAACCTGAACAGCAACTCTGGCTCATGGGTGGCAAAGCACTTGACCTTTAAGCAGGATCACAGGCTGGAAACACAGCACATTCGCTCAGTCATGTGGAGATTAGCCACTAAGTACCTCAAACCCGGGGAATGGAAGAAGCTGGCACATTACTGGAAATTCACTGATGACCATGTTAGGGCCATTGAGCAGCAATGGACAGGTATAAAAAAGCTTCCCAGGTATTTTATATTTTTCCTTGGATTTTGTTTCTAGGAGATAAAGCTGCAGTAGTAACAAAGCATGAAGAAAACCAGTTGGTTTATTTGAAGCAGCCAAAAGATTAGGTTAAAAATTCTGGTTTTACTGAATGTGGAATTACATACACTCTGTAATTTGTCTAGGAATAAAGCATGCAAGCAGGGGAATTATTGGTTCTTTGCTCACTCCTTATGAGACATTTGGCAGGCCTGTGAGCTCTTGCTACAATTCTTGTTCTGTAGTACAGAAGAAACTTACTTGCTGGTTTTATCTTTTTCTTTTGATTGAATTCTTTAGAATTTAAGAAATACATTAGCAGAAGCAGGATCTGAGGGTCAGAAACAGATCATTGCTAGTTTGGCTGTTGTAAGAACTCTGTAATTTGGATGATGAGCAAGGGACCAAGCTGTGCTCTGAAGGCACAAACTGTATTTCCATGAAAGGCTGTGCAACAAACCCAAGCTCAGCCATAGGCACTCCAGCAGTCACATCACAGCCAGGAATTAAAACCATGCTTTACAGCCTCCTAGTAAAATACAGAGAGGAGGGAGGGGTGTGCAAACCCACCAGGGCAGAAATCTGCTCTGTCAGGGCCGTGCACTCTGAGTGTGGGATTTCATCTGTGGTTTGATCCTGCCAGGCACTAAAAGCTACAGGGAACACGGCCACAGAATGTTGCTGATCTGGCTCCATGGTGTGATCACTGCAGGAGAAAATCCAATCAAGGGACTGTATGAAGGCCTGGTGGGGATTGGGAGAAGAGATTTAGCAGGTAATACTTTTGTCTTTCTTGCACACTGAGCTTTATTTGAATTAATTTACCCATGTTCTGGGCTTAGAAAGCATACACAGAGGAAAACTTTACTGAAGCCAACTCACATGAGCTGAAAGCACCTGCTCTGCCCCCTTGCTTCCACTACATGTAATCTCTTTCTCTTAAGTTTGATAGATGAACAGATCCTGCCATGACTTTATTTTTCTGTGCAGCAGATCGTTCTCTCTTACAGAAAGTATCCGGAAAAAAGCAAATGCAGACTCCACCTCTCCACGGAAGTGCACAGCAATGTAACACCAGTAGCATCCTCAGCCGGTCTCAGAGCTACAGGAGAAACACTTCTCTGCTGCTGAGAAGGCAGATGCAACCTAAGGGCTCCTTCTGGACAGGAAATGACAAGGATAAAACAAATGCTCATGGTCAAAAATACCTCTACACAGAAGGGAGATTTTTATCAGCAATTTCAAATGGTCTGGGTACTATAATGAGTTTGGTGAGCAAGCCTTGTCATACTGCATCAGGAAATATTACAGTTTTACTGTAACTTGTCTGCAGCATATTTTTGTATATAAATTTTCAATTGTTTTTAAGTTAATGAGGGCAGAGGCTTTGTTTTCAGGAATGTTCTTTACTTATTTGTAGGGGGTGTCTCATGCCCTAGGCATGTTCATATATTCCCGCCATAAGAGAACTGAAGCAAAATCAAAGCTACTCTTTGGTCCTTTTGGAACCTGAGGGATTGTGATCTTTAATGCTTTGACTCTTCACAAAATTTTGAGAAGAATATTAGCATATGCTGTTTATAAATGTACATAAATATGTATGTTTATAAACCAAATAGGTGACTCTAACCTTTTCGAAACATGTTTTCATTTGTCATGTTATCCTTCATATTTATTTTTTACAGCATCTCAAGGGGAAAATAATGTCTGTACTTCAATAAATCTAGATTTTACCCTTTCAAGTTGCAAGTTATATCTTGTCATCTTTAATAAAAAGTGACTACAGCATTCTTTCTAAGAGCTAAACCATACAACCTTATAGTTAAAGCTTGAGAGGAATTCAAGCAGGTGGTGGCGGTGGTGTTTTTCATTTCCAGAGGTATTTGTAGAAGCAAACCAGGACTGCAGTGAGCTAGGCTGCTGTTTTCTTGGAGTCAAAACAAGTGACACTTGCTGAAAGTAAAGTTTTATTGAAAACCATTTTTAAGCAGCAAGAAAGTTAAAAATTCAAATGCTTTATTTCAAATAGAAACAAACTAACTTACAACACAATATATGAAGCAAATAAGTGAGGGCAACATTGACACTGAGACATCTTTTAAATGAAATATTCAACAAAAATATGTCAGCTTATAAGTACAGAATCTGCATGTGGTAATATATACAGCCAAGTGAAAAATATAAAAAGAAATACCGTTCTGCTTAAGAACATGATATAGTGAAGATTTTGGTAGAAAAAATGTCTTTATTTTTAAAAGTGTGGTCTTCAAAGATGCTTCCTTGAATCCAGAGACTAAAAATGAAGCAGATCTATCCCATTACACTGCTGGAGGTTGCTGTCCACGGGTAGTTCAGTGACTGTTGATCCTGTTGGAATCACACAGTGATAATCGGCTAACACAGGGGAAAAGGCAGAGTGGGAGCAGTTGATTGTACACAGGAAGACCACCAAACCAATGCTTCTGTTTCACTGGCATTCCCAAGCCTACTGCTCTTCTTGCTCGGTGCTGGTGTGAAGGCTGATCTTTTGGACTTCCAGCTCGTCTGCACTGACCATGGAGGGATCGATGGCTGCGTACCGGGTACCGTGGAACTGCAGCAAGTGGATCTGTTGGACGTGGGAAATAACAAACAGGTGTGGGAGCACAGCGTCTTGGTAAAATAGAAACATTCCTTCTGAGCAACTTGTGAGGGTGAAACCATGGCTCTGGAGTACAAGAGTTCAGAGACACAAAACCCCCAAAGCTGGCCCAGCATGGACACAGCTGCTCCCAGCCCTGCCCCTTGGGTAGCAGCAGCACAGAGCACACAGGGAAGTTAAGAAACAAAGGCAAGCTCAACAGGAGCTTCCTTCTGCTGTTCTTGTGGCTAAACACATTCATAGATTGAATTCAGGAACTCACTTGAATGTACAGGTTGACCTCAGCACTCCTGCAGAGGTAGGGGAAGTTGCCTCCTGTTTTGAGGTGAGCTCTCCTGGCATTAGGGTAAAGCTTATACATTTCTTCTTTTGCTTCCGTCGAAAGCGCGCTTTGGTCGAACACCTATGGAACATGTCCCACAGTGAGTTCTGAGCCTCAGATTTTGTTGTTATATCAGATGGGCTGCATGCTGCTCCTAGAAGAGACCCTCAGCTTCTTTGTGGAATGGTGTTAATGGAACAGAAAACAAGCAAACCTGGGCACTGACAGCTAGAAAGCCAATACTGTAATACTGAAACTTCTGGCACAGAATATCTAGTTCATAACACAGCACAGAAAAGTTGCCCAGTCAGCAGAAGGCTTCCCTAAATAGGAAGTTACATGCTGCAAATGCCTGCTAAGTTGCTAACTGAATATGATAGTCCCACCTGCCAAAGGAAGGATATAGTGTTTAATTAAAAAAATGAGATTAACTTACATCCATAATGGTTACAGGGATGTCTCGGATTTTGTGAGGTTCTACATAGGAATTCTGGCAGTTGAGGGTGAGTCTTGAGGCCAGCTCGCTCTGCCCCAGGCTCTCCAGCTTGCAGTAGAGAGAAACACTGATTAACAACATATTTCACTGCAGGAAGTTAATGCAATATTAAGAATACAGCCAAAGAGAAGATAGTTTTAAAGATATGAAGGTTAGAATTCCAATTTAGTATTACTCTGCATGAGACAAATGCCTAAACCACATTCCAGGAGTTGTTCCTGGCCCCAGAGAACAGCCTACAGATCTATCCCAGCATTTTCTCCTTTTCCACCTCAGTTCCTTAACTCCTCTTGATTGACACAAATAAACAGAACTAAGGTAGAGGGTCAGTGAATCAGTTAAACTGCTGGGGCTGTGACAGTCAACACCTGCTAAAGATCCACTTCTCATTCCTCCCTCCAGGGTCAATGAATGAAGAAAGCAGCAGAAATATCTACAAACTCCCACTCAGTAAGTACAGAGTGACACCACAGCCACCTACCCTGTCCACCATGAAATCAATCCCATCGGCCATTTCAGGATCCAGAGGACCAGATGCAAAATTCCCAAGGACAATTTTTTTCAGCATAAAAGCAGGCATCAGCCAAAAGCTAAAACAGAAATAAGATGTAACAATATCTTGAAGCACCAACAACTTAACATCATGATGCTGTACTGTAAATGCTTTCTCTTCTTGCACAGACTTTGTGTTCTAACTTCAAATTCAAACCTTGAAGAAACTTCTAGTTACATGGTAAAAGGATACTTTAAACATGGTGAACAACACTCTTCTTGCTCTAAATGGTTTTGTTTAACAGCAGGCAGAGTTCTTAAATGTGTTAACACATCCACAGAGGATCACAAAACAATTTGTCTAATTCCACTCTGAACTGTTAACATTTCCCCTCTCCTTGTGGTGTGCTTTTAAAAGTCACAAGTATTCCATCCCACACCTCCCTCCTCCAGGCTGGAATCAGGTTAGACACATACCCAACTAATAGATGTGACATTTCATTGCAAAAAAAATTAATGTCATGAGTCTGCTAGCTTGTCTGTCTTCTTTACCTGTTTGCTGTCCATGTCTGATTGAAAATAGAAGTGTCACTAAAGGCATTACACAATATCAGAGACTGGACTCTGGGAGATTTGTGTGTGTATTCAGCAAATTTTTGAGCCAGAAATCCTCCCAGAGAAGCTCCAAAAAGGTGAACCTAACGCAAGGGAAAACAAAACAAAACAAACAGATGATGAAATGTGACCTCTAAGCACAGTGTTTCATTACAAAAATAGGTCATTCAATTTTACCTTGTCCTTATAACCCATTTTTTGAAAGAATCACCGTTCCATTCATCTCCTGGTTTTATGTGCAGTATAAATGCAATAAATACTAACAAAAGGAAATATTTCCCAAAGACCCACAGTGTCAATTTCTTTGTGTTACTCAAGCTTAAGAAAAAACCCAAACATTTCACTTTGTTCTCTATAGCTATCCCAGCCCAAGAGACTTGACTGTGGTGTTCTGTACTACATGAGTCAGGAAGGATAATTTCTGCAGGATCTCACAAAAAGTGAAGTTAACCCATACAATTTAATAGGCCTGAAGTAGCAGTTGAATTTAGGCCAAGTATGACAATTTCCAAGGGCATTCACCTTCAAAAATAAACTAGTTTCCAATGTGAAAATGCAACACAGACTCTTTATTTAAAGGCTGTATTTTTGTATCCTGTTTTCTGCACTGGCTCTTAAACGAGACTGTTTCAAACATCAGGTTTTTATTGCAACAATTTGTCCACTTGTCTCTGAGCACTCACTTTGTCCAGCTGAAGGTGGTCTAAGAGTTTCCTGAATCCATCACAGAACTCGAGGTGATCCCAGTACACTGGATACTGCAACTAAAATAACACAAAGTTAGAGAAAAAGTGGCTGAGCTCAATCTGCTTCGAAGTTGTATCAATTCTCACATTTAAGGTTTCAAGACAACACTGTGCCTCTCCCATGTCATGAAGTTCCTCTTCAAGGTCCCCAGAGCCTGAGGGTGCCAACACCTCCCCCTCAGTTACACAAAAGCACACAAAGTGCCACAGAGCAGAGTTTGCTGGGGAAAGTGCAGCATTGCCTCAGTCTGTGATCAGTGGGAGGGGAGGCTGGAATGGTTTTTCAGTGATTTTGTAGTGTGTAACAGATACAGAAATCATCAACTACTGCAAAAGACAGCAGTACCCCTAAAGCCAGGCTGTTCAATATATTGTACAAATCAACACTTCAACTCAGGAGCTGAGAAACCCCACAAGTGCAGGTTGGTAGGATTTAAGGAGTGAAATAGCATCTGCAGCTATTACATAGTCTAAGAACTATGTTATCCACCATCCCTAAGAAAAACATGGAAACCCTGGACTAACTCACGTGTTTGCCTCAGGGCTAACAAAGATGCAGTACTTGTGTCCAGGACACACAAGGAGAAAAGTCAGCTAAGAGGTCAACAGTGTGCAAGCACAAGGTTTTGGGTAAACTTAGCACAAAGTTTTTTGGTGGATTCCCTAAGTCAAAACTAAGAAGTTCATTATCCAGCCTCTAATAGAGCAACAAGCACAAGTACACCACCTTTGACACAGGGCTGAGAATACTTACAGCAATAACTCTGTAGCCCCATCCAGTCAGTGCCAGAATTTGCTGGAAAAACACATCTGCAGTTCCACTCACAGGAGGGAGAAAAATGAGTGGGCAGCGAATGTTCCTTGGTCCTGCATCATACAGGGACCAGACTTTACTGTCGTCATCGTCTACTATTATCTGCAAAGAGAGACACAGAGGGGAGAAAAAACACAAGACAAGTGAGGTTCTTCAGCCAGCTTCCAGGATGGCTTCTAAAAAATTCCAACTTTTACTAAATGTTATAATACTCAGGATCTTATTTTACTCTTCTTCACATTAGCTTTCAGGCTGTTTTCTAACTGAAATGCAGCTGGAACAGAATTGTGGCCATCAGGCAGAATATTTTGTGCACTGTGACATAAGTTGGATAATGAACTGCACCTCAGAAAAGGAGCCACCATACTCAGAAGAGACCCAGGAGGTCAGTTCAGGGTACTAAGAGCAGCAGCTGGAGGCTGGAAGAGCCAGCACTGCCCCAGGGACAGCTTTTTAAACAACCACTGATATTTGCATCCATGGACAGAAGATGTTACAGGTCTGGAACCACGCAGGCCTGTGGAATTAAGCAGCTATCACCACAAATTATTGATCTGAAACACTTACAGCTGCCTGCCAGAAACAGAGATACACACAACTCCCAGGGCAGCACTGCAAGGCTGACCTGCAGGGAAAAATGCTTCCATCATCTGGCAGCATCTCAGGAGCATCTGGATTGCCCAGGACCCACGGCTGGCTGAGGGAGATTACTCACACACAAGGTGCTGTAATGAGCAGCTCCTCATTCAGAACCACAAGTCCTAGCATAATTAGTACCTTCAGAAGTGTTAAGGATTGGGTCTTCTTTTCTAGCAGCACCAAAGCCTGACTTATTTTGACAAGGCCTGTTCTACCAGAAACTGCTTTCTATATTCCAGATGTTCTTTCAACTCCACAGCCCACCAGAAGCTGCATCTTGTATCAGATCAACAAACCTCTGGGGAAAGTCTAAATCAAGCAGCCAGGATACATCTCCTCTGTTTTGAGATTTTATAGCTTTTTGAACAGTAATATACAAGCAGAGTTTGCTCTTCCAACCTAGCAATTAAGCCTCTCAGCAGTCAGAGAACAGTGTATCACAAATCAGATTTGCTTGACTAACAAATCTGCTCCTAATAAAGCCAGTATTTCAGGCTCTGGGAGCATGTGAGGAATCACATGATAATGTTGTTTTCTAAAGTCTCTATTAAAAAAAGACAGATTGCATACCAGAGCTTCCAGACCATTGAAGCCATTTAAACATAAACCTTGTACAAAAGTCCTCCCAAGCCCCCCCACAACAGCTCCTTGCACACAACCCTTGGGCTCCAGGCCTTGCTGTTCTCAGCTGTAATTCCATCAGCAATGTTGGGTCCATTCACGGTGGCTACTACCAAGTTTACCTTTAGGAGTATTTCCAAAGCTAAACCGTAGCCTTTGAAATCTTTGAAGTAACAACACCAAAGTTAGTTCTTACCAAGAGAGCTGAAGCTGAGAGATAACATTTCTTTCCTCCAGCCCAGACAGTGAATCAATGGTTTAAGCACTTGCTCTGGTTGGTTTCTAGCCACATGCTGGACAGTTTAACTCCAGCTCCTGAGCTATGTAGGCAGCAGTGTGGTTAACTCCTGACTTGGGAGGTCACCAACCTTTTTCTTGTTCTGCTTGATCAATCAAAATCAGCTACAGTTCACATAGAAGGTAAAATCTGCCTCAAAACAAAGAGCAGAACTTTTTAGCAGGGCTAGGGTGTCCCTTGATGAAAACTTTTAGGAAAGACTCAGATAAGAGAGCGAGTGGTATATGCAAATGGAGGCACACAGAAGCAGAAGGTTCAGTTAAAAAATGTTATTTTCTGTGCTGCACTTCCTATATCTGACCAGGGCAGGAAGGAGGATGGAGCTGTGGATTTCCTGTGCCTGTGAGGAGAAACAACTCAACACATTCTCCAATAAGCTCTGGCTCTGCTTCCCCAGGCTGATCTGACAGCAATTACCAAGGCTGGTCACTCCCTCCTCTGTACTACACATGCTTTGCTCTTCTAGTAGGATAATGCAGGCATATGTATTCCCAAAGACTGCTTCAGGGATTAATTACATTTTCAAATTGGGGTTTCTTTTTAATGCTTTCTTCAATAACCAGGGCTAGCTCATTTATTTCTTCATACCCCACATGCACCACTGTGGCATCATTTGCCTTTTGAGGAGACAGAAGCACTCAGAAGGGGAAGGCATTCCCAAGTCTGAAGGTCACCAGGTCACCATCAGCTTCAGCTTACACACGTCCCCAGTTATGAAACCCTGAGCACTGGCAGCAGCTGAAGGCAGTGGCTGCTGGCATTGGAACCACAACCTCCAGCTCCTTCCACTCACCACCCTGCATCCCACAAAGCAGAGCCTCAGAGCACCCTCACATCTTTCTGCTGAAATATGTGAGGCTTTGGTGACCCAGTGAGGCACTGCCTGAAGGCAACAACAGAGCATGTGGGGTCAACAGCAATGCACCTTTCTTCTCTGCAGGAGACACAAACTGTCAAAAATTAATGAGAATCGTACAGCCCTTCCCTAAAGGTGCTTCTGCAAGCTCACACAGCCGCCCAGATAAAGGAACCACACCCAAATCAGCTTAGCCCAAAATCAAACTGTAGCACACCTCAGGCCAGACAGGACACTACTGCTCAGCCTGCACGGCCACAGCAGTGGCCATGCTTGCAGCAGCAGGGTGGAAAGGCAGGGCTGGCTCTGTCTGGGCTGCTGCAGGTCACTCCAGCCACAGCCCCAGCGAGCCTGACCTGCAGAAGGTACACAAGGGCTTTACTGGGTCAGGAGTTACACTCTGCCCTGCATGCCCTCTGCCACCCAGCACGTAGAGAGAAGTTGGAGCCCTGCACACCTCAAACATTCTCCTGTGGCTCAGTGAAAGGATGTGGGGAAATCCAAGCTAGATGAGAAAGTGGTTGGACAGTGTGATTAAGCAAAAGAAACTGTCTGGGGTTTTCCGTTGTGGTTAAGGATATTCCCACTCCCAGGACCCTGTGTGCAGCCTGACTGCTGGGAAGGTGCACAGGACATTGCCTTGGCCTGAGGACAATGGGCAGGAACAGTGGAGGTGGCCCTGGGAGCTCAGTCCAGTGCACCCAGGTAGCTCTGAGAGGTCACACACGTGATGCCCAGCACACAGCACTCCCTTGGAGTCCCTCCTCAGGCATGGCTGGCACTAGGATGGCAGGCACTGCTGGCATGGCTCACAGCTGCTGGACCCTGCTCCACCCCCCCCAGGCAGGAGTGACCTCCAAGAAGCACGTGAAGATGAAGGGTGTGCTTTCATGCACCCACATGACATGTGGGACAACAGTTCAGGAGATAAAGCAGCTCAGTAGCACAGCTACAACTGCTCTGCATTAACCACACTGAGCCTCTCCCCCTAAAAAACAAGGGGAGATATTTCACCCACAAGATTTACATACCTTTTTAAGAGGAACTGTGCTTCTGAACCAGTTATAGTCAGGAGAGACTTTAATCTCTCCCATGATGTTAAGAAAACACTCAGTTTGGGTCAGCCTGAAAAAGAGAGAGAATGAGAAATCAATACCACAGTTTCACCATGGGCAGCGCTTGAAAGCTGTGCTATGTAAATAAAGCAGTGCAGGGTCATTTGTTTTAACAGTTGATGGCACTACCTCTGACTCACACCAAGTTCACTTTTGCTCAGTTTTCATCAAACCATGCAATTATTCCCCCAAGAGGCAGTCACCTGACTGCCTTACTGCACCAACCTAATTATGAAATGATGATGCTTCTGTAGCAGCATTCCCCCATGACAGCTGCAGAGAAAGTCAATTGTGTTTCAGGCTCTAAGTGGCTTCAAAACCTAAAGCATGTTCTTGGTATCTTTTAAATTGATAAGGCACTCCAAGTTTATAGCTAATAAATATTCATACAATTCACTCAGGAATTCACACCACAGACATTATTTCTTGAACCTACTCAGTATTCAGGTCACGTTTTTCCATCTGAGTATAACTGACCCAAACGAGTCCCAAAGCACATCAGGAGCATCACCTGATCCGAGGCTTAATTTATAGAAAATCCTTGAAATTTTAATTCTATCCACACAGAAGCAGGCTCTTGTCAGGAGTTACCAATGAAGAATCCTTGAAGCACACCAATTAATACAGCACAATTTGATTCTGAGTTGGGTCCACACAGGAATGCCACTAATTCACTCCCCAGCCACAATGTCCAAGCATACATAATGAGTATCTTATAATACTCCATTAATTAGTAGTAAACATAGAGATAGCTCCAAGATTTAACTGTTTGGAGTTTTTTTAAGCAGCAAGAGACCATTAGTTTCCATTTATACAACAAATGGCATCAAACACTTCTGAAGTTTGCAGATTCAATAGCTTCACTCTGAAAGCCAGCTGCCTTGGGAGGTTATTTTCATGCATTCATACACAGCACCAAGCATAGAAAAACAAAGAAACTTTTGCTCTTGTTACTTAACAGTTGCCAAGTCTAAATCAGTAGGTTTTGTTTCTTAATTCTTCATAAAATAAGACCTCGTTGTGTTCTGTGAGTCACTCCAATTCATTTGTCCCTGCAGGAGAGCTGCTGGTGGGCAGCTTAACCAGTTTATGGGGTTACAGCTGGATTAGGTTAGTTACAATTTCCTCATCTTTCAGTCTTCATTTGCCATCTTCCAGGTACAGAAAATTAGCATTTTAAAAGGGAAAGTAATTTCTAAACTGCATGACAAACACACACGTTCCACAGAGCATGTGCTACACCTCCCATGTCCAAAGGGTCGAGGTGGGATGTTCAGCTCTGTGGCTGCTGTTTCAAATTTGTGTGGTTTCACTTCAGTGCTTGCACCAACTGTTCTGCTCTCCATCAAAGTCTGGCAGCAGGTAAAACTACAGCAAGGGTAAAAAATACCTATTCCAACAATCTGCAGAGCAGGTACAAGGATGCTTTCCTGGGCTGGGGGACTGCAGTCATTGGAGGAAGGAAACCACAGTTCAGACTCATTCCTTTCCATAACCACACATCAATGGCTTTCTAAAAGCTCTTCAGAAAATGACAGTGTGACAAAACTGTGGCAGACAAATGGCAGGAAATGCCTTAAAACTCACATTACCTTGGACTGTTACACTGGCAGGGCCAAGAAGCAGCAGGCACGGTCAGGGCCCCACACAGACACAGAGGTGCCAGAGAGGGAGATTTTTCCTGCTGCTCACTCTGGTTGCCAGAGAGGGTTGGCAACCTCTTCCTGCTGTGATCACCTCACTATTTGTGCCACCTCAGTCTTTCAGCACCCCTAATCTAACTGCTGGGGGCTGGGAGCACAGGACTGTGTCATTGCAGTAGGTAAGAAAAAGGTACCATGCAGGTGGACTTTGTGCTGTCCCTGTACCTTGCCTGGTACCACAATGAGTTTAGAGTCCACCTGAAACCCAAATTTTGAACTTCCCAGTTCATGTGTTACCACTCACAGAAGTGAGCCATTGGCCACCAACCTGGGCTGATTTCCACCAGCTTTCTACTGAAGGAGCATCTGTGATCACCACTCCTAAGGGCTGCCTTTCTTTCCAGGCAAGAGGAAACTTGGATTAGAGAATGTCCTCATACTGAAATGTTTTGGTTTTT
Source organism: Oenanthe melanoleuca (assembly GCF_029582105.1). NCBI lineage: Eukaryota > Metazoa > Chordata > Aves > Passeriformes > Muscicapidae > Oenanthe > Oenanthe melanoleuca. The sequence goes on from NC_079344.1 coordinate 15,070,137, forward strand.
TTTTTTCTTTTCTTTCCACTAGAAACACAGCACTAAATTTATACACACAAATATTCATATTAACGACAACTACATGTGATTTCCAGCCCAGAGAAGCTGAACCATTTGAGTTAAATAATGAACTCAAAACAGGGATTGAGACCACAAAGAGCCTGATGCTGGTCATGATCAGCCTCTAAACACCCAAGTTTCATTTTTAGTAAAACCAAACAAGTTGAAGAACTTTAACCTCTTAAAAACAATTCCTCTGGAAGAATCACCTAGGGATGTACTCAGAGCACTTGGTAATAGTCTCCTTGTGAGTTATTCCACTACACTAATGACATAGTCCATTCATTATTGATTTTAAAAGACAATGAGAAAGAAGATTTATGGGTAACCGGGATACGGCAGCAGCACCTTCCCCTCTCCCCTAGCGCTGCTCCCTCCAACCCTGCCCCACGCTGCTCACCGCCCCCAGCCCCTGCTCCTTCCCCCTCCGCAACCACTTTTGGCCCCACAGCTTTGCAGGGAGAAGGGGACAAAAGCCCACAGCCGCAGCTCAGCTTTCCCCGCTGCAGCACAGGCTGAGGCCGCCCCTTCCCCTGAGAGACCCCAAGGGCTCTGGGCTCCCTGCGGGGCCGCATCCCGGCCCTCTCCCTTCCCTCTCTCAGGGGGGGAACAACCCCGCTGCAGAGCCCAAAAGACATCCCCCATCCGCTCCGGCGCGGCCTTTCCAGGGCTATACAGTCCCGAAGGAGCCGAGACCGCCCCGCTCGCCTCAGCGCCCACCGGCCCCTCGGAGCTCCCTCCTCGCTGCGGGGCACTGAGAGCAGGGGCAGGCCCGTCTCCACAAGTACGACCCCCGCCTTTCCCATCACAGCTGGGCGCTCACCGGCTGGCAGGGCCCGGGACGAGGAGCAGGGCCAGGAGCAGCAGGAGCGCCGGGGCCGCCGCCGCTCTCCCGCCGCCGCTCCCGCCCCGCGCGCCCAGCTGGGGGCACCCGCCCGCCGCCGCTTCCGGGTGCTGCGCCGCGCCGCCCACGTGACCCCCTGGGCGGGGCCTGGGCGGGGCGTAAACGGCTCCGCCGCCATCGCTACCGAGGCGGAAGTGCGGGGTGGGCACCATGGCTACCGAGGCGGAAGTCACGTGATCCTGTGTTAGTTCACGTGATAATTTGCGTTGGAAGGGACTTGTTAAGACTCGTATTGTTCCACCCTCCGCCACAGTCGGGGGCTGCTAGAGCACGTTCTCCAAGCGCCGCCTAACCTGGCCTTGAACACTTCCAAGGATGGGCCGCAGCTTCTCGGGCAACCTGTTCGCTGCGGAGCAGCTCAGGTTAATTGAGGAGAGCGACAGGTGATACTGAGTCATTCCTCTAATGAATAGATGGAGTCAATTAGCTCCGTTTAATTGGTGTACAATAAATAGGAGTTGAAGATGAGCTGAAGGAGCAGACCTATAGTTACCTGCAGTTGTAGATGTGTTCTTTATAAGGCATGCCTAAGGGATACACTTCATTAGATAATATGTATTTATATAGTTTTCAACCCTGTTTGAAGACCACCCCACAACACGCGGTGTCATTTTTCATTCCCGAAATCATTTCACTTACCTGAAGTTTTTTCTGCTCCCATCTTAGCTGATCTTTTCACGAAAGGCTTTTTTCCACAAAAAAACACATTTATGTGATCAAAGGGCAATACTCCTCTCATATCTTACTTGGAACGAGGAATAAAGGGCGGGATCGACGGGAATACACACACCTGGACGGTGTGCTCAGGACAGACCGAGAGAGGCTGGGGGTGGTGCTGGCCGCAGACTACATTTCCCTCAATGCCACGCGGCTCCCACTCAACCATTCAGTGCTGGGACTACACTTCCCATGACACCTCGCGCGGCGAGTGCATTTACGCAGGGCGCGGCGCTGCGCGGTGCTCTCTGGGATCTGCAGTCCTGCGGTGACGCGCGGCGCCGTCACGGGGGCGTTACCGGGGCGGGCGGGGCCGGAGCGCCGCCAGCGAGGCCTTGTCGGCGGCGGGGGGAGCCGGCCGGGCCCGCGGCCGCTGCACCATGTCCGCCTGCCACAGTTGCACCGCCGCCGCCCGCCTCTTCGGTTCCACGCTGCCCTCCGCCCGCAGAGGTAACCGCGCTCCGGCCGCCGGCCTTCCCTCACCGGGCCCGGCGGGGTCGGGCCCTGCGGCCGCGGCCCCGAGCGGAGCCCCGGCCCCGCCGCTGCCCTTATCGCGCGGTGACAGCGGCGGCACCGGCGGCCCTGCCCCTGCTTTTCCCTCCTTGTAGCCGTTTGCTGGTGTCACCCGCGCGGGGCGAGCGGGGCTGAGGGCAGCATTATGTGCTGTGAGGTATCGGAGAATTTGCCCTCGCTATGGCGAGAACAGAATTAATTTCAACAGAAGTGATGCTCAGCAGCTGTCGGCCAGCATGTGTTACTCTGCAGTGCGAGTAAAAATGGCTTAATTACCTTAATTAATTAAAAGCTTACCTTTGTGGTAGCCTTAACTTGGAATATTTCTCATGAAGATGGGCTTAGCTAGCAAAATTGATTATTTCCAACTTAGTACAAGGATGAGACTGTGCCAGCTTCTCGCTGGAAGTTCAAGGGCTGTGGGAGGTTCTTACTTTTTTACTGTTTTTCCTTGTTTACGCTTTTCATTGTATTCTTGGGGTTACTGAGAGCAGACAAATCATGTACTGCTTTGGGTGAAAGGTAGAGCACCCCCAAATTGGGCTGGAAAATATCTCTGTTGCCACATTTGAAACAATATTTTCAATTACTCTACCCTCGCAATAGCCCGATGAGTCAGAGATATTTACTGCCCTTAAGAGGTGAGTTAACTCTTTGTAGGTGCCTTTACATTTATATCTCAATATCACCTGTGCTGAAAGGTTCAAACCTGTACTTGCAAGCCCAGCCTGCCTGGCCTTATGCAACTCTTCTGAAATAATCAACTTTAAAGCAAGTAGTATTTGGAGTTCATTACAAAATTGTATTTTTTAACATTTGTGAGGTTTTTGGTCAGAACTAAGATTCAGAAGGATTATGTAAAAGAACAAATGAGGATAAAATGCAAGTAGAGCAATACAATTATTTAGAGCAATAACAATTATTTATCAGCTTTCAATGAAAGTTGTTTAAAGATAACTGTGTGTTTATCTTTTGAATTAAATTGTGTCTTCTGCCAGGTGCTTTGTTTTCCGTTGCTGGTTGGTGCCAGCTTGCGAGAGTTCAGAATGCACAGATCAGTGTAATCAATCGAGCGTTATGTGGGACAGTTTCAGTTTGTTACAGTCTCCCTGTCACTTTCCTGAGCCATAGGCTTGGCCCAAAAGTCAGTATTTATTTCATCAAGTATCAGTTCAAGGTTAATAAGGTGTTAAGGAGCTTCCCATCGTTTCTTAATGCACAAATCCGAGCACCCTGGATGGGTTCCATTGCTGCCAGCAGTGTTAGGGACACGTCCTTTGAATTAAGTGCTCAGGAAAAAAAAAAAAAAATCACCTGAGCCACCATGCCAGGTGTGTGAGCAAATCCTGCCAGCTGTTACATATTGGAACATTTATCAGAGTCTGGATTGGTCAGTGGCAGCTGCCAGGCATTGGGCTGGAATGTTGATTTCTCCTGAAAATCTCCCTCTGGGCTTATTGACACAAGGAAGTAGTGGTGATAACTGTCTTACTGCTTCATTGTGTAATTATACAATGATATTTTGTCCAAAAAACACCACTCAGACATCACGATAAGCACATGGGGTTTTTCATGCTTAGCCACAAGCTGATGTAGCAGTAATATGATTTTTTCCCCCCGGTTTAGTCTTCACAGCTCAGTACTCAGTGCTGTGTAAGGTTTCATAGTTCATTCCATGCAGTTCTCAGTGCATTTTCTGTCTCACAGGAGCACTCTGGATTGAAATGAGGATTGAAATGTTTGAGCTTTTGTATTATTGCTTCAGCCTTTCTCCACAGGCCAAATCTCCCCGTGTTACAAGGAAAGTTGTGTGACTTCAGGTTTTGTTCAAGGGGGCAAGGTGGTTATTGTTTTATTTTAAGGGGTCTTTTCTCAGTTTCTAAACCAAATCTCAGGAAAGGAGCCACCTCTGAGGAATGAGCTTCCAAGACAGGGAACTGCTCTGAACAGCTAATGCATTGTAAACACTCACCAAAGCTGATTCTTCACTGGCAAGTGCACTTGGCACACGGAGTTGTCAGAGTTCTCTGCACATTCGGTTAAAAGACATAACTGCTTCTGAGAGCCAGCCAGTGTTTTCAAGTTTTCTGTGATGTTTTCTTAGTTTATCCTATGTAATCTAAAACGTGTTGCAGTTACGCTCACCAGAGGAATTTAAAATGGGGAAATTCACTGATTGTTATTCCTCCCTCACGTTTACAGACAGAAGCAATGCTGTTAGGAGATTTTTTAAAAGATTAATTTTTAGTCATGTTAAAAATAGCTAGAAGCCATTTTTAGGTTTGGGAATCTTAAGTAGCAAATTAATAAACCAGTTTCAAATCTCGTTTGCCACTGTCATCTTTGTTGTACTTTGCAGAGCCCTGTAAGAGTTTTCCTGGTAAATTTAGGTTCCTTTTCTTTGTTTTTCTCCCTTCTTGTTGTAGTAACAAGGTGAATTTTCAGAATACCTGCTTTCAGCTAAGTTCCCAGCTCTTAATTGCTGTTGTTTTTCAGAGCTGTGCTTCTCTTGCCATTCTTACTTTTTCTTATTTTTTAAAGAGTTTTTGGATTTTCTCGAAGATTCTCTCCGCCCTATAACCATAAAAATATATATTATCAGCAACTTTGTAATTGCCATTGTTCCTGTATAGCTCTGCTGTCAGCAAGGCACAGAGTCCTTATCAAAACCAGAGAGCAAGTGAGAAATTTGCCTTTTTAAATATGAGAGATGAAATACTGATTCCAGGCTGTTGTTGATGTTGAAATCGCAAGCACAACATATGCTGGCTCACGTCATAGCCTGCCATGAAATGCAATCCTGCCCGTGTTGCAAGAGGAGGAAGAGGCTCTGTAGTTTCTCAGTGAGGTTTTTTTGTGTTGGCAATAAGGTATTTCAGCAAAGTTGAGATTACGCTGAGTTTGCTGGTGCTGGCCCGTCGGTGAGTGCCAAATAGGACACAGCTTCTCACTTCTCCTCAGCACAATTTTTGCTGCCAAGAGGTGCCTCAAATTCCTGGAAACTAGTTTTTAGCTGAGTTCCCAAGTGAAAGCCAAATCCAGACATTGAGTCTGAAGCACCTGATTTTTGCATAACAAAGAGATTCTTCAAAGGTTTGTCTTGGAGTTTGAGTTGTTTCACGATAAAAGCTGTAAGTTGATTGTGGTCAACATTTTGTGGATCAGTTTGATAACTGGGATGTTCCCTATTTCATGCCATGATGAGACTCTCAATTTTCTGATGTTAGAGGACCTGGAATTACTTTGGGGTGTTTTATGGAAAACCCAGGCAGCTTTTAATGAGATGAAAATTAAGGTGGTAACGATCATTTACTTTGAATGACTGAAATGTGGATATTCAGAGCTGAACTGTGTTGCCAAAACCTTTAAGCTGCACTTAAAGTAAATCAGTTCTGAAATTTGGTGGCAATGGAATTAAAATTAAATATTTTTAATATTTAACTTTTTTCTTTTTTTTTTTATTTTTAGGTATTACTTGTGGTCGTACGCGCATCCCTGTTTTAGGAAAACTTGGGACTTTTGAAACTTGTTCCCTAAAACGAATTCCTCTTAGAAACTTTTCAGAAACACCAGCGTATTTTGCTTCAAAGGATGGTGCAAGCAAGGATGGTTCTGGAGATGGAAGCAAGGTAATCTCCACAATGGGAGTTTCAATAGTTTATATAAAATGTTCCTTAAATTTTTAAAAATAAGTTTACTTTAAATTAATAATGAAATCTTTTTTCCAATTCCTGACAATCCTTCAAATTGCTGCAAATGGCAGTGAAGAAAAAATAAACTGTATTGTGTTTTTGTTAGGAGATAAATCTTGTAAACATCCCACAATGCTTTTCCCGGTTTTATATGTCATTTTTCCCAATGTAAACTTGAAAACTTTATTGGATGTCATAAATCAAGAACAGGTTTCAGGATGTCAGGAAAGAGCTATTCTCCTTCAAAAGCCTGGTGCTCCCAAGCAGAGTTTTTAAAAGTACATTTTAAATGTTTCTGGGTTTAGAACTGATTTAAGTAAGACAGGTCAGTGAAGACATGAGCTCACCTCTTGTTAGTCAGTTGTAGTCTATTTTTATCCTAGTTGTTCTCCATAATTATAGTTAATGAACAGCTTCTTCAGATAAATGATTACCTGAGAATAAAACTGCTCTTTAGTCAGCAAATAACATCTTGAGAGTTCACAGGCAATAACTTTGCCTTAGTATATTGTGTTGTGAACCTGAGGAACTGTCCAGGTGACACTGGACTGTTCTAAAATGCAATTAAACTTTTTTAAAAATAAATAAAGAAGATACAAAAAAAGAATAGTGGTTTTTTTCCTTGAAAAGGGTTGTGAGGAGAAGTCAGTAGGCAAGACAGGTTTTAAAAATAAAGAACTGCCTTAGAAATAGGAAGAGAGTTTTTCCCTGTTTCCTAAAATGTAATAACTTGAAGGAATAGATACAGATACAAGTAAAGAATGCAGTATTTCCAACACTTTGAAATGCATGTTTTAGCATAGATTGCTACACCTGCCAAGGAAGTGAGAGGAGCTGTGGCTTCAGAAACCCTTAGAATCCACAGAGCTGAGATAATAAAATACTCTCTAAATATGATTTGTTTTGTTGTCTGGCATTAAAACATTAAAACACAGTTGACACAGTTTTGTTCTAGTGCCATTCAAGCAGCTCTAATTGCAGGTATGGGATACCTCTTCCATGGGCATCCAAGACTGGCAGACCTGGGAAATGCAGATGTATTTATAAATAATTTGTAAATGTAAAACACTTCCAAGTGTTTATGTCACATTCTTTTAAGTTTCCAAAGCCTTTAAAAAAATCCTGACAATAGCTACTTTGTCATTCATCTGTTGCAAATTTCGAATTATTTGATTCCATAAGCACACTGCTAAATGCCTTCTGTAACAGCTCCATTGTTTGGGGCTAATTGTCTGGAAATCTCTTTTAGAAATCTGTTGGTGAGGGTGGTGGTAAAAAGTCAAGCTCTGGAAGCTCTGGGAAAGGAGGGAACCAACTGCGCTGCCCAAAGTGTGGGGACTTGTGCACACACGTGGAGACCTTTGTGTGTAAGTTTTCCTTAAAACTTCTTTTTTTGTTTTTGTTTTTGTTTTTTTTTTTTAAATAGGCACAGTGTGACTTTGTGATTTAACATAGTTCTGATAGCTAAGTGTTAGCCTACCTAATTACATGATGGCAGGAATTTTGTTATGGTTAGTTTGGCCTTGTTGGTGTAACTACTTATTTTCTCTGTGGGTACATTTGTGTAATTCCCATGATGTGTAGGAGTGTGGTAGTGGAATTCACTTTGCATCTGTGAATAAGCATTTTTAAAGTAATTCATGGCATTTTACATTTAATACCATTTTAGCTACAGATACTTTTATGTCTCTATTATATAAGTATATACTTTATATATGTGCATTTGCAATGCCTGTCCTTTCTTTCCTAAATAATAAAACTTTAATCCTGCATGTACTATAACCAAAGTGCTTATCCAGCAGAGGAATTAGTAGCTGACAGATGGCTTACTAGAACAGTCTTCCATGGCAAAGAGCTATAATACATTCCAAATAGTAGGCTGCAAAGTCCAGCTAGAAAATCCAAAATGTCTGTTCTCCAGCAGCAATTGCTACTTTTGGTTTTTGTGGGCTTTTTTTGTTTGTTTTGTTTTTCTGTTTTTTGGGTGGTTTTTTTTGGTTTTTTTGGTTTTTTTTGTTTTGTTTTGTTTTGTTTTGTTTTTTGTGGGAAGTATAATCCAAATTAATGCCATTTATGCCTTAGGTTCTATCAGACTTGAAGACATTTCATACCTTATTTCAGCACTAATGAGAGCAGTTTAGAAAACAAAAACTTTTGTCAGAAAGCAAATACCTATTGTTAGTTGGTGGGGCTCAAGGAGGAAGTATCAAGCTGTAATCAGACTTGTGCACTAAGAAGCTTAAGACAAAGTCAGCATAAATATGTTCAGCTGTTGTTAATATAACAGCTGGCAAAAATAATGAGTGGATGTGTTGTTATTTGCTGCTACTCATATAAAATAGTATTCAAAATGATCAAATGTCATGAATCACAAGACAGGTCTGTAATAATAAAAATATATTTCTTTATGTTAAACAATCAGTCCTCAGTTACTTTTTCCTCCACAGAAATAAGGTTGTTTTTCCAGTTTGTTTGAAACTATAGGCAACAAGGTATTCTGCAAAACCTGGCACCCATTCATGGAACTAGAAATGTGATCCTGTCTGGTGTTCAGTGAGGTCTCTCCATGGACTAGGTGTGGTTGGAAACAGGTCCAAGGATTTTTAATCTCATTTACCTTCTTATGATTCACGAGCAAGCAGAGATGTTTTTGAAACTCTCTGATGTCACTGTTGTGTTTCCATTGGTATTGGAGTTTGTGCTTTTATCTGGAAATACCATTCAAGCCTTGTCCCAGAACATTCCCTGGAAAGCAGGGATGTGATTTAGTGTTTTGTCAGTGTTGCTGGGAACACTTAAGCATGCCTGGAAACTTCCTTGGGAACAGAATTTATTCATACCAACACTATGGGAGAACATATCTTGATAGATGCAATCTGAAATTCCCAATAGTGAACCCACTTGAACTGCAGCATCAGAATAACACTGGTTCAGCTTGGGACTGGAAACCCACTTTTTTCCAAAGTTCCTGTGAGTCCTGCTGAAGTTTTTTCTGGACTTGTACTATTCTGGATTAGTCTGTTAATATGAGCACACTGCTTCCCAACCACTCTATAAAGCTGGAAAAGAGAAATTCTAATTATCTTAAAATTTATTAAAAAAAAAAAAAAACAAAGAAAAATAAATCCATCCCATTCTGCCCAAAATGAATGGGTTGCAAGTTGTATTAAGCCTACTGTAACTTGAATTTTTTGGATAAGCATTTGTTGTTGTTTAGTCAGGAAAAATTATGAGTTTGCACAGTTGGTTTGAATTGCCAACCTGCAGAGCCTTAAATAAATATCTAAAACCAAAGGAAAACATGCAATTAGCATTTGTTTCAGTTTAAATGTTAGATTTTCAGTCATTTTGAAAGAAGTAAGGAAACAAAATACTGAATAAAAGCCATGTTCATTAGAAAATCAATTGCCACCAAGTGGAAGTGTGACAGGCTGGTTTTCCAGTGGAGTTTGTTTTTGATGGAGCTTCACTTTGTATCTGCAAATCTTGCAGAAAGATTTGCTTGGCAATGGTTTTCCAGTAATTAACAATGAAGAGAAAATAGGAGGCAAACAAAAAGTAATTTTGCTTTGACTTTCTTTCTCAGCAGTCCCTGTATTATTTTGGGTTGTGAAAGTCTGTAAGGAGAGTTTGTGATCAGTGAAATAAGACTTGATCCTCAGATGGGGAGTGAAATCCAATAGCTGTAAAGCTGATTGACATGAGAAGCCTTATCTGGATGCTGCTTTTACTGTCTCCACCTGATGCCATCAGGTTACTCCATCCACCAGAGCAGCACTTCCCTGCTACTGTACTCACTCAGAACCTTCCCTGCTTTTTTTTTTTCTGGTTTGGTTTTGTTTTCACCTTAAAGCAATGTGATAGTAGCCCATTATCTCAACTCTATAGTTTAATCCTCTGATTGTTTCTGTTTCCTGTACATTTTGTAAAAACTTGGCATTTCTTTTTGGCAAGGTCAGCTCACACAGGCTTTAGAAATGCCTTTGCTAATGCAGCTTCTGTGGCAATGTTGTCTGATTAAAAACAACACTTGACTTGCATTTTGGCACACTGTAATATTTGCAGACATCTTAATGACAGGGAAGTAATTTGACATGGGTGTTCTTTGTTGTGCTTTTATGTGTTTGCTAAAAGAACATATGAGAACGTGGCAGTATTTAGGATTAGCAAAGTTGCCTACAACTCCTTTTTTTTTTTTTTTTTTTTAGTGAAGTTTTAAAGATGCCCCATAGTACTTTTACAGCCCACTCCTTATTTTTTGGGGTTTGTTAATCATTCATGTGGATCTATAAAGGGACCAATCATTTTCATGGCTATTCTATCCTAAATAAACCTTGTTTAAGGAAGGAGAACAGGCATGTTCTCATGGCAGTGTAGTCATCACAAGTATCAGAAGTTTTTTGAGTGAACCCTGGAAGAAAGGTTGGGTTGGGGTTTTTTTCCCTACAATATTGTTGCTAAATAATAGTTACGTAAGAGGAATGGGTTGGTGCAGGTGGATTTCCATCACATTCCCACGTGGCAGATAACAGTAATTTGGAAGGTTGCCAGAAGGACTTTCAGGCTGTTGCACAGAATTTCTTTGAAGTAAAGTTAATAAAGCTGTGTTGGTCACAGAATTAGTTGCTACATTCTTAAAGTAATCTGTTGGTCTTGCTTATCCACGTATAAGGTGGGATTAATGGTAAGAAAAACCCCACCCACTCCTCTTTTGCTGACGCCAGTCCTATGGGAGACAACAAGTTATAAATAAGCAGCTTGTTTATTGCTAGAGGGTGTTGTTGCAGTCAGCTGGTGCTACAGTGTTCAAGCCATTTTCAAAAACTTTTTATGATTTTAGAAGTTCTGACATTGAAGTTTTCACAGGGTTGTTTTTCTGCATTTACTTTTCTTTTAATTAAATGCATTTACTAGTATATTTCCTTTAAATTATCCTATTGCTTATGATTTACATTTAGTAGCATGGTGATAGGGCTAGAAAGGATCTATTCTGAATTATTTTTATTATTCTTCTCTACTGTCTGTTTTTATTATTTCAACTTTGCTTTGCCAAAGGAAAAGAAAAGCAATGCAGGTTCTCATTTTCAGGGTTATGAAACCAACCTTTGCAGATTTCTTGAGACATAGTTCACAAAGTCAGCAGCAGGAGGGTTTAGCTTTTGGAATGTGAAAGAAATTTGTTCTAGTCTTGGCAGTAAAAATAAATAAGCAGAAGATCTTGCAAAACATCAAAGTCCTTGGTGGTTTGTTGCATACCACAGCTGCCTCTTGTTGGGGTGAGCCCTTTGGGTGACCCCCCCCTGTGCTCAGTGTCCTGGGCTTGGGTGACTTGGACTGATCCAGAGTTCCAAAGCCAGTGGGATGTAGAGAGCAGGACCTGCCAGAGCCTTCCTGTCTTTGATATTCTAGACTGCTTCCCTGCACTTTAGTCTGTGCCTAATCACAGTATTTTATTTTGCTGTCAGTTTGAGAGTTAAGAACGTTTCCTGCATAGCTAAAGCCTTCATTAATTTTGTCTCTCTCAGAAGTGCAAGGTGTCCTCTCCCTGAGTGTGATGCTACTGGATAAGTATCAAAAAGAATTTTATATTTAATCCATTGTCTGTTTAGTGCCCAGCACTGTGATTTCTTTGGGGCAAATTGTGTTCTCCGTGTCAAAATTCAAAGGCCAATAGTAGTTTTTAAATGATCTTAGGGAAGAGTGTTGGATAAACAGAGTACCTGTGTGATGAACTAGACAGAAGCAATTTCTCTTACTGTTTTGTTTGAATTTTTCTGCAGCTTCCACCCGTTTTGTGAAGTGTGAGAAGTGTCACCACTTTTTTGTTGTCCTGTCAGAGGCAGACACAAAAAAGAGCATCATTAAAGAGCCCGAGTCAGCAGCAGAAGCTGTGAAATTGGCATTCCAGCAGAAGCCACCACCTCCACCGAAAAAGGTAAGTTCTGAATTCCACTCAGAGTTCCCTTAGGTTGCAGAATGGAGAAATGCTTCCCTTAAACTGCATCAGGTGTGTAATGGGCTGCTGGGACAGAGCAGCAAACAATAAAGATGATTAGCTGAAGATTAAACCTTTGTGAGCTGTGTGACCCAGCAGAGCACTGATAAAGGGAACAAGTTGATCCAATAAAGATATTGGAGCTTGTTTTCCTCTGTCTTTGTCTTGTGGCCTCATTTTCTCCTGTGACCTTGAGGCTGACCTCAGTCCTCACCAACTTTTCTTTCTCACTCTGGCCTTGCATTCTGTATCCTTAATTTAGCAGCTTCTTTCTGTAGCTGTAGAACCTTTTATTTGGTGTGGGTTTGGATGAGAGCTGTAGCTGTTTAACTTGTGGCCATAGTCCTTCTGAAAGTCATTTGATTTCCATCTGGAGATTAGTGAGGAAGTCTTTTATGTTTCTCAGTTCCTGGTGGACTGTAATGGTTTCTGAACCTGCACGTGCCTCCTTCATAGGCCTCTTTTTAAGTGTTCTTAAAATTTCTGTTCCTCTTCAAAATTTGGGTGAAAATGGCAATGGGTTTACATATTAGTTGGGCAGAACTGACAGACACCATATGAATGTGTAAGCACCACGTTTTTAAAGTAAACTTATCAACAGGAGTATGTTTTGTATTTTAGATATTAGTTTTTGTTTCTCAGGTCTGTAACAATTCAGACCAAAGTCCATCTTTGGCACAATATACTGTTTTTCCTTTTTTGCTGTAAGGTGATTTAGAAGTGTTACTAAGATTAAGCTATTTTTCAGATTTACAACTACCTCGACAAATACGTTGTTGGTCAGTGTTTTGCCAAGAAGGTGCTTTCAGTTGCTGTGTATAATCATTACAAGAGAATCTACAATAATATCCCATCTAACCTGAGGCAGCAAGCAGAAGTTGAGAAACAGACTTCTTTAACACCAAGAGGTTTGTATGATATTTGGTATTTTTCTGGTCAAATAAATTTCCATTTCAGGGTGCTAACTTGAGTTTTATTTAAAAGGTAATCAGAAGATTTATGGTGCTTACCATATGGAATGCTTAGCCCTTTTTACTGATACATGTTATAGGGTATTCTCCTTTAACTTTCTAAAGTGAGTCTCCTAATTTTTTCTTTCTAATCTCATTTACTACTTAAGGCTAAATCTGCTGCTTAATCTGCAAGCAACAATGCAGATCAGGAAGGTGGTATTTTGCATAGGTAAATTGATGAGTACTTAGATTTCTAACTTCCCTTGCTCCTGCTGGCAGCATCTGCTGGTCACCACAGTATTGTTCCATATCTAGCAGGTGTAGATGTAGTTACTCTTGGCAGTACTTTCCCTGCTCAGTACGTGTGTAGCTATGTTGATCCAATTTATTTTTAGAAGTAGGATTAAGTTACCATCTCTGACTCAAAGTGTACCTTGGGTGTTTTTTTTTTTTTTTTAAGGTGTTTTGTTCTGTCTTGCAAAAGTTGTCACAGACACCTTCTTTGTTTTTTTTAATTACCTTAAAGAAGTATTTTAAATGAAGAGGGAACATTAGTAGTTACTGTTCTGGTAATGGTAAGAGAGCAGTTGTGTACCTGGCACCAGGAAGTTCCTGACCCTCCCCAGGGAGATAACATGGTCCATACCCAGAGAGACTGACAGTGAATGTTTACATATGTCACAGTTCTGTCTTATAACAAAGTCCTACATGGTAACACCCAGGGAGAGCTTAAGGAAGCCTCTTCAAACCAAAATTATTTCATTTTTTTCCCTTCTATAATTGGTTTTAAAGTGAAAAATCTAATTAGAGGTAATAGATTGTTGTTGTTTTTAGAAGTAGATTACTTGCTGGCGTTTTAAAAACATGCAATTTGGGTTTTGGGTTAATTTTGACAGCAATGGAAATAGCTGTTGTGGGGGTTTCTTGTTAGAAATACATTCATAGACAGTGATGAGATGTATTCAGAAGAGGGCAAGAGGTGGAGAATTTATAAGCTTTTATAAACTTACTTTTTTATGACTGTTTTCATCCTCTCTCTTAGAATTAGAAATCAGAAGACGGGAGGATGAGTACAGATTTACAAGTAAGTGAACCCTCTCCTCGTGTCCTCTTCTGCAATACCTACTTTTATGGAGAACAGTCTTTAGTGACTGCTAGTTTGAAGTGTTGGGTGAAGTCCAGTGCTTGTACTTTTTCATCATGGAAATCAACAGCTTGGGTTTATTTCTTCTCATATGTTAAAAAAATATATATAAGAAATTACATTTTAAATTAGTAAATTTGTCAGGACTGAAAATTTATCTTGCTTGTAAATGTAGAGCAATACTTTTAGGTAATCCACTGTGCCATTGGAAATTCTTTTCCTATATGCCTCTGCAAAGTATGATTGGAACTCCTGTTTGTGTAATAAGTGTGCTGCATTTCTGTTGCTTTCCTCTCTGTAAGCTTCTGTATAGAGAGAATTCTAGGTTTGCAGAAGAACCGAGCTGTTACTGTGTGTTTAAGGTAGTGACAGACCTTGTTGGTGCTCAAACAGTGCTGTTGTTGTTCTCTTCAGAGCTGTTGCAGATTGCTGGAATCAGTCCACATGGTAATGCTTTGGGAGCATCAATGCAGCAACAAATGAACCAGCAGATACCTCAGGAAAAACGGGGAGGAGAAGTACTAGATTCACCCAATGATGACATTAAACTTGAAAAAAGTAATATTTTGCTGCTTGGACCAACTGGATCAGGTATACAGCTGCATGTTTCTACAGGTGTACTATTTTTAATGGAATTGTTGTTAATGAGTGATTTTCCTCTTCTGTGATTATTCAGATTTGGTTTATAAAAAACTAACCTGTGAATTTCAAATAGGGATTCCAGTGCTTTCATGCCATGTTAACATACTGAGCTGGTGGCCTTAAAAAGGAATGACCTGTAGTTGTGTAGTTTTCTTCTTTTTTTTAATGCCTATATTTACTGACTGAATAAAAGATGCCACTTTGACTAAGCTGAAAGAAAATGCATTTATAGTTTCTTTACTTTAGCTGGCAAGCTGAGATGCTGCAGTTAGTGCTGTTTCACCTCTGGGACAGATTAGTTGCAGGGGGTTGGAAAGAGATTATTTTGTATGTTCATAAGACTTGGGAGTATTTGTGCTGAAGTAATGGCATTTTGCAGACTTTTTGGGAGAACATTCACTAAACAATATTTTAATTCTGTTTCTTCCCAACTTCAAAGCAGGAGCAATTGGACTTTGCACTGCACCCTGAGTGTCTGCAAAGGACTACTGATTTATTTAATCTTTAAACTCTGCAAGTACATGTATTATGGTTTTTATATTGTGTGGTTTTGTGATACTGTATGCATTTCAAGCTGCCTTAAATACAGCCTGCCAATGTAAAAACCACTGCTTATGAAAGCTATCTCCCTTGGAAAATATTCTTATATTAAGATGCTGGTATGATTCAGAATGTCTAATAAGAGTAATGATGATCCTGTGGTAAATCCTTAAATGGTTTGGGTCGGAGGGTACCTTAAACATCCCCTTGTTCCACCCCTGCCATGGGCGGGACACCTTCCACTATCCCAGGGTGCTCCAAGCCCTGTCCAACCTGGCCTTGGACACTTCCAGGGATGAGGCAGCCACAGCTTCTCTGGCACCCTGTGCCAGGGCTGCCCACCCTTGCAGAGAAGGATTTCTTCCCAATATCTCATATAAACCCACCCTCTTTCAGTTTAAAGCCATCCCCCTTTGTCCTGTCACTACACACCCTTGTTGAAAGTCCCTGTCCAAGTACTTGGGTTTGTGTGCTCTAAGAGAAGTGTGTGGCAGTTCTGACATGCAACTTTTATTTTACCAGGTAAAACCTTGCTGGCTCAGACTCTGGCTAAATGCCTAGATGTCCCTTTTGCTATCTGTGATTGTACCACCTTGACTCAAGCTGGCTATGTTGGGGAAGACATTGAATCTGTCATTGCAAAACTCCTGCAAGATGCCAATTACAACATAGAAAAAGCACAGCAAGGTAAATTTCTAATGTGTGTTTCAGAGACTCTTAATTTTGTTGAAGTGCTCTAAGCTTTTGAAAACACCAGTATTCCTGAAATTGGTGCTCCTGCTGCATGTACCCAAGTTTAAATCAGAATAAACCTGAAAATAAATAATTGGAAAATAATTGGACAAAATTACATGTTTTTTCAGGGAAGTTAGACTGACTGCTGCTCTCTCAAATCTTATTATTCTCTGTAAATTCTTGCTTCTGTTTTTAAGTAGGATATTTTTTAAAACCATTTTCTTTAACTGCAGGAATTGTTTTTCTGGATGAAGTAGATAAGATTGGCAGCGTTCCTGGTATCCATCAGTTACGGGATGTTGGGGGAGAAGGTGTTCAACAGGTAAATACTTCCATGGAGTGCTTTTACTTCCTGAGTGAACAGGAATAGGATCCTGTCAAACAGCGCAGGAATGTATGGAGTCATAGTTCTTCAGTTCCTTAATTATTCACCTTCAGAAGACACATCTTTCCTCTTGACTTCATTAAAAAACATAATCTCAAAAGCAGTTTGAGGCATCCTCATGGACATATTTTAGTTCAAAAATGTCCTTGCAGCATTCAGATAGCCAGTTTATAATGTAGGCAAGGGCAGGTAGCATTTCCCATTTAACCAAACTCTTAAAGCAGCTGATCATTATATGCATAATGTGCTTGGGAGCCACATTAAAGGAACATTTTTGTCCTTGAATGGGATTGTCTCATAGGGAAAACTGACTCTTTTGGACACTTAGAGTTACTATAAAAGCATAAGGGAGCAAAAAATACAAGTGTATTTGTGAAAGTGAACATATCATGGTGTGCCCTTTTACATGATGCTACACAGTGGAATTTTTTTATTGCTTATTTCTTCTTTCCTTCTTAGGGCTTGTTAAAATTGCTTGAAGGCACAATAGTAAACGTTCCAGAAAAGAATTCTCGAAAACTACGTGGAGAAACGGTGCAAGTTGACACAACAAACATCCTGTTTGTAGCTTCTGGTGCTTTTAATGGTCTTGACAGAATTATCAGCAGGAGGAAAAATGAAAAAGTGAGTGCATTAGGCTGTATCTGGGCTGAAAAAATCATCATCTTGATTACTGTTCTCAATGCTGACTTTTACAGGTCTTGATGTATTTGTAAACACACTTAATTTCTTTATTTCAGCAAATGGTTCTAAAAGCCATCATCATCTTAAAATACCTGGTCCTGCAGTTCACTGTTTTGTAGATTAAAGTCTGGGGACAGAATTCTGGCTGCAGCATTCTGACAAAATCTGCTCCCTTGTCTCTAACACCAAAGGAGTCACTGAAATTCAAGTTATTGTTCATGTTAATTCGTGTAGCTTCCCATGTAAGCAAACTTGCCTGCATTTGCTTCATTTAGGAAGTGTCACTGGTACTTGTAAAATGACCAGAACATGTTGATAACCTTTGTTATTTTAAGAAAAAATTACTCTTGTACTGATGTATTAACCCCTCACTGAGGAAATTCAGTTTTTAAAGAAACTGATGGTATGCAAGGGGTCTAATTTTACTGTAAGTAGTTTCTTGAGCTCGAATTAGTATGTAATGACATAATCAGTCACTGCAGATTTTCTAATATTCATGAAAAGTGATTTATTTATATCAAGACAACTCAGTTATTACACTTCTCTAAGCAGAACCATGTTTGTTTTGCAGTATCTAGGATTTGGGACACCATCTAACATGGGGAAAGGCAGAAGGGCTGCAGCAGCAGCTGATCTTGCCAATATCAGTGGAGAGTCTGACCCACAGGAAGATATTGAGGAGAAGGATCGCTTGCTGCGCCACGTGGAAGCCAGGGATCTCATCGAGTTTGGCATGATTCCTGAATTTGTGGGACGTCTGCCTGTTGTGGTTCCCCTGCACAGCCTGGATGAGAAAACCCTCGTACGGATCCTCACCGAGCCACGGAACGCTGTGGTTCCTCAGTACCAGGCACTATTCAGCATGGATAAGGTTGGAGTTTTTATTTGATGACTCTTAGGTGTTCGTGTTTATAAATACAGTGTTGCTTGGACTTAACAGGCTGAGTTATAAATGAAATGATTAACTGAAATTCCCATTTATTTTTCTCTGTGTAGTGTGAATTAAATGTAACTGAAGATGCATTGAAGGCTATAGCCAGACTGGCCCTGGACAGAAAAACTGGTGCCAGAGGTCTTCGATCTATAATGGTGAGTAAATTAGGTCTTATAAACAATAAATGAAGCTTCCTGGATTTGTGTGTATGGAACTAATAGTGACCATTTCCAGTGAAAACCACACTTAGTTCTGGCCCTTACATGGATGCAGTAAGTCTTCCTAAAGCTGTGAGTATTCAGAGTTCTTGCAAGAAGACTCTCTAGCTCTGAAAATCACTTGTTTACATAGAAGAGGGCATACAGAAATATTTTCCCCTCTATTTTCTTGTAGGAAAAGCTGCTGCTGGAGCCCATGTTTGAAGTGCCCAATTCTGACATCGTATGTGTGGAAGTTGACAAAGATGTTGTAGAAGGCAAAAAAGAGCCAGGATACATTAGGTAAAATGGTAACAGAAGTAGCAGAACAGACCAGTAATTCAACTAGACAGGTATTCCGATGGAATAAGCACAAATCCATGCACACAACCTAAAAAAGATTCAGTGCTCTGTATGTTGTACAGCTGAATTAGTGCCTGTTCTGTCCTAGTGACTTTGGATTTGTATTGCTTTCTTTTTAAACAGAAATTTTAAAATAAACAAATGTGAAATTACTTTTGTGTGTGTATACCTGTAGAAATGGAAGTAAATTTTAAGGTAACGGTAAAAACTTGAAATTCAGTTGTGACTATGGAAATTTCTTAAATGAAACTTTCTTTCTTCCTACTTTTTTACCACTGATGTGGGGTTTTTGATACAAACTCCAGGCTGCAACAGGTTTCTGCATTACTCTTGCAGCAGTGTAGAGCTGCAAAGGCACATTTATTGATTTACTGAACTCTTGTTGAAATAATCAGTTTAATGTTGAGAAGAGTATGGTAATGATGTAGAATGTTAAAAACACTGGACAAATCTGCATTAAAAAAAAAATCCAACAGTTCAGTGAATGAAGGATGGAATTGATAGAGAATGGGTCAGGTTAAAACTGGTTAGAATATTAGTTCCCAAATTTCAGGTCTTGGTTTCTATCACTGACACTGTTGTTTGAGTGGCTTTCTCCAATGAGGTACATTTACTCATTTCAGCACTTTGTGCTGAAGCTTGGCTCAGCCTTGTGTTGTTGGAGGGAGTGAAAAATACTACACTGATGGTTGCTTGAAGTGATTTTGTATAGAAATACTAAATTTATTGATTAAATCAAACAACTTACTAAAACTCAGAAGACTAATTGAATTCAGTTAATGAGCCTCTGTTCTGGTGGCACTGCAAATGTGCACAGCAGCATTTCCAGATCAGGTCAGAACTTTTGTCATGGGGCACTGTGCATGTGACATGTTTGTCAGAAGCTATGGAAAGTCTCTTTTTTTTTCCTCTGAGGTATCTGATCCTTCCTTTCAATCCTAGGGCTCCCACCAAGGATTCATCAGAAGAGGAGTATGACTCTGGAGTGGAGGAGGAAGGCTGGCCTCGACAGGCAGATGCTGCAAACCATTAAACACTGTCAGAACTGTCACCTGCAAAAAGCTCACTCAGTTCTTTCCTTGCGATTGCTTCTGGCTGCAGCCTGATCCTAAAGGCACCGGATCTGTCTCGGATACAATTCGTGATGAGGAACTTCATAGCTAAATCAGATCGTGTATTTTATTGCAGCATCACATTGGTTTGATGGACAGAGTGTGGACTGGGATGGCATAATGTTCAAATATGAATTACACTTGTAATATATTACACTTGTTCAATTAAAATGTATAGCAAATGCAGCAGCACCTGCACTGCTCTTGCCAGAAAATAAACCAGCAGCACAGGTGCTGCCAATAGTTAGATTTAACAATAATGTTACTCTACAAATGGGAAATCAAAATTAATCTAAACTATCTTAGCTCCTGGTACGGCTCACAGGGGGTTATGTTCAGGTCAGTGTTAGTCCTGCTGGTGTGTGAAACCCAGCGGGCGCTGGAGTGACTTGTTACATTGGTGGGGGAGGAAACCCTTTTGGAAAAACTGGGACACACTTTGTGACACTGCTGGGAGATTCTGCTAACATGTGACACTGGTTTGTTACAGTAATTTGAATATCGAATAATACCTTTCACGTCTCCATTGGGAGCTTTAGACACCTTGGATACTGTGAAAGAAGGTGAAGTCAGTCATTTGCTAGTTTTCCAGAGGGTTAAAAAGATTCCTAGGAAGCAGTAAAACCATCTAAATTTGGATGAGAAGTCACCATAAATTTTTAAATATTAATGTTCTAATATAGTACATTTTTTTTAACGTATTGGAACTATCATGCATCAGTTTTTTGGTGCCAGGTATTTGCCCAACCTATCTTATAATGTTAAGAGATGAAAGAAGTAAATGTATAATATTTTTGCTGTAATCAGTAGTGATTGTTCACAACAGTGCTTTTTAAGTTATATTCTCAAATACTAGTATTGCATCTTGTGGGTTTGTCTTTCATTTTTAGTCTCACAGCAAGCAATCCTCCCTCTTCTGTTCTCCACCAAAATTAATTCAATCCTTTAGGAAAGTCTTTGTAAAAACACTAAAGGACCTGTATGTTTTTGATTTGTTTCAGGAATTAAAATTGTCACAACTTTGTTTTGTCCTTCAGTGAAAATGTGGATTTGAGTTTCCCTAAAACTTTAATTCACACTATTTCAATAAAACTTTCATCCTTCTTTTCAGGCTAGTGGATGTTTTAGGTCAGGAAAGGAAAATCTATTTACCCTGGTTTTGTCACTAATTTTTGTCATGTAAATTTTATGTGATACTTGTGTTCTTCCCTAGCAGCAGTGTGACATGCAGTTGTAGCCAGGTGCAACAGATACTTCCCGTGGGATTTCAGATTTTTTCAGGTTAAATGATCCACTAATGGTTCAGAAAAAAGCTGTTTGGAGTTGAGGGTATTTCTAGAAGCTTGGTCCCCTTGAAATGGGAGTCTGTGGTGAACTATCTGTAACTGCATCTTCACTTTCCTTTTTGTAGAGTGAAAAAATATAACAGCTTTTAATTCTGAATCCTTCAATTCAAATCCTTTTTTAAACAGATAGAAAAAACCACCACATTTTAGGTGAAACTGTTAAACAACTTAGTTTTGAAAGTTGTTTGGAATTCTGTAACCAAGAACTGTTTTTAAGGAAACAAAAATGCCCTGTAACTACAGTTTGTACTTCACCTCTGGCGTTTGAATAAAAGCGAATATTCAATCAGCGGCGAGTTGTCATCCCTGACGCCATCCCCACATATTTTAAGTTTTAGGAATAGTTTTTGGAATTTAATTTTTGGATGGACGAGAGGCGGGCGGGGCGGGTCCTCCCGGCCGCCAGGCGGCGCTGCGTGGAGGCGGGGCGGGGGCGGTGTCACGGCGGCGCGCTGAGGGGATGCCGCGGGATCATGGCGCAGCCGCCGCCGTTCCCCAACCGCCTCCCGCCGCCCTTCCGCGCCTTCCCGCCGCCCTTCCCCGGCCCCGCCGTCTGCCCAGCGCCCTTCCCGGTGGGGCCGGTAGCACCCCCGCCTTTCTTCTTGCCGCCGCCTCCGGGTGAGGGCGGGCCGCGCTTCCCGCCGGGTGTCCCCTACTTAGCGGCGGCGCCGCCGCGGGCAGCGGCCGAGGAGGAGGCTGTGCAGCGGCAGCAGGATGAGCTGTGGCTGTCGCAGTTCCTGGGCCGCCGCCGCGCCGCTCCCCCGCCGCCGCCGCCGCCCGCCGCCGCCAGCCCCAGCAGCGCCCGGGCCGTGGCGGTGGCGGCGCTGGCGCGGGTGGCGCGGGTGACGGCGCTCTGCCGGGCCCTGCGGCGCTGCGAGGCCGAGGGCGACCAGCCGGGCTGGGCCCGCGCGCGGGAGGAGGCGGAGGCGGCGCTGCGGGAGCTGCGGGAGATCGTGCGGCCCCTGCGGGAGCCCGGGTACGGCGAGGCGCTGCGGAGGAAGGCCGAGAGGGCGAGGAAGAGGAGGCTGCGCCTGCAGCGGAGGAAGCACGAAGCCAGGGCGGCCAAGGAGGAGGAGGCGGCCCGGGCCGCCGAGCGGGAGGCCAAGATCGACCAGTGGCGGGCTAAGTGCATCCAGGAGGTGGAGGAGAAGAACCGGGTACGGTCCCTGTGCCTGGTCCTGCCTGTCCCCGGGGCTCCAGGACAGCGCGGTGGAGCAGGGGTGACCCGGTGGCGGGGTCACGGCGGGCTGTGCCTGCCCCGCGCCTGGCTGTGACCCCCGCGCTTCAGTGGGTGCCTATACATGACTTCAGCAGACTGAGACAATGCTGTTTCCACGGCCTGCAGCCCTGCTCCTTGCTTAGAAGTCTTGGTGGGCGTCTCGGTTTTGCTATCTTCGTATTCTAGGCCTTGACTTGAAATTGGGGTTTAAGTTGTTTCTGAACTCTTGGAGGTTTTCCTATGTGGCTCCAAGTGTCAGCCTGTCCACACAGCTCACAGCTTGTGGTGGGCAGTGCTGTTTCAGCATCCATCCGCCTTTCCTCCTGCTTTTTTTTTATCTAAAGCTTGTGGTTTACAAGTTTTTTTTCTCTCATGGGGAAATAAAACATCTCCAAAGCAAAAATACCACCTCCAATTAGACTTGTTGGGGAGTGCTGTAGGCATCTTTCTGTTGGTTTTTTGGCTAAAGAGCTCCTTTTCTGCTAGTGTGCTGCTGGGATGGTCCAGAGAAGCTGCTGAGGAAGGATTTGTGGTCAGACTGTGGCAGGTTAATGGTCTTTTAATTGCAGAACTGTGGAATTGGGATGGCTTCTGTTTATTGTAAAATATTTACACTAAATTTCTGGGGTTAAAGACTCAGGTTTTCATAATTCGTAAATAATCTAGGAAGTGCTCAAAAATGTGTGGATGTGGCACTTGAGGACATGGTTTAGTAGTGAACATGATGGTGGTGCTGGGCTGACAGATGGACTTGATGATCTTTTCCAACCTTAATAATTCCATAATTCTGTGATTTGGCCCAGAATTATGAGTCCCACAGCATTCTATTTTCTGAAGTCTGTGGTGTTTTAGCCTTCTTTTCATAAAAAAGGCAAGGCTGGATAGTTGGCGTAACTTGTCGCTGTTACTGCGAAGTCACTCTGCTCTCCAGTGCTTTGCTAATTTCTGAAAGTGCCATTTGATTCTTATCTTTGAGGGATATTTCACACATCTCACCTGGGTTTTTTTCCTTCCTTTCATAGGAACAAGAGCTGAAGGCTGCTGCTGACAGTGTCCTGTCTGAAGTCCGGAAGAAACAAGCAGATACGAAGAGGATGATGGACGTCCTGCGCGGGTTGGAAAAGCTTCGGAAGCTGAGGAAAGAAGCTGCTGCCAGGAAAGGTTCGTTATGAGATTGGTCCCAGCTTTCTTAATTGCACACACAGGAAGGAAGATGAGGGTGCCTTGTGCTGACTAGCAAGGTGCAGCTTCAAAAAGCTGCGTCTTCATTGTGATTTTAATTACAAGAACAGGTACAAAATGCTGAATTCAGTGGTTGTGTTCCTATGTTTTCAAGCTCTTTCTGGAAGAAGGATTATTCCAGTAAGAATTCTGTCTGTTAACAAGGTTAAGCTCATGTCCCTCTGAGATTTTGTCACCTCTGCTCTCAAGTCTGGTATCAAACCCCCTTCTAAATCTGAAAACTTAAAATCACTTCTTTTTCTGTTCAGGTGTTTGTCCACCTCCTTCAGCAGATGAAGCATTTGAAAATCAAGTGGAGAGTCTCAAAACGTTGCTCAAAACTCGCACAGAACTGTATGAAGCTGAGGAAAGAGCATTAAGGGTTATGCTGGAGGGAGAACAGGAGGAGGAAAGGAAGAGGGAAATGGAAAAGAAACAGAAGAAGGAAAGGGAAAAACTACTACAGCAGAAACTGGAAATGGATTCCAAGCTGTTTGGGGATCCAGGTAAATTCTGCATCCTGTTCTTAACAGTGTTTTTTCACATCACATCCCCATCTCACAGACTCTGGGTTTGAAATGCAGACACAGATCTAAATTAAGAAAGGAATCATCCATTGGAATAATTTATGGTCTGAGAATGGGGGATAAACATAGTGCTGTTAACACCTGTGGTGTAAGAGGAACTGTTGAGCTCTTTGCCATGGACTGCTGCACATCTCAAGCTGGTTTCATAATGTTTTGCAAGGTTGTAGATTAAACTGAAGTGAGAATAAACATAATAGATTGAAAACTTCCAGAGCCCAGTAGATGCTTTAGTCTGGTGCTTTGGTAAGAGTGACTCAGGTAATCTGTAAAGTGCGCATATGTTCCTCTTTTTTAGATGGTGGAGGCAGGAAGTTTTGCTAGTCTTGGCTTTCCTCTGACTGCTGTGGTACGGACCAAGAGATGTGTAACATGTGAACTCCTTCATATATTATCTAGGGACATGATGTCAGATTACAGCCAGGCAGTAGCTAATGATTTTGCAAATTTGGGGTTTCTGAGACACACTAGAATGGAAGGTTTTTCTGGATTATTAAACAATTTCTGTGTCTGTTTTCACAGCTGAATTCCCACTGGCCCATCTACTGCAGCCTTTCAGGGACTACTACTTACAAGCTGAACATTCTGTAGCAGCTCTAATCCAGATCAGGTAAAATCAAAGTATTTTAACATCAGAGATGACAAACACTCATTTTTTCAATTGTAAATTCAGTGCCCCTTTGGGTTTGTCAGCTTCCAAATATGGTTATGCAATAGATTGTTCTGTTTTTTTCAAGTTTCTTGCTTGAGTCATATGCAACAGATGCCCATGTGAGGCAGAGTGCACTTCCATGCATAACCATTCCATTTAATACCAGAACATTGAATTTTCACATCTGTCTTTTGAAAAACAAGTTTAAGAGTACAAGTATTGTGGAGTTTGTATCGATCAGTAACATCTACCTGGTATATAATAAATCTTACCACCAAATTAAATCCCAGCTCTCCTCTCAAACTGCACTCTCTCTGTTAAAGGCATGAATGGGATCAGTACTTGGTGCCAGCTGACCACCCTGAAGGAAGCTGCATCCCTCCAGGATGGGTTCTCCCGAGTCTCCCCACCAATGACACTTGGGCCACTGCTGTCAGATAATTTAGTAATAAATTATTTCAACGTTGGAGGATTGCTTCATTATAATTACGTGTAAATATGAAAGGGTCCAAAGAGGAAGTCTCATCCTCTCTTTCGACAGCCAGGTACTGGAATGTCTTTACTGGAATGCCTTGAAAAAAAGTTTAAGAATTGTTTTTGCTGATTGACTGTGCAGGGAGATAGCTGAGCAAGCCCAGAGCTGCCAGGCCTCTCATGGTGTGGAATTACAATCCAGCTGTGAGTTCTTGTTAAATCTTGGTCTTAATAAAGGAACATTGCTGATGGTGGTATTTGTGCCAGTATTAACATCCTATTTTTGGTGGCTTTTATCTTTATAAAGGATGATGAAAAACAGAAATGAAGAATTTAAAAAAAAAAAAAAAAGAAGAGTTCATTAGTAAACATGTTTTCCTTCTTAAGTGAAGCATGTCGAGCATCACTGTCAAAATAGTTGCTGTATTTTTGGGTGTAGAGACAAACCTATTACAAGTTTAAACGAATTCTGAAGTACAAACAAGACAGGGTTTTTCAAGGTTGATTAAAGCAGCTGTTGACGTTTTACTTTTGTGGACTAAAACTGATACCAAAACATGGAAAAAATTCCCAGTTGTGGTGAAAGAGGTCAGACAGCCATGTGAATAAATAAAAATTTGATGAGTAAGCCTGCTGGAAAAAAATCTAATAAAATCTGAAGTCTAATCTATTGTAAGTGTTTTGACTATGTAGATATTTTTGTATAGGGACATATCATGTCTATAATATTTGATTAAAAACCACAGCTTTATTTTGTAAGTTGTTTTTTTATACAGCAAAAATAGGGAAAAATGGATTTTTGTTTTTTTTGTTTAAAGCATTTTCACACCAGGGGAGAGATTTGTTTGAGTACTTTGTGTCAAATACAACTCCAGTGAGGAGAGAATTGTTGGGAAAAGGTTTGTGTGAAGGAACTTCTCCCTCCTGCAAGGTGACAGAGGTGACATCTGATATCAAAGCTTTCCATGTTCTGGACAGTTTGCTTGTAACTGTGATGGGCCATGTGGATTTGGAGCTTTGCTGTTCTGCACAGATTGCTGTGGCACCTTTCCAGCGCTGCAGTCCTTACTCTTGCTTAGCCCCAGAGTGTGGGAATCGAGTTAATCTCTCCAGTGCTTTGCCTCTTGGCGTCACAACAGTGCGCAGTTCACACGTCATTGCCTAAATTCAATACTTGGGCCTTAGGTGTAACTTTAGTAGTGTCCTGGCTGAACCTTTCCACTGGTGTCTGTCAGTAAGAGACATGAACTGGTAGTTCCTGATAGAACAGGAGTGCAGAAGTTTGCAGCTCTTGCTCACCTGTAGCACCCCAAAATACAGATTGCCATGAAGTCCTCTGTACGTGGTGTTCTGATTTGCTCTTCCCTCCATCCTCCCATCCGTAATGTCACTTCCAGCATCTCGTTACTCCAGACCCAAGGCTGAGTCAGATCCCGGGGAGTCTTCCCTATTGAAAATGCACAAGATCAAATATAAAAATAAAAACAACTGCATAAAACCCACAGAAACCCAACACTTTAAGTTCAGGCAGCTTAGTGACCAGAGGATGCTCTTCTTAAACAGTTAGGCTCCTTATCCCATCAGCATGTCTGATGGAACATGCCAACCGCTTAAGTTCCGATTATCTCAAAGCTGTCCCAGTCAGCTGCTTGTCTGACACTGCAGGAATTTAAAGAGCTGAGCAGTAGATAAGGAGGCAGCAAAGCAGCAGCCCTGTTCTCCCTGCCCTGCGAGGAGAGAGCTCCATGAGCTCATCTGACGGTAAGGACAGCTTCATATTGCTAATAAACATCAGGCTTGAAAATACCAGGGGAGGATCTGCCTTTATAATGTTCTGTGTATTTGCTCCTGTCTAATGACATTGCATTAAAATGTTTAATAGCTTTAGTGAGGAAGTCATTGAAGCCACAGGTGGGGAGGAGTGTTTAAAATCTAAACTCATAAAATACGTGGACACAGGGTATTAATTTTAAAAGTGTGTGTTCAGACTTGATTACCATTTTTCTGAGTATAATATTTCCCACTGTGTTTAAGTTTTAAAAACTTAGTGTAGCCCAGAAGAAGAGAGAGGTTGGCTGTGAGTTTCCAAGTTTCATTTGTATCCTATTCCTCCCCTGGTCCTGGTGCAGTTGGGTTTCTCCTGCTGTTCAGGCACATCCTCTTCCTGATGTGAACTGGTTTGTGCACTGGCCAGTGTCTGTGATGTGAAAGTGGGCAGGGCTGTTGGGGAGCACATGAGGTCAGAGCCCTTGCAGGACTTCTCTTCTGGTGGGAATTGGTGTTTATGACTGACCCTCTTTTATCCTCTAGTAGCATTTTTGTTGTGATTGGTCCTGCCCCAAAGTACTTCTTGTTTTCTAAACTGTGGTTTTGGGAATTAACACTTGTGTGAGCCTCTCTTAAAGCATAGTATTTACGCTTATGAGTCAAATACAGTGAGGTGCAGTACCATCATCTCATATTTTCTTCATTGTGACTTCAGATGCATTCACTATCCATCACCATCCCTTAAAGTAGAATTTGAATCTGAGTGGAGCCATTCTGGGTGACATGCTGACCGACTGCTTTCCTCAGCAGCCTAGGATTTTGGGAAGAGCCAGTTTACAGCCCAAGCTGCCGGGAAGGTTTGTCCCACTTGCATGCAGGAGCTGCTTGAGGAGCAGCAGAAAGCTGAGGGAAGGTGGCTTCCCTTACAGATGTTTTCAGGCATCACCTTTGCCAGTGCTGACGTGGGTTGTCCCTTAGACTGAGCCCTCTTAAGCTGAGCAGATGGCCTGGCTCTGTGTGGGATCCCCACACGTTGTCTGTGTCGCATGTTAGTGGCAGGACATGTGCAGGAGCACAAAGCTCGTTAGGGGCTCTGCTTGTGCAGAGGCATTAAAGGCTCCTGGTGCAAGCAGGCAAAGTGACAACCCTGTTGTCATTCTGGTACAACTGTCTGAGTGGCACCGAGTGATTGTGCATGTTGACTGTGTGTGTCACTTTCTTTGGCCTGGAAGCTCTTTGTGAGTCCTTTGCCAAGACAGGAAACTACCCTGAACCCCATCTCCCATTATAGACTCCTATTTTTGCTTTAAATAGGCAGTTTAGTCATCCTTGTGTATATTCTTCTGCATATTTTGTTTTAGTGGAATGTTTATTCTTGTTGTCATAGAAGCTGTTTGTTTTTAAAGGAAAAAATAATTGGGAAATGCACTTAGGGATGTCACATACGTATTTACAGTGTGACCTGAGGATGAGTGCTGAGGACTTTGGGATGAGCAGGCACATCAGAATTCATTGGAAGACTGGCTACCAGCTCCTAACAGTTTATAATCTGTAAAAGAAGTGATTTTACACACTGTCATCACTGGGAATCTGAAAGCTTGAGGTTTCATGCAGCATGTAATGGCTTTTTAGTAAATTGAAACATCGATAGAGACCTGATGGCGACATTTGCAGTAATATTTTCCCTGACAGCATTCCCAATTCACGAGCAATTTTTCTCTCCCCTGCAATTCCTGATCTAAAACCATCACCACACTTAAAATGAATGCATGGTTCCTAAAAGCTACTCTTAAGAATGTCTTGTTTGACATCCTCCTAATTCCAAAGCTTGCCTGGCTTCCAGTAAGCTGCTGCTGTGCCTGAAGGGATGCCCTCACCCCAGCTCCCTCGGGATGCTCCATGTGATGGCTTAGCAGCACAAGGCCACGTGCATGAGTTCTGTCACCACAGGTTGTATAGACAGGGGAGACCTGTAAGGTGTCCCCAGCTTGGGGAAGGAACTGTGCAATGGCACCAGAGGGAAAGGGGGAGACAGAGGGATGGGAAGCAGCAGGGCAAGCATGGAGGAGAAAAATGCTCAGGTTCTCTGCCAAAGGAAGCCATGAGCTTGGTCAGGTCCTCTGCTCAAGCTGAGAATAGCAAAGGTTACTTCAGACAAAGCTTCCTGGTGTCAGTAATAAAGATTTTGCCAATCTTTTTTACCCAGCTGGCACTTGAAATAGCTCATATTTTTCTCCTTCCAGCTAACTTAAGAGATGCTAGTCCTCCCTCTTACAGTTTCTGTTTCCCTCCCTCCAGCAGCAAGAAATCAGGCAGCAGCAATGAACTACCTGGATGAAGTTCCCTTCCGGACAGCCATGAGCCTCAATGGGGACTCAGAGGGAGAAATCACTTTAGTCACTGCCCCGAACATTGAGCTCCCTGACTGCACTGACATCCTCATGAGCACCATGGTGAGTTCACACCCGGGTCACCGCTGGGGGATGCTCAAAGGGATGTCAGCAGTGTCCTCATGAAAGAAGGGAGGGGAAATCTCCTGACTAATCTCTTCACTGGCTGGTTTGCAGCAGTATTGGGAGGAGGTGAGGATGATTTGTGGTGTGTGGCTGTGATGATGGGTTTGGTTTGGGGCTACTTTGTAGAAGTCCTTTCCAAGCAGGAGGGTTAAGTTTTTAAATCTAGGATAGAAGAACAAACTTCAGGCTCTGCTTTGGGTTGTTTTCTACTTTGGAATTAACACTGTCTCATTTATTAATAATATTTATTCAATATTTACCAATAAATCTACCAGCTATAAGCAGGCAATACTACTTGTGCTGGAAGTATATAGATAGTGTTTATATATCTTTATATATATAGATATACACGCACACCCCATGTTTCTCCCTATTTGGGGATGATTTGATGGTCCCCTCAGAGGCCAAGCCATTGTGCTGCTGGTCCAGCCTGATCTTTGTGGAGGGATGTGAGGGTGTTTTCCTAGGGAGGCTGATTTGGGTCCACAGCTGACCCAAGTGGCAAGAACAGTAAAAACAGCATTCCTGGGCTGTGAATGTACTTGCCTGCCTGTTAGGAGGAGACCTTGTTTGGAGAGCTCTGGACGGGCAAGGCTTGTTTGTTCCAGGAAAACCCTCCGAATTCAGTCACAAACACACTTATATTTTAAGCTGAACTATGTGGAAATGACAACTCTGTTTGGGGACCAGCTGAGACCCTGGCGCCGCTAGAGAATCCCATGGCTGGTTCTGCTGCTGCCCGAGGTGGCATCTCCCCTCTTGGTGGCTTCTGAGCCCCTGAAGTGGCTCTGCCAAGTGCTGCTAATGAGGGTCACAAACTCTGTCACCATCCTGGGTACAGCCTGTAGCTGGATGTAGTGCCTCTCTGCAGCTGTCTAAAATTGGGATGTCTGCACACTCCTGCCTTCCACAGTCAAAATGATACAAGCACCTCCAAGCATAAAACACTTCTCCATAGAATTGTAGGTGCAACTCACAGTAGTAATGACTTCATAGATAAGACTGTTTTCAAGTATAAATTTGGGGATTCCCTACAGAGATGAGGCTGGCACTGCCCAATCCTACAGCCAGCCCTAATGCTCAGGGAAATAGGAGCTGATATAAGAAGACTGCAGCCCTTAAGATGCCTCATGGAGTGCATGGTTTGCCCCATGCCTCGTGGTCTGGTTTCACATGCCCTCACCAGCTGCCTCTCTCTCTTCTGCAGCACGACTTCTCTCTGGAAAGGAAAGTGCTGTACTGGGTGGAGGTGGCCTCTCAGCAGCAAACCTCCCGCCATCGAGTCACCTCCGAAGTCGTGCCCACGGCTCCCCCGTGCTGGCTGCTGCTGGTGGATCCCGCCGACGGCTGCGGCGGGCGGGGGCGGGACGGGGCGGTGCGGCGCTCCATCAGCCTGAGCGCTGCCGGCAGCTCCTACGGGCACGCCAGGGGCAGGGCCGTGCTGTCCGACACCGAGAGCGACACCTGGCACTCCGATGAGGGCGACTACTCGGATGATGAGTATTCCTCAACCTCTTGGGAAGAGAATGACAAGGATGAAACGCTCCTCTCCAGGAGGAGAAGTTCTGGGAGAAGTGTGTCTTCGCGGCCCGGCTTTTACCAGACCCGACCAAAGACATCGCCCGGCTTGCTGGAGCCCTCGCCTGAAAACAGTGTGCACAGCCCAGCCAGCCCGGACCCCGGCAAGCAGAGAAGATCCATGGTGATATTTAACAACATGAAGAATGAGCTGGAAGCCGCCGGGAGGAAGCTGGCTGCTTTGGTGCATCCATTGAACAGAGCTGCCACAGGGAGCAGGGGCATCCTGGTGCCACGGCTGCTCCCCCAGTGCCCCGGCACCAACCGCAGCGTCCAGTACGGGCCAGATGCGGGCGTGTCCCAGCAGGGGACGGCTGTGCCAACTCCTCCGGCCACGCCCATCCCTCCCATCAAGGAGCACAAGCCCACGGTACCGGTGAGGAGCTTCCTCTGATGGCCCTTTGTTCATGGCTGAGAGGGCAGGGAGGTGGAGGGCATCGAATTGGTCTCATTTGGTGGGGTTTATCCAGCAAAAAGGAACCCAAATGGGGCTTTGGACCACTAGACCTACGAGGAATTACTGAAGTTTTCACAATAAATGAAGAAAGGGTTTGATTTTTTTCACTGAGGTTGAAAGAAGCTTTCTGGGTGCACATTTACTTGCTCTGTCCAAAACATCTGTGTTTTCCCCAATCAGGATCTAATCTGATTTTCAATTGAACACTAAAAAAAAGTGAAATATGGGGGTTTGTCCTCTTTTTGCTACTTTATCCCATTCTAACAGATACAAGCAGGGTTTATAGGGAAATGTTCCCTTACAGTCATGTCTTTTTTCTTGGAAACTTTGGGCTTCATAGTCCTACTAGAAATACAGATAATTTAGTGATAGAGACAGTGAAATTAAAGGATGGAGTAAGTAATACTCTGTCACGTTAAATCTGAATTGCACCTTGCTTTTAAGAAATTGCATCTAATCCAGCTGCTTGAGAGATTTAGGAGATGAATTACTGAAAACCTGCAATAAAACCATCAGACACATGAATGACAAGGTTACTTATATGCAGTTGCATTTGACATGGAGTAATTAAGATAAGATTAAATGCTTATGTGTATTTGTGCAACACCCACCCTGAGCACCCTTCTCTGACCTGTATCTATAGCTGAGCCTGGATTTAATTAAGCCCAGTCTCATTTGATGCCCATTTGATGTTTCTTGTATGGGAATTTTCCTCTTCTGGAGAGTAAGGTAATCACCAGCATTCAGAGGCATTGCCTCAACCTGGGTTGTTTCACCTCATTTCATGACCCGAAGCAATAAGACGATCTGTTTTTTCCTTGCAGTCCTACAGTTGCCTCCCCGCTGCCTCCACGCCTGGACGACCTCTCAGCTGCCACAGATCCCAGCCCGATTCCTCGGCTGACCTGCTCTCTGCGCTGAGCCAAGAGGAGAGAGACCTCATTGAGCCTGTCATAGCCCTGGGCTACCCCACCCAGAAAGCCATCCTCACCCTCCAGAAGACTGGAAGGCAAAGCTTGAGTCAGGTTGGTGGAGCTGGCACAGCACTGTGAGAAACTTTTGGGAAAGGAGAACTAGATTTCATGGAGAAAGGAATGGCTGTCTTCTTTGGGATAGATTTTCATGGCCTTGCCTTTCCACTTTGGTGTCAGACCACAGCTGACAGGATTTTCCATGCGATTACACTTTTGCTGTAATAAAATAGCAATGAGTTGCCCTCAGCTTTTCAGCGCATAATCACGGCTGGCTTCGTTATCTGTTCAATCTGTTGTGTGAAGCATCATGTCCTTTTGAGGTACAAGTTTTGCCCCCATATATGGAAACTTTTTGCACATCATTTTTCCCAGCTGTTGGATTTGTGTGATTATTGCCATGGCTCATCCTGTCAGAGTGGGACTGTAGGAATACCTTGGAGATTTGGTTGGGCTCTCTCCAAAACACAACATCCCTGTGTTGGAGCAACCAGGGAATCCATGCAAACATTGCAGGGGAGTCCCAGAGCTCTTTTCCCAAAGAACCCTCTAAAATAACCTGAAATTTATTGAAAATACTTAACATGCAGCCTCTTCCTACCCCTGGTATGTGAGTACATCCCTGCGTGCTGTGCTACATTCTCATTCCCAATGTCTCTGTTTGTCCAGATGAGTGTCAGAAATGTCCAGGTGGGCTCAGAGCATCCATGACATGAGGGAAGCTGCTGGCTCTGAGTCCCTTGGCAAATCTGGGGCTGGACCTGCCCATCCCAACAGAGGATTTTAGGGCTAAATTATCCAAGTAGTTTTTGCAGAGAAAGATCTTAATCACATCTGAGCAAGAGGGATATCCATGGGGCTGTCAAGCCAGGGAGCAGCAGCATACCCTGGCAGGGCACAAGCAGACAGAGAGCACTGAGCAGCCACTGCTGGCTGCCAGTGTCCTTGCCATTCCCCTGGGAGCTGCCTCTTCTGCTTGGGCCAGCTCTCTCTGAACGGAGCTGCTCTGGGCTGAGTCATCCTGCAGCTCCCTGCTCCCTCCTTACCCTGGCTGGACCAGCTCCCCAGAGCTCGCTGGAGTTTCAGGCAAGCTGAAGTGGGAAGGGAAGCTTTATATCTTCAATCCATAGAGGTTTCGTATAGGAACAGAGAGATGGGCAGAGCCCAGCCCCTGTTGTTTCAGAGCCATGTGAGGGTGTCTTTAGCAACTGCTGGCTTCAAAATGAAGAAACAGTGCATCTTAGTACGGGTGAAAATGGGTACAGCCTGCTCCTTTCTGTATAAATACCAGGACTCCCCCTCCCTTGGAGAAGAGATTAGTGCACCAAAAGAAAATGTCTACCTTTTATCCCATGCCTTCTTCACCAGTAGTTCCTGGTTTTCCCATTTATGACCAATGCAGCCAAGATAAAGCCTGATCCTTCTTTTACAAGTACCAAACTACTAAATTAGTCTATATCGTCCTGGAAAATATGTTCCAGCTGAAGTTAAAAAGAAGACCTGTGCTCTTTATTGCTTGTTAGTGATACCTGAAGTTTTGATGTGTGACAATGACTACTTCAGCTGTGAGGATTGATGGAAGTACCAGATGGTGATCAAAAATTGCTCAACTTTCTTGCAGTATCAAGTGAAACTGGCAGAGCCTATCCTAGTAGAGAAGGCAAGGTCTTCTGTAGCCTTCCTTAGAAGCAATGCTTTCCTAATTTTGATGGAAGACCTTCTCTTAAAGGCTCAAGCAGGATTAGTTGCCCCAGCGTGCCAGAGGTTCATCATGTAGGATGTTATGGCCAAAAAGGCACCATTGCATTTTGATCAATGAGCATTGATCAATTCAAAATGTATTGTTGATCCATGGAGTCCTTAATGTACCTGTGAGCTGAGACATGACAAAGGCTGCAGATGATCAGTGTTAAAAAAACTCTTCTTGTTTAGTCTTGAGAATATATATATATATGTAATATTTTTTAATTATAAAAAATATTGAGTTGACAAAGACACTGATTTTATGCTGGGCTTGACCAGGCTGCCAGGACTATCTATGTTATGGTGTGGGTGAGTGACTGTTCCCACAACAGGGAAGAAAATATAGCAATGATCTAGGGTTGTCATTAGCTTGGTAACAAGAGAAATAACATGACATGAGGATTGCCAATGACCAGTGACTGTCTCCTTTCTGAGTTACTGGGCTCCTTAAGGCTGACTTTTCTGAAAGTCCCTACTTGACTGTTCAGCTAAAATAGATCAACTCAATGTTTGAGAGACTTTTTTGTATTTTTCATATGTTTTATGGCCTTTCACTGAGTCCTTCTCCTTGTCTATGGCAGTGCTGGGGAGGGTGGAGGTCTGTGTGCTGGTGAATCTGGGGAGAAAAGCTTCAGCTTCTCCTCCTGATGTAGAAGCTTTGGAGAGACCTGTGGGATGTTTTTATTCCCCCTGCTATTGTATAGCTCATTATTATTGCCTGTCCCATATGTTTTTTGGACATTCTCGCAGTATTTAAAAGATGGTGCTGGGAATTGTGCTGTCAGCACTCCAAGAACTAGGAAAGCCAAAAAAAAACTATTTACTTTCAGTAATGACAGCACACAGGTCTCCCCTGGGGTGGGTTTTGCACTTGGACCTGGAGCAAATCCATGGGTGCCTGAACCCCAGCACATCAAAGGGATGTGGGGTCAGCTGAGCAGAGTCATCCCACCAGGACAGGCTCTGCCCCACCCTGCAGCCTGGGGGCCATCACTCTGCATCTCACATGTTCACATATTTGTTTTCCTCCTTGTCCTCTCTCCATGTTGTTCCCATTCCCACCCTGGGAGGGTGAAGGGAAACCAAGACATTGTCTCCCACTGGTAATCCTCCAGACAGACAGACAGACCACCCCAGCTGAGCATTAGAGGGGAACTGGCAAGATGGTGGCTCACACCCCCCATGGTGTGTGCCTGGGAGGTGCAAGGGGGCTCCCCACTGGCCTTGCTCCCCAAGCCTGCTAGGCTGGATTAAGCTGTCTGTCTTCCTCTGCAGTTCCTGAGCTACCTGGGTGCCTGTGATCGGCTGCTGAAGCAGGGCTATGAAGAAGGGCAGGTGGAGGAAGCCATGGAAATGTTCCAGTACTCAGAGAAAAAGGTCAGAATGGGATGGCACAGTCCAGCCCTTTGTGCTGTGTCCTCCAGGCTCTCTTTTTCAGTGGGCTGCTCTCTTCCCTCTGCCTCCACAGGCCCTCCTGCAGCCTCATGGAGGGCCAGACCTCTAGGGCAGTGTCACCATAAAGACCCCTTGGGGAGGACACCTGCTCCTTCACTCTTCTTCGCCCTTTATCTCACCCTGGTGTGTGGCATGATGCTCACTCAGCCCCTGCATAGGGAATCCCATCCCAAGCCCACCAGCACTCACACTCTCTCCTGCCCAGCCAGCTCTCCCTTCTACCCCTAGGGAGGAGAACCATGGAGAACTGAGCATTTGTCTCCATCATCAGTCCCCCTCTGGGGGTGATAAGGAGCCTGGGGAGGTAGAACTGCACAAAATCCAGGCTGGCAGTATTTGCTGGGATGCCAGTGCCTGTAGGATTGCTGTGTCACCGCTCCTTAGGGCAGGGGCAGTGGGAGGGTGCCTGGGTCTCAGTGTCAGGGAAGGGTTTATTTATTAAGGACACAGCTCTGGGTGATGTTGTGGTGCTGGGGCCCAGCCTGAGCAAAGGGGGGGAGCAGGACAAATGAATTCCAGCTGTGCTCACTGCCATTCCCTGCTCTCTTCATAACGCAAGCAAACACTGCATGGAATTGATATAAATGTTATAAGGAATAGTGAAGCTACAGGCTGACTTTATTAAATATTTCTTATTTAAGAAGTTCCAATGCTATCAGGGATATGTGTGCCCTCAATTTGCTGTCACAGTGATACCACCCAGCCAGATCTTCTGGCTGCAAGCCTTGTCCCACAGCGCTGCTTTTGCTGCAGTCACACAATATATCCATCCATGATAACATCATCCTTCTCTCCTCCTTCTTCCTCCAGGCAGCTGAATTCTTACATCTGTTGGCTCAGTTTAATGATATGGGCTTCCAGCAAAATGAAATCAAAGAAGTTCTTTTGCTTTGTGGGAATCAGAGGGAGAGGGCTCTGGAAGAGCTCGTGATGAAAACTCACTGAGCTGCATCCTGGAGCAGGCACAGCTTCCCATCTCCACACCAGACCAGAAGGACTCAGGTGACTCTGCTGCTCCATCCCCACCCCTGAACGCACCAGACACACAACTTCACAGCTCTGCCTTGGTGTCTCATTTTGTGGACATCCATCATAAGAGTATTTGTCATTCAGGCACTGACTGCCTAGCAGGAATGTTTATCTCCTCACCCACACATCCCCACCCTTGATCATCTCAGCTGTTCAGATTAGATGAAAGAAGATCCAAACCGCCTTTGGCTTAGATTTTTGCAAAACACTGTTCTCCCTCCACCTGGGGTGATGGGTGTCATGTTTTCAGCTACAATCAAATGGGAATTCTTAAAAGATTATATAAATCGACAGAAGAAACTGTTTTCCTAAAATCTGAAGGCTCCTGCAGGAACATGTGTTGGTCCTGGCTTGGGAAGAGTCTCAGCTGACTTAGTCATGGTTGAATATTGTAATTGAAATCCACTTTGATCGCATTAGCTTCTCCTTTTAAACCAGAAATGTGAGGAAAATGCACTGTTCCATGTGGGTAAAGAAAGAAAACAAGCTGCCCTTGCCCTGAAATACATGAGGTTTATCCAGTGCAATGAAAAACGGTGGAGGAAAAAGTTTGTCCTCAGTCAACTTCATGAAATCAGAACAGAGAGATGGGGAACTGCTCATTGCCCTCATGCTCTGCCCAAATCAGGAAAATTCAGGTTATGCTTCCCTAAACTGTGAAGACAGTGGCTCTAAATGAAGTGAAGCATGAGTGTCAGCATCAGGAACATCTGGATGTCCAAGGGAATTTCTGTATGCAACTGCAGAACAGAGAATGGGACATTCAGATCACTGTACAGGATGTGTGTCCTGGCTTGGCAGTGGAACAGTGTTTTCACATAAAGTGTGTTATTTTCCTATGAATTAGATACAGATGTAATTTCTTGGAGTAAAGATGCTTGGGGGTTCTTCTGGAACATGTTTGTCTTTTTCTGTCAGGATGCCAATTGGCACAACCCAGCAGAGAAAATC
Source organism: Oenanthe melanoleuca (assembly GCF_029582105.1). NCBI lineage: Eukaryota > Metazoa > Chordata > Aves > Passeriformes > Muscicapidae > Oenanthe > Oenanthe melanoleuca. The sequence continues at coordinate 15,107,661 of NC_079344.1, forward strand.
CTTAGTTGTATTAGTACCATTTTCCATTGTACCCTTCCAAACAATCTCCCAGCACAATGTGCTGCCATCAAGGTAAAACACTATATCCCTTCTCCCTGGATCTCCAGGTGGGTGCCAGACAGCAACAGGAAGGTACAGCTCTCCATGGCTGCCTTAATTCTTGCCTGGATGCAACAAGAAAACTTGGCATCCAGGTTTTGGGGGAGTTGACCCATCTATCCTCAAGGATGCTTTATTCCTACTTTTCTTTAATGGCATTGAAATGGAAAATGTGGGACCCTGTATGTCCTAGGGGGATATTCCTGGGGAGCTCACAGGCTCCTCTTGTAACGCCCAGCCCTGTTTTTCCTCCTGCTTTCCCTTGGTTATACAAGCTTTTATTTTTGATACGGCCCTTATAAGGCAAGTCCATCTACAGACAGCTTTTCCTTACATTCCCTCTTGCCAAGATGATGTCACCTTAAAAACGAGACTTGCAAAAGGTTAAACTGTGATTAGTTAGATCTCATCGCCTTGAACTGTGATCTTTGGCGGAGTGAACACCGTGAGGATGGAAAGGGGAAAATGAGGGTGCTGTGCTGTTGCCAGTGGTGCTGAATTCTGGTGGAGAAAAGCACACTGGCAGCATTGTGCCAACTCACTGTGCAAAGGCTGAGCAGCTTCTCGCCCTCCTTAGTGGTTTGCTTGGTCCTGGATCTTGGATCGCTTCTAGCAGAGGTAAGAAATGTGTCTTTTTTCCTCCCTTTGCACCTACAATTATCTTGTGTTGCTTTCTGGATCACAGTCTGGATTGATGGATGCCACAAATGGCTCTTGGGAGCATCCGTGCCATACTCAGCTGCCTGCCAAGACTCACACTTTCCCTCAAGTGCTACACTTAAAATCTTAAAACCTTTTGCATTTTGTTGACAAATATCTTTGTAAACCCCTGAACTGTCAAGAAGCAGCATGTGGAGGTGGGGAGGAGGTTGTATCACTTGGTGTTGGAGCTGGAGGGAAGGGGTGAGCCTGCCAAGTTCTGTGGTCCAGGGCTGGCCACAGGAGCCCAACATAAATATTTTAGTAACAGAATTATTTTAACTTCATTTTAATGGATGTTTAAGCTGTTTGTTCAGCTTAAAATTGTTTTAAAGCAACATGTTTCCATGTGCTGCCCCCAGGAGAAGACAACATGAAACGTTAATTGGCTTTGTCTGGGAAGGGGACAATGATTTGATTTGATGGGTTGCTGTAACATTCCACCTGGGGACTGCAATGCTGCTCAGCTCACAGTGCCCACAGTGCAGAGCTGGGACAGGTCTGTCAGTGTCCCCTGCCTCCCCTGTGCCACCACCAGACCTGCAGCTCCACCAGCAGCAGTCCCCTCCCAGGTGACATCAGGGTGGTGACCTGGCCCAGTGGCAGAAAGCAAATGGGGACAAGATACATCCAGTGGTTTTCCATCTGGCTGTGGGTGCAAGCTGGGGTTTTCTGGTTTGTTTTGGTTTGCAGTTGTGTTGAGTGGGTTTATTCTCAAATGCGGGAACTGTTTTGAAAATGCTGAGAACTTGGCGAGGATCAGCAGCGGAGGTATTTGAGGCATCCCAGCTGGTATCCCTTCCTCTCCCTCCCGGCCTGGACAGCACAGGCAGCCCAAAGCTGCCCCATGGATGGGAAACCAGCTGAGCTGGGCTCTGGGTTTGCTGCTGCCCTGGTCTCTGTGGTCACAAAGGGGAGCTCTGTGCTCCCCAGCCTTCTCCAGAGGGCTGTGAACTCTCAACACCAGGTGGTGGGATCTAATGGGAACATCTCCTCTGGCTGTGGAGCTCTGCAAGCCTGGTATTACCATGTAATGGCTCCCTCCCCCTCATTCCCTTTTGGCACTCTCTGTGCTTCCAAGCTTTGCCATGTCCTCAAAAGATCCTGACTTGGCTCAAGCAAGTCTCTGCTGAGGGCCAGCACTTGCCACCCCGTTGGGTCTGTCCTAGGGCCTGAGGGGGTTAGGTTGATGGTTCCCAGGTCCCAGAAAACCTTTGGCACATTAAGCACCTGATGCCCAGGAGCTGCTTTTCTTCAGTCCCCATCTCCCCTCCTCCTCCCAGGACCCCGCTGCAGCCACAGAGAATCCCCAGGGGAGTGTGAGACTGTGTGGGAACCGCACTCCCACGTTAAGGCTCTGAAACTGAGCTGCAGCTGAAAAAGCATTAAGGGGCAGAAGCAAGTCCTGACACAGATCCCCGTTAGGAGGTATTTTCCTTCAGAAGCACGGGAGAAAAAAACCCCAAACCCAAGAGTAATGAAAAACACAGTAATGAGAAGCTTTTCTATAGCTTTCCTTTTAATTCCGGCATGTAATGAATGATTTCCCATCAAGGCAGAGAGGAGGTGGAATGCTGCACACCCTCAGAGTGCAATCAGAATAAATAAATGCCATGTTTGCATCTCTGTGGTATCTGTTCTCTGCAGAAGCCACAATGTCCTGCACACAGCTTGCTTGTGAGCTCATGACTGACAGGACTTTGTGCCTGTGCAGGGCAGGAAGAGGCAGACAGCAGCTGCCCTGTCCCTCTGGCAGGGTCTCATGTCACCTCCAAGGTCCAACATGATGCATCCCTGGACCTGAGCACAGCTCCATAGAGGAGATAAGCCCAGGGAGCAGTGAGTGCAGAGCTGAGGCCATGTGCAAGGAGAGCATCCTGACATGGGACAGGGGACCAGCTACGTTGCGATATCATGGTCACGTCTTGGCAGCCTCAGGAGGAAGGTCTGCAGGGAGCCACTGCGGGGGAAACCTGCCCGCTCCTTCTTCTGCTTCCAGGTCTCCTCTTCCACAGAGTAGAGCAGTGTCAGCATCTTGTTGACAGTGTAGATGGTGTCACCCCTGACCACAGCAGTGAAGAGAGCTCCTTTGCTGTTCATGAACTGCCCGGGCAGGGCGCTCCACTGCCGCGATGTCAGGTTGAAGCAGTCGATGACACAACGCAAGAAGTCGTCGTAGGGGCCGTTGCGCATGACGTAGAGGTTGTCACGATGGGCCACCATGCAGTGCCCGTAGCTCTGGTGCCGCTTGAGCTCGGTGACGGGAAGCCACGCATCCTGCTGGGTCTCGTACTCGTAGATGACAGTGGTGTCCAGTGGCTGCCACAAGCAAACGAAGATCTGCCCCAAGGCTTGGGCACAGGGCGCTGCCGTGCTCGGTTGTGGCAGGTCAGAGACAAATGTCCAGGTGCTGGAGGCCAGGTCGTACCTCTCCACGGACTTGAGCGAGATCTTCTCGTACTCGCCACCGATGGCATAGAGGTAGCCCTCGTGGCCCACCAGCCTGACATCGTAGCGCAGCTGGTGAGGGCTGGGGAACTCGCTCCACGTGTTGTCATCAGCATCATAGCAGAAGCTGCTCTCCACCACCTGCTTGTTGGCCCCGTAGACGCCGCCCACGATGTAGATTTTATTATCCATGGTTGCCATGCCGGCTAGGAATGTGCTGGCACTCAGCGGAAGGCAGGAGAGGGTTCTCCACGTGTTGGTCTCCTCGTCCAGGTAGCAGATGGTCCTGGAGAGGTCCTCCAAGAACTCGAAGGTGGGTGTGTGAGCTCCCACTGCCACAAAGGTGCTGGGTAGGAGGGCTTCCACATAGGCCAGCAGGTCATCGGAGAGGCAGTCCAGGTACTCCTCCAGCTCAGTGTAGCTGTCCCTGATGAAGAGCGCAGCACAGTGGAAGAGATCCAGGAGGCCGAATATGGCAGCGGCTTGGTACAGCAGAATGCAGTTGTCAGAGTTGATGGAGTGGATCAAGTACTTGGCCAAGGGCTTCACCTGCAGGAAGGCAGCACATTGCACAGCCTGGAAGGTCTCCTCACTGCCAAGGATGGGCCTCTCGCCCGCCAGCACCCGCAGCATGGCGAGGAACCCGGCTGCGCTCAGCTCCCCCAGCCCGATCTCCTCCTGCGTGCTCTCCCTCATGCCCGAGCGGAAGAGGGCACGGAAGTACTCACTGCTCTCCACCAGCAAGGCCTTCTCCACCGAGAATGACTGCTCCTCCACCCGGATACGCACCCGCTCCGGGGGCCCTGCCGGGGAGCCTTCCTCCTCTGGACTCATCCTCAGCAGCTCTCAGGGGTGGGGGAGCACTCGGTGCCCCTCTGTGCCTTGCCCCTGCACAGCCCCCTCCGGCCTTCTCCACCCTTTGATGCCTTTGCTGCACTGCCCAGCGGCCTTGTAATATAAATACCTTGGGCTAAAGATAGCTGAGCTCGTGACCGGGGCCCTTCAAAGGCATCCGCCAGGCTCAGCTGCCCCCCCAACCTCAGGCAGGGTTCCAGTGTCACCAGGAGCGCTGGGCACAGCAGAGGTGCCTGGATCATCCCATGGAGTATGCCCAGCCACTCAGGAGAAACCAGGTTTTGCTCTCTCCAGTCTCAGGCATCCTCCTTGCGATGCCCTAAGGAGCGGTCCCCAGCCTGGGGAGGGCAACACACTTTCCTGGCTGGGAAGAGCATATGGCCACGCTATTTTTTTTCCTTTAAAACATGGAGTTTACAGCCCAGGGAGGTAAACAACATCAACAAATCTCATTACCACCCAGCTCAGCTATGGGAAATGGGCTTGGCTGTTCCCCAAGTATTGCCATGGGTAGGGAGAGACCTTCCTTTGTGACCCTCCACATGGCAGTGGCATCTGCAATATCCATCCCAGCTGCAAGGAGCCATAAGCCAGCCTGTGCTCCACCTGGGGATCTCATGGTGAGAAAAAAGGAAGTACAGCAACCTCTTTTCACCAAAAAACTTCCTCCCTGGCCTCAGGGCTTGCCCAGCTTCCCACAGTACCTGGCTGTGGGAAGAGATAAACCCCTGTTTACTGACACAGAGATTGACAGTGAGGAAAAGTGTTACTTGTGGCACATCACTTGTTTGTGTGCTAATCACAGCTTTTTCTGGCTAGAAATCCCATTTCAACTCCACTGTGGGGTGCCAAGGAAGGCTGACAACAGGGCTCACTTGGGGGCTCCTTCCTGAATCTCCCCATCACTACCCATGATTAGTTTGCAGCCAGTGTTTTGTTTTGATGAATAATTTAACCTGAGCAGCTCATCCTGTTCAAAGTCTATTTTTTGCTCCCTCCTTAACCCCTCATCCCAGCAGCTGGGAACTTTTCAGGCAGTGCATGATGGCAAAGCTGTTGCCTTAGGGTCATGGCCACAGCAGGTTCCCCCAAAAATCTGAGTTTAGGGCAGAATGGGAGAGTTTTACACTTGCACCACTGTCATTGATCCTCATGGATACCCAGTTTAAAATACCATGTTTAGTTCAAATTGCTTTTAAGCACCCTAGACCTGTGACCAAAGGGGGTCTGGGGTAAAGGGTCCTCAGAGGGGCTCTGCTTCCCACAGGGGAGTTATTCCTGTGATCGCCATCCTCCCCATCCCTGAGGCTTGCAGGGACTTCCACACTCCCAGACTATTTCGGGAGGGTTTAAAAATACCCTGCCTGTATTAGCGGGCAATATTCCCAAGGGCGCAGCAGCCCCGCATGGCCGCGGAGCAGCCCTCGCCCCCAGCCTCGGCTGTGACCCCCCCGCAGTCCCTCGGGGCCGGCCCCGGGGCCGTGTCCTGTGGTCCCGGGCACTGAGCCCTATCCCAAATGGCTCTGATCACCATGACAACGCTGACTTCAGCCTCCGCCACCTACTCGGGCTCAGAGCCGCTGGGTGCCGGCTGATGGATTGGTACGGGCACTGGTGAGTACTCCCCGGGCTCCCTTTTCCTCTTGGAACCGAGTCTTTTGGGTGGGAAAATGGTCTTATTCTCCCTCGAAAGCCTCTACCGGCAGCAGCAGGTGTTGGTGCTTGATTGCACCCGAAGCAGCCTGTGGGCAGGGGGCCGGACAGGCGGCTCCGGGTGCTGCTCCCGCCTGCCCCGGGTGCGATGAGTGCGCCGGGCTCAGCCGCGACAGAGGGACCAGCCTTGGGCTTGCCGGGGACACGGCGAGCAGCTGAGGGCTCAAGCTGCTGGGACATGGCGATGCGGCCCCCAAACCGAGGCACGGCAGGTGTGGGGCCCGGGGGTCCCTGCCCGAAGCCGGGGGAGCTCGGGGTGCCGGCGTGTGCTCTGCCGGGGGGACCGTCCTCGGGGTGGCCGGGGCAGTGTGTCCAGCCCCGCGGCGTGGCAGCTTTCCTTACAAGGAGTTTGGCTGGAGCCCGAGCGGCGGGAGCCGCGCTCGCCTCCTCCTGCCTCATTCATCGCAGCCCCGGCCGTGCAGGGAGCTGCTGCCCCGGCCCCGCGCTCACCGAGAGCCCCGCGGCCCCTCCGGCCCCGGGTTTTAAGGTGCGAGGCTGCGTTTCTCTTCTCTTCTCTTCTCTTCTCTTCTCTTCTCTTCTCTTCTCTTCTCTTCTCTTCTCTTCTCTTCTCTTCTCTTCTCTTCTCTTCTCTTCTCTTCTCTTCTCTTCTCTTCTCTTCTCTTCTCTTCTCTTCTCTTCTCTTCTCTTCTCTTCTCTTCTCTTTCTGGGGTGTGATGGGTGGGCAGAGGGCTGGGGGGGGTCCTTCTCTTTGGGTGGGATGCTGGGCATCTCTTTGGATGAGGATGCCAGCCAGCCTGGCTCTGGGATGAGGATGGAAGAGAGGGGATCTCCCACCCTGGTGCTGCTGAGCCCTTCTCTGCACCCACGAGCAGTGAGAGGGTCCCCGTCCCACACGGCAGCGGGTGCTCCACGTCCCCCCGCTCTCTCCTGCAGGACCGAGGATGTCCTCGATGTTCGGCAAGCCCCGAGGCAGCAGCGAGCGGCCGGCCCAGAGTCCCCTCCCCGAGTGCAACGTGGCAATCCTGGGGTGCAGAGGGGCCGGCAAGTCAGGTGAGACGGCACCCGCAGCCAGGGGCAGGGCAGGGCTCCGGGAGCTGCCGGGCTGCTGGGAGAGAACACGGCCTCACCTGCCTCTTTCACCTCCTGCAGCCCTGACCGTGAAGTTTCTAACCAAGAGGTTCATCAGTGAATATGATCCCAACCTAGGTAAGGCACGTTCTTATCCCATGGAGCATCCTTTCCATCTCCCACTTTTCCCATGAATGTGGCATGTAAGGGGAAAGAAAAAGCAACCCACCCAAAATTATATAAAAAAATAACAAGTAGGGCTGGATTTGACCCAAAACTGTCTGTGAAAACTACTAAAAAAGCTGTGAAAGTAGTGCTCTCTCCAGGGGCACTTCCCACACGGAACATTGGCTCCTTGCATTGCCCTGAGAAAACCAAAAGCTGAATTCCTGGGGCTCTTTGAGGAGCATCTCATGTCTGTTGGGCAGGAAGAAGGCTGAGGGAATGAGGATGGGTGCACAGCAGGCGACCCTGGGGCTGAGTTTTGCAGTGAGCAGTTCTGGGCATTTTTTTTCCACTATTTGAGTAATTAATAACTATTTTCCTAGGCCTGACTCCAGGCTGTGGGGAAGAACCATAAATGATTTATCGGGGACATTAGAGAGATATGGACCTTGTCCAGGAACCGACTCCAGCCCCTAATAATTCAGTGACTCTTAGAAAGAAGGATAAATCCTTTCTTCCTCAGATATTCTTGGGAATGCGGTTTCATCTTCCCACGTCAAAACCTTTCCGAAACACATCCATTAAAAGCTGGCCCAAAGAAAGCATCTTTCTCCTGGGGGAATGGCTCAACAGCTCTCCCTGCCTGCTCTCCTTCCAAAAGAAAAGACTGCTCCTCTCACTTGATTTATTGAGATACAGTCTCATGTCAAGCCCCTAGCTTGCTTTATCTCATCAGGCCACGGCTTTTAGATAAGGGCCAAGCCCTGGGTGCAATGATTGTTGTGCCAAGCTCCTTCTCCTGTGGGAGCCCACACTTGCAGCACGTGGGGAGAAATAAGCGCTCCTAGCCAGGCTTGCCCAGCAACATCACCACCAGTCCCCCAAAATAATGTTGTCTCAGGAAGGAGTAAGGTGGGAGGCATTGGTGGAGGATGCTCCTCATCAGGGCTGAAATTTTTCCACGATGTCCCAAGCATCCTGGGCTTTGCTTGGCTTTGAAGACAGGATGTGCTAACCTATCCTCACAACCACCCTCCTTCTTGCAGAGGACACCTACTCCTCGGAGGAGCTGGTGGACCAGCAGCCTGTGCTCCTGAAGGTGATGGACACTGCTGACCAGGTAAGGCATTAGGGGAGTGATGACCAGCTGGGCCATGGCTGGCCCACGACTGGACTGCAGCTCAGCCGCTCCTCTCCCACCCAGGACGGCCCCGGGAATTGTGAGCGCTACCTGTGCTGGGCCAGCGCCTTCCTTGTTGTCTACAGCATCGACAGCAGGCCGAGCTTCGAGGGCTGCCAGCGCTACCTGGAGGTGCTCGCGCTGCACGCGCAGGGCTGCCAGCGCCGCTGCCCCGTGCTCCTGCTGGGAAACAAGCTGGACATGGAGCAGTACAGGTACCGGGCACGCGGTAAGGCTGCCTGCTCCCCGTGGGAGACAGCTCACACGTCCCCATCCCTCCAGCTGGGATGCAAAACCCAAATCTGATTTCTTTATGGGTATTTCCGCCCCCATTAGGATTTGCAACATCCTCCCACATCTCTGAATTTTTTGCTCTCCTGCCCGAGGGCTGATGTGTTTATTTTGAGCCCGTTGGTATTTTCAGTAGGATGTTTCTTGGCTGAGTGATGAGGCAGCGTCACCATCCCCGGCAGGGCTTGAGCTAGAAGAGCCCCTCTGGACATGCTCTTCCTTTCCCTGGAGCCCTCTAGTTCCAGCCCCACTGCCAGGACTGGATGTGCCCAATATGTTTTTTTGGCCTTTTGTGCTGCTCTGTGGTCCCACGGGTCCCTGAGTCACGTGCACTGCTGGAACCCCCACGCTCCCAGGATGGAGGTATCCCCCTCCCCACAGCAAGGACCTGTCCCATCTCCTCCTCCCTGGTTCCCAGTGCGCTCTCATCACACCCACCCCTGGGTTCCTGGAACACATCCCTAACAGGGGAAGCTGAATGATTCCCCAGGGACACAGAGACCATTACTCTGGGATTTGAGGAAAGGCAAAACTCTTTTGGATTCTTGTACCTGCTTGTCCCAGGGCAGGGATGGGCAGGTGCTACCTTGGTGCTCTTTGGGAAGGAGGCGTGGGATGCAGGATCTATTCAGGTGGCTGCCACGCCCCAAGGGACCCTGCAGCCATCCCCTCCCCTGTCGCCAGGCAGGTGCTCTCAGCAGAAGGGATGTCCCTCGCCAGCAGGTTCGGGTGCCTCTTCCATGAGGTGTCGGCATGCCAGGACTTCTCTCGGGTGCAGCACGTCTTCCACGAGGCCGTGCGGGAGGTGCGGCGCCAGGCCGAGTGCAACCCGCCCCTGCGGCCCCTCTTCATCTCCGAGGAGCGGCCCTGCCCCGCCGCGGCCGCGCCGCTGGCCCTGCCCACCCACCACAGCTTGGCCACCTGCACCTTCAACACCCTCAACACCGTCAACTACAAGGAGATCCCCTCGGTGGCTCAGGCCAAGCTGGTCACCGTCAAGTCCTCGCGGGCTCAGAGCAAAAGGAAGGCTCCCACGCTAACCTTGCTGAAAGGCTTCAAGATATTTTAGGACACATCCCTGTGGGCTGCAGAGCGGGAGGAGAGAGACCCTCATCCATCCCCCCAGCTCCACAGAGCCTGAGACCTTCCATGATGGGCTCACAGGCATTGCAGCAGACAGTGGCCCTGGTCTCCATGCCGGGGCAAAGCCAGCAGTGGCAACTTGGTGAGCAGGGAGAGTGCCAAGAGTCTGCCATGGGCTGTGGAATTGCTCTGCCTGCCCCTGCCCACTGCTGCTGTGGTGTTTGCACCCTGTCCTGCCACTGGGGCCAGCTCCGTTTTCCGTGAGGATGCAGCAGCTCCCAGAGGAGCTGGAGCTGTGGATACCATTGGGAGGGCAAGGGCCAGCCCCACGGCCACCAGCCAGCTTGGGCACCTGGCCCACAGCTTCAGGAGCCCAGCAAGGGAGCTCATTAGTACAGAATGGAGGCACCCATCTCATTCATCCCACAGGTCCCTGATTAAGCAATAAGTAGGAAGAATTTTTTTTTTTTTTTTTTTTATATCCAGATAAAAAAGGCACAGATACTGTTTCAGCTTCTTAAAGACCTCAGGTGGCCTGAAACTGATACCCACACATCAAGCTAAGTCACACCAAAATTGCTGCTTTTTAAATCAACTTTTTACACTATAGCATCCCTTTCCAAATGCTTTGCAAGGAGACACTTTGCTGACAAGGACATGGTCTGAAAAGCCTTTGTTTAAAAGACTGATGCATTTCCAACCATGTCCTAAATTATTTGATGGCTTTTATGTATACCTAGTGAAGGACAAAAGGGAATCCTGGAGCAGACCAGGCTCTACCTGGCCAAGCCAGGGCCAAGGACTGGGTGTTTGGTGTCAGGTGCTCTATCAGGTTGAATGTTCTGCTTCTCCTTGGAGTTGCAGTTCCTTTGCAGAATAAAATATCCATGTATATTTGTACATACAACCATATAAATATATATATATATATATATATGACCTTACTGACAGAGAGATTCAATATGGCATTTTGATCAACCACTTTGGAAAGTATTTTAATAAAGAGGATTCTAAAAACAATAAAAATGCCTCAGCTTCAGCGTTGCTATTTTCCTGATAGGAAGTGAAGGTGCTTTCCCTGGCTGACTGCAGGCCAAGCTTCTCACTTCCTTCCCTGGCTCAGCTCCCACCTATTTGCAGCACCTGAGGAAGGAGACGAAACTGGCCCTGAAGGGAAGGCTGGAAGCAGCTGAGAGCAGGGGGGCAGGAGCTGAGCCCAGGACCTCTCCTGCAGGTGCAACTCTGCTGCTTTATTGTTTCACCCTTTTCTTTCCCTAGGCTAAACCGCATTTTTAAACTTGCACCCCTATGAGTGAGACATTCCAATACCTTCTTTAAGGCCTAAATGAGCTGACTTCAGCTGCCACTATATGGCCTCCTCAGACATCTCTGTGTACAGAGATGTGACAGTCCCGTCCTTCCACTGGACCACCACGTCCCCTGGCCTCTGGCCCTGGGGCCCTGGCTCCTCCTTTAGTGGCTGGGCCGGGATGCATTCCTGCACAGGCATCAGGGCTTGCTTGGCATCCAGGTCAGCCTCCTGTGTGCTTTGTGCTCCTCCTCCCTTCATGAGGATCTTCCTTTTCCTGCAGGGAAGGCACAACAGAGTGAAGCAGCAAGCACAGCCCACATCTGAGGGCACCTACCCTGGTGAGGGTCACAGCCATCAATTTGCACTGGAACACGCCAGGTGAGCTGTGCCACGTGAGTGCTCTGAAGTATTTGAGCACACACAGCTGTGGGATTGACACTTGGAGAGCACCCAGCTCCTGACCCAGGAGCAGCACCCCAGCCATCACTAGAGGGAGAGCGAGAGAGGCTCGTAGTGTCAGCTCTGCTCCGGTCTGAGCACGGCAGCTCTGACACAGTGCTACATTTCCACGCTGCAGCCAGCAGCGAGCTGCTCCTCAGCTGCGGGGCTGTGCAGTAACTGGAGAACTGTGTGGGGCTGTGCATGGGAAAGGCTGGGAGTCCTGCTCCAGAGCCCCCGTACTTAGGGGAGAGCACCTCACACCAGTTATCATCACTCCCCTCCCAGCAGCCCTGTTGGGCTGGGCAGAGCTGTGCAGACCTTTATTCGATCCAGAGCCTAAGAAGGGGCTTGTTCCAAGTGACACAAAGTGAGCAGGCATCAGGCAAGGTTTCCTAATAAAAAATGGTTCAAAGGGAGTTCATCTTTGCTCTTTTCCCCATCACTCAGGACTTGTCCTGCCCTGCTAAACTCCTGTGTCTGCTTGCCTGGGGGGGTTTCAGGGCACCACCACACACCAAAAGATTTTTTGTGTCTCACAAATTTTTCCTGTCTCACCTGTTTCGCACAATGTTAATGGTCAGAAGAACAAGACCCAAAATCATGGTTGCGAGGGAAAGCGCAAGAACGGAGTAATTCCATGTTGAGGCTGAGGGAAAGCAGAGAGGTAGTGTTAACAGACACAGCTCAGTGTAACCCACAGAGCCTGGCCAGGGGTTTTCTGAGGACACCCAGGATGCTCTGTCCTTGATTTTTGTGGCTTTGAAGCTGATCCTCATGACACTGACCTGCTGCTATGTCAATCTGCTCCCTCCACCCTGCCAAAATCACAAGAGACCTTTGCTCTCTTGGCAGGCTCTGTCTGTAAAGAGGCTGAACCCCAGAACCCTATCTCAGCGAAGCCTCCTGCTGTCTTCACCTATGGCTTGCTTATTCCAGAGGCAAGACTGAGGGTTTGTGTGTCTGGGGTAAATCACCTCCTCAGGCAGTGCCCTCAGGCATGTCTTAGGCAGGAGAGTTAACAGCCAAGGACTGTCTCAGCCCAGGAGCCAGTGGCACTTACGGTCTTCTCTGCGGAAGAACCAGAGCAGCTCTTCCAGCTGCTCCTGTTCCAAGCCCAGTGGGAGGGTAAGGTTGCCTGCTGTGTGCTCATCCACGTGTGTGCTGGCCAGAGTTGTTGGGTGGTGCCTGTGCTCTGCCTCAGCTGTGGTGGAAGGAGAAAGATGCAATAGTCACTGACTGACTTTCCCCTTCACTCCCAGGGTTGCCCAGCACATCTCTCCAAGCAGAACGCAGCCCTGATCTCATGCTGAGAAGTGGAGAGTGTTTTTGGCTGCAGATCCAATTATGGTGGGGTACCAGGGCTGCAAAGACCCCAGGATGCTGACAGGGCCTTTCCACATTCCCCATCTCCCACCATGGAGAAAGCAGCTCTGTGTGCCACAATTCACCAAAGAGTTGCCTTGCCAAGACCAGTCCTGGCAATCTGACTCTGGACTGCAGTCCTCCAGCAATAAATCAGGCTGCCTTCTATGCACAGCTTGACTCTAGCATTTTATATCACAAAAGCTTCAGTGTCTGCAAAGAAACCAACATATAAGTGTGGCTAACCCCAAGCACAGAACATACATACAGAATGCAGATGGGAATGATACCCAGTTCTGAAACTGGCGTGCAACTTTTTCCTTGGCTCAGCCAGGCTGCTGCTGGAGTATACAGAGGAAAATAGCCCCATAGAAAGAAAGAAACTGTATTTCCAGGAAGTTAAGCTCTTTGCACATGTGATCTACTTCACCCACACCATGATGCTTTAAGCCAAGACTCTACCTTGCAGCAGGAAAAATGGGATTATCCAGAAGAACTTCATATTTGTCTATGCAGGTGGGATGGATCACGCCTTCACAGTATTTCTTCAGTGTGGAGATGTCTGAAAAAGACAGAGAAACTAAGGAGTTGAGAGAGAATCCAATTCCCTCCCTACTCCAGCTTCATTCAGAGAGGGGATCTCATGCACCTCAGCATCTGTTTCCTCCTATGAACATGAGTCTGATCTGCCAGGACAGGGTGCAGAAATCCCTGGACCACCAAGGTGACAGCAAAGGGGGTCTGCCACAGCATCTGCAGCCTGGGGTTGGACCCCTTGCCAAGATGAACCTGTACAGATGTGAGCTCAGCTGCTGTGAGCCAGCCCCTCCCCAGCTAACAAAGCCTGCCTGCTTGCTCCCCTGCCATAATCCCTAGAGAATACATACTTTGCATGTGACTACCTATTGCCAACCCATGGATGGCAGAGTAAGGGGGTGGAGATGAGGAAGTGGAAGGTTGAGCTCCAAGAGGAGGCAAGGCTGGCTTGCATTGAGGCTACGGTGTCTCCCATCCCTCAGGGAAACAGAAAGTCCTCCTTGACCTTTAGTCCCTCATTTGTTAGTGGCATTGATCCAACTTTTATGGCTTCTTCCAAAGGAGTTCTTCAGCCTCCTTCGAAGGGACCTGCCCTGAGCAGAGGTTCCTGGCTGTCCACTGTGGGTTGGTGAGATGTTGAGGTGACTCTCCCCAGCCCACTGCTCACTGGCCAGCACCCACTGGCAGCTCAACACCACCACAACACACACACACCCCTCAGACATTCTGGCCCCACAAGCCATTAATTATTTTATGAAGACTTTTACGACTTTTACTCTCAACTTTTACCTGCCTTTGCTGTGTGGCCTGGTGCTGTCTGAAACTTGCTCACAGGCATGTTCCACTGTGGCAGGCGTGTCAACAACACTCTTGCTGACTCCTCAGGGAAGCATTTTTCCCGTCGGTTATGGACCTAATGATTGCTACTATTTTCCCCCCCATTCTCAATGTCTTCACAATTCAAAGTTCACATTTTATAACTAACCAGGCATGCAGGCTTACTCCCTGCTGCCAGAAAACCACCTGCCAGCAATTCTTTGAGGAAAGGACTCTAGAGTATGTGGTCCACTTTGTATTTCAGAAAATACGGGTAAAGCTGCTCCCTGCAGTTAGGTGTGCCAATTACCTTTCCATCCAGGTAACCTTTAGCTTATTCACATGGATCACCCCTCACAAAGGAGGAAATAAGGCCTTGGTGCCAATGAAAATAAGTTACAAGTCAGTTACACCCTAATAAGAAGTGACACTTGAATGTGTTAAATCTTGCTGTGCAAGGCTTCTGAGCAATCATTTGCTCGAAGAGGAATATTTGACAAGCATGTTGCTGATTTTCCCCTAAGGTGTTTCATAAGTTGTGGGCTACCTCCTGGTGTCTATGCACAGCAGGGATGCTGGAAAGCTGCTGGAAGTACTTCACAACTTCATCAAGTAGTGACCAACTGCCAAATCTCCCCAGACATGGGAGGCCAGAACTTTGCAAGTAAAGCACAGCAGCAGAATGGACACTTAATTGTGCATCAACAGGACATTTAAGTAAAAGACTTTAAGGGAAACTCCTGTTATTTTACAGATCTTTTACATCTAAATCACATTAACAAAATTAGTTTCATTCATCAAAGCTACAAAACAAAGTGTTTTCAGTTCAGTGTGTCTACTCCAGCAGAATCTGAGCAGGATTCTACCACCAGTTTCCCCAGTAAGGAAAACAGTGACTTCCACAGTTGGGCTGGATATGCTCTGAGGAGATTGGATCTTCCAGCCTGGAAGAGATTTTTCCAGGCATCTCCTCGAGCCTCCCCCACACAGCAGCTCTGCCCTGCTGCCCACATCCCAACGTGAGTGAGCACTGCTCCACGAGAACTAGGAGAGTGTGGGGGAATGTTATTCCCCATCGCTCCCCTGCCTGCACATCTCAGCAGTCACTCTGGGGGCTGATGGACAGGGATGAGCCCTTGGATCCAGGCCTCTGCAACTCCAAGTGTGCACTTTGCTCTCCTATCCCTCTGAAGGCACCCAAGACCCTTCTGAGGTTGCTTCCCATCTTGGCTTCAACAGGGGAAGCTCAAATGAGAGAGAGCTCTTGCATTTTATGCTCATATGGAAGGAGGCAGAAGGAACAAAGAGGCCAGTGCCTCTCAAGAAACATTTTACCTGTATTATTTTAAGTTTATATTGACACCTGAACATCTTTGTCATTTTTTTCTTTTTGCAAATGGGATTTTAACATCAAAAACTGCAAAATCTGTACAGTATTATGTATTTCAGGAACAAAGAATCACACATCAATGCTATTTCAAATCCTCCTGTGGATCCGTGGACTTTGCTAGCATTTAATGAAATCTCAAGATATTACAGGAGAATGGCAAGGGACTGCTTTTTGTTCTATGCATTGATCTCAGCACTTAAATGGTCAAAACCTTTCTCGTAATGGAAGTCCTTGAAGATCTGAGACATACTACATGCAGAAGGCAGAGCTGAGGGATTGGTGCTGTAAAGGTTGGCATAATCCAGCAAGGGGGCTGTGCCATGTGGGAACAGGGGAACACACACATCCCCAGCTGCACGTGGACTCTTTCCAGCCAGGGCACAGCACGTGGTGCTGTGAAACCACCCCGTGCTTTCCATGGTGGTTTTTGTCAGCTCTTATATTCACAGTTGCTCACCAAGACACATTTTGCCCTCTTTCTGCAAGTGAGAAGTCTTTAGATATGTATTATACTGGTTTAAGATGGGGGGAAATCTTTTGGAAAGACCATCAAGTACAGCTTCTGTTACGATGATAATGTTCCTCTGGGCTTTATATTCAAAACTCACTACACAATATGGGACAATGCATTTAGAACATCTCAGTCTATTTAAATTAGCCTCCTCTTGTCATCCAAACTCTCTCTGGTGGTTATCTTATCTAGCTGATTGCATTAAAATGGGTCAGTTATTCTAAACAGAGTATTAAAGTGGGATGTCCTGTCTTTGGGACCCATGGAGGATATATATACAATGTCACACCACAGACATACAAATGGATGGTAAGGTTTATAAAGTTACATTAAGGTCTGAGCTCCATTAAGGAACACAGGGAATTGTTTAATATTTAAAATATTAAGACAAGAAGCCAGTCTGTGCTATTCTTTAACCTCTGTAAAGCAAAAAGCTAAAGAGCAAATCTAAGTTATATTACACATTTTCCTTTGACTGCTTTTAAATGCAGGAGTTATCCCAGCCTGCTTCTTACTCACCATTCAAACAGTCTCTCCTTAAAAAGTCTGCCTTCACTTAAAATTTCCAAGGATCCAAGCTTTCTAACTGGAATAAATAAATAAGCCTTTCTTTGCAGATAGCTATAAATTAACCCAGCAGGCAGTGCAGCAGGAATGCCCGTTAATCTCTGCTAACTCACCAGAAACATGCAGTTCCCAGCAGGGAGGAAGCTACATTTCTTCTTTAAGCCCTGTCATCCGAAGACATCTCCTCCAAGCACCGTGGCAATACAAGGTTCCCTGTGCTCTGCTCTGGGTATGCTACAAGCTGTGATTCATGCTGCTCCTGAGTCATGTGTGAAGGCCAGTTCAACAGGTGAGGTACACTCCAGCCCCTGAAAAACACACCTCTTTAGTGGGACCATTTACCGCACGAGGTGAATGACCTTTTGCCACAGAATGAGCTGTAGCAACTTCCAGTTTATTTACTCAAGTTATTGGCATAATCAGTATTAAGAGAGCACGCTGAGTAGAATGACATTCAGTAATAAGTTACCCTGCAGTTAACATAAATGATAATGTTCACTCTGCTTGGCTCAGTCCTCATTGCATACAGGAAGCATGTCCTGATAAAGCAGATACTATCCCTTTTTTTTTTTTTTTCTTTTCAATGAATTGCCATTCTAAGGCTGACAGAGCATCTTACCAGAGCAAACAACTTTGCATGCAAAGCTTGAAGCAGCAGTGCAAGATTCTGCCATCCCTGTTTCACAGGTACTGGTTATGCCTGGCTAAGTCAATAGTCTGCTAAGAGGCTCTGCAGACTGATGTGCTGCTTTTTGTGCCAGCCACATTGGGAAAGGAGGATTCCTCCTCCCTGAACTACCTGGTTCATGGATGGAGCTGCACACTGTAAAGCAAGAGAGATGCATCTCACCAATGGGCTTGGGACACACAGCTAGCTCTGGGTAGCTCCAGCTGAACTCCAGATGGTGGGTGTAGTATCCTTATGTTTGTCCTGTTCTTGGCATTTTTCAGCTTGAAATAAAGTGTTCAAGGCCATGTTTGACAGGGCTTGGAACAATTTGGTCTAGTGGAAGGTGTCCCTGCCCCTGGCAAGGGTGTTGGAATGAGATGAACTTTAGGCCATTCTATGATTCTGTGATCTTTGGCATTGAAGCTTTGTTCCACTGTGATTAATCCTTTGAATCCCATCTCACATCCAGAGTTTCCCTGGGCAGACCCAGTGAAATATCACCCAGTAGATGCGTGCTCCCCAAACAGAGATGTTTCACTGCTCAGCCTCAGCCTGGCAGTGATCAGATGGGAGCTCAGAAATGCATCCCCCAGGAAACAAGAGCTGCTCCCTGCTGCTGGAGGCACATCCAGCCAGGACATCCCACCATATGGTAAATCCTGCTGTCTTTCCTTCTCAATTCCAGCTGGATCTTTTCAGAAGTGCCACCACAACGGAGAACACTTTTCTAGCATCTTTGTTGAGCTTTTTGTTGCCAGGGAAAGGGTGCACATGGACAGCACAGTAAGTAGTCTCACATCAAACCCTCTGGCCTTGGGAAAGCACAAAGAAGGCACTTGGCCTCTGCAGAACAATCTCTGAGTAGAGGGAAGGAGACACTGGCCATGGTGAAAAGGTGACTGTAACATAAGGAGGGTGACTGCACAACACCAGAAGGTTCCTTTTCATCCCAATTTTCCACATGGCTCTATATATCTAGGGTCAGGATGCAGGTAGGTGGCTGAGATATGTTTAGGACTCAGCATGATGTACGTGAAAAATAAAACCAGTTCCCTACTTGTTGGAGTTGGCTCTTGTGCCCACTATCCTCTCCTTTTCCAGAGAACCACAAACGAGCTCAGGAGTGCTCCTGTTCCTCTCCAGTGAGGGTGTGAGTATTTGATTCTGTGTCTCCCCTGACAGCACTGGCACTGGCTAATGGGAAATATCTTTTTACTTCTTGGAGACACTTTCAGCGTCTTTGGCCAGGAAGCAAAGTGGAGATAAGATCTGATTTGTGTTCTGTTTCCTCCTCAGATTTGTCTTCACTGCTCTTGGGAAGAATTTGTCTGACCTTGGTGTTTTAATTTTGCTTATCTTTTTTGATCCCTTCAGTGTCTTTGACCTGAAATGCCTGGTTACAGAATAACTAAACATTCAGGGTTGGTTTTTTTTTTTTTTTTTTTTTTCTTTCCATGTACAAAACCAGAGTTCAAATGCAGCAGGAAAGCCAAATTTTTTTTATTTTATTTTTGTGAAACAATCAGATAGTTGCTTTCATTCTGAAAAAATTTATATCAAAATAAATCTTCAGTTAAAATTCACAAAGGCATAATAATGAATAACAGCCATAATGTGTTTGAAATGTGCTGTCACAGCAGAGCCAAGGATGAATTACATGGGAGAAAGTGTACTGGAGGGAATTGAAGTCCACTTCTAAAACTCACTGCAAATGAAACTTTAATTACTTTGTGCATATGTCTGGCAAAGCTCAGCATGGAGTTACAGCATTTCCAGGAGCCTTAACTACAGCCAGAAGTGAGAATTCATCTCAGGGCTTAAGTCCTGGAGGAACAGCAGGTGAAACTCAACACATGGTGTCAATGATATGTTCAGTGCCTGGATCTGATACCTGGAATTAATACTGAGCAGCCGCTGGATCCTGGGTTCAAACTCACAACTTTTGGGCAATGCAGACACACACATACATCCCTGGCCTTTCTGAAGTGTTGATGATAAATCCAGGGCTTCACCCAAGACCTCAGAGAACTGGTATTTGCTGTCACCACACAGGATATCTCCTTCCAGCCTTTCTTCCAGCAATTGCCTCTGGAAACCATGAGTATTTTTCAGCATCTGAGATATTATAAGGTCAAATTTTTCACCATCTGAGATAAGGCCTGAAATTACACTCTGTGCTGAACAGTGCTCCTCTCGTTTGAGCCCTGACAGCCATGAGTGCCTGTAATCACTTAGTTATTGTGCAATGACAAATTGTTCCCTGTTTATGATAAGTCAGACTGTTCACCTTCACTTCTTTCCAATTCACCTTCCAACATGAACCAGGCTGGGAGCTTTAATCTCTTCTGAAGTACAAGCCATGCCTTCATCCTTGCTAGCCTCTTGTTTATATTTTTATTTATTTTTACTGTAACATGTCATTTAATCACTGAGATGAGGTGACCAGAGTTGAAGTGTCCTGCCTGTGACTAAACCAAGTGTTTTCATAGGACTCCCCAGGCAATAGAAAATTGTAAATTATTTTTAGCATTTGATTTTTACATACTGATTAAGAAATTACCTCAGTATTTGGTAGCATATTCTCCTTTTCTCAGGGTGCAAGAATGTAAGCACCCCAGTTAGGATGGCCTGACTCTTTTTTTATATCTGGAACAGCAATTTTTCATTCTTTTCTTCTTATTACTACCACAGGAGTCCATGGCTAAGAGAAGAAAACCCTAATGATGAGCAAACAGACAAGAAAAAGGAAGGAATATACACAGCATTGCTTAGTATGGCACAAAATTTCACTTTTTTTTAATTGATCCTTCCCTTATGTATTCAACATAAAATTCTGCCATCCATTTTCCAAGTCATTTACATATTTTCACAGGCATATAGGATATTTTCAGATTCTCACACTCCATGCTGCAGAAATTCCTAGTGTCAAAGACTGTAGGATAGACTGTGATTTAGATGTGCAAGGAATTTGTGTATGTGATTTACATTAAAAGCTACACAAATAAACCATCTTCCCACAGGGGGAAAGAATGTACTTAGCAGAACGATAAAATATTTTCATACTTATGTTATGGGAGGAGACAGTTCTTTAAGTGGTGATTCTGACCCCGTAGTTTACAAGACAACATTCTTTGAGTTACTGTCACTGTTAAAATGAAGCTGTCCATGGAGTCAAAAACGGAAATCTGTTTTTCAAATGCCGTCAGAGCCAGATCAGTGGCTGTGGGGTCAACACCCCTTTAGTCCCTGACGTTTTTCTGCGTTATCTTTGCACTGAGAATTCCTGCTCAGGGTTAGAGGGTGACATCACTCAGGAGCATGGCACCGCGGGGCCGGAGCTGTCAGGGCAGCACAGCTGAGGGGCTCCCACCACCCCACACCAAACCACAGAACTGTCAGGGCTGGAACGGACCTCTGGGGATCACCCAGCCCAAGCCCCTCCAAGGCAGGGTTATGTGGAGCAAGTGACACAGGTGAGCGTGTCCCGGTGGCTTTGGAAGGTCTCCAGAGAGGGAGGCTCCACAGCCTCTCTGGGCAGCTGTCCCACAGCTCTGCCACTCTCACTATAAAGTTATGGCCCATGTTGAGGGGAACTTCTTGTGTTGTAATTTATGGACGCTGCTCCTCATCCTGTTGCCGAGCACCACCCAAAAGACCCTTGAACTAGCATCTGAACACCCCAGGAGATATTTTTATGCATTAACGAGATCCCCTGTCAGTCTTCTCCAGGCTAAGCACAGTATGAAGGCATTGTGCTCTTAGAGAGCATCCAGAGGAGGCCACGAGGGTGGGGAAGGCTGTGGAAGGGAAGGTGTATGAGTAGCGGCTGAGGGCATTTGTTTTGTCCAGCCTGGAAGAGACTGAGAGACTTCCCTGTGATCTCCCACATCCTCCTGAGGGACAGCGGAGCGGCAGACACTGCTCCCTTCACTCTCTGACCAGTGACAGCATCCGAGGGAACGACATAAAGACGAGTCGGGGAGATTTAGGCTGGATGTCAGGAGAAGGCTTTCAGAGGGTGGTTGGCACTGGAAGGGGCTCCCCAGGGAATGGTCACAGCCCCAAGGCTGCCAGAGCAGCAGAAGCTTTCGGACAGCGCTGAGGCACAGGGTGGCACTACCGGACTGTCCTGCGCAGGGCCACGGGCTGGACTCGATGATCCCTGTGGCTCTGTTCTAACTCAGGTTTGCCCCTAATTCTATGATTTTCCGACTGGGTTGGACTCGATGATGCCTGTGGCTCCCCGATAATCCCCTGATTTTCTAGCGACGGCGGCGCCCCTCAGCGCTGAGGCCGGCCGCGGCGCGGGGCGGGTCCCGTGCGTCATCGCGGCGCGCGGCGCCAGCCCCGCCATGCGTGCCCGGGTGCTGCGCGCCTGGCGCGAGGGCGTGCGGGCGGCGGGGCCGCCATGGCGGGTGCTGTTCTTCGGCACCGACCGCTTCGCCGTGACCGCCCTGAGAGCCCTGAGGGCCGCAGGGTACCGCCCGGGCACGGGGGAGAGCGGTCTGAGGGGAGACAGGGCCAGGAGAGAGGGGCAGACGGGACACGGGAGATGGGGACGTGAGGGAGGAGCCTGAGGGGGAACGGGGACGTGAGGGGCACGGAGCCTGAGGGGACACGGCAGGGGCTGGGGAGGGTGAGACAGGGTTGGGCACCGAGCGAGTGGAGATGAGGGCTCGTGATGAGGTTCAGAGGTTATTGAGGGATGAGGTGGAGTCGTGCGGGAGGGACCGTGGGTTGGGCAGGGAGGATGGCAGAGAAGGGAGGGGGAAGGACCCTGAGCGTGAGACAGGCACCAGGATCACAGAGACCGGGGATTGGCACAGGAGCACAGCGAGGGGTGGAGGTGACCCAGCCCTCGCCTCAGTCTGCCTGCACGATGCCTTCAACACCTTCTCCACCGCAGGGAGCCCAGCGAGGGCTCGCTCGTGTCCCGGCTGGAGGTGGTGACCCTGCCGTCCCCCCTGCCCGGGGACCTGCCCGTGAGGCGCTGTGCCAGGGAGCTCCGGCTGCCCGTGCACGAGTGGCCACACACGGGGCCCGTGGGGCAGTTCGATGTGGGTGTGGTGGCGTCTTTCGGGCGTCTTCTAAGCGAGGACCTCATTCTGCAGTTCCCGTAGTAAGTGTGTGGACAGGACGTCTGTCACTGCTTCGTTAGCAAAGCTGCACTCTTTAGAGGCAGCGTCTGTGACAGTAGGTCACCTGTAGTCACACCTGCAGTAGGTGAGGTCAGCTTCCCTGGGTTCATATGTTTAGCCTGAGCCCTGTTGCTCTTATTGTGAAATTTAGTGTTCTTTGACACATGGGTGTAAATTTATGCAAATATTCAGCAGAATATGTTTGCCTTTATTCCTGACATCTCTCTCTATTCACTGAGAAACTGAAGTTTATGTAGTGGTGAATTTTCCTTCAAGTGCATATTTAAGCCAGTAACACATGAGATAGTGGTTTCATTGTAATATATGTTGCACTCCATTTGCATATGTTTCAGGTACCATTCCTATTCTAACTTGTGAATATTTCATTGCAGTGGTGTGCTGAATGTCCATCCCAGCTGTCTCCCACGGTGGCGTGGTCCTGCACCCATCATCCACACGGTGCTTCACGGTGATAAGGTGACTGGGGTGACAGTTATGGAAATAAGACCAAAAAGGTAGGTTTGGTGTGCTTTGTAGACGAGTCACTGTTGCTCTTTCCTCTCAGGATTTTAAATAATCACTGCTGAAGTCATCATTTAACTCATTCTACATAACCACGGTTCTTTAAAGTGTGTGTGATTAATTTTAAAGTTTGAGACACTTAAAAATGTTCATCTATGAGATTTACCACAATTACAGTCTTTTAGTAAGTATGTAATTTGCACTCTAGGCCTGTTCTCTAATTCTTAACATTATCACAGGGAATAGACAGAAAACAGTCACACAGCGTTTTCAATAGGCTTGGTATGACAGGCCGAGTCACCTGCAACATCTTGTAAGTGGACAGAAGTCAAGAAATTGTCTGTCTAGGCATGAGAGAGGTTATATGTTTTAGTTTCAGCCCAAACTCTGGCTAAAAAGACTCGTGAAAATACGTTATTCTAGTTACCTTTTCTTTCTTAGATGCTTGTCTAATAATAGATCTCAGGAAAGTGCAAAACAAATTTCCTCTTGAGAATTTTAGGTTGTTTCTTCTCAGATCTCATGTTCTGAACCCTAAATTGTGTGTTCATATCAGTCTTAGCATGCTGAGGAGATTCTTGCTGCCAGGGGAGATCTGGTATTCTCTTGCTTTTGTTAACTTGTGAACCAAGCATTTGATAATGTGAAATGACATCTGAAAAATTGTTTTAGAAGGGATAAAAAAGGTAATTAGTAACTGAGCTAATGTATTGTGTGCAGACTTTTGAACTGCTGATTAAGCTTCAGTTTCTCCAGTGAGGTTGTATGTTTTCTGCCTTGCAGGTTTGATGTAGGTCCAATTATTAAGCAAGAAGAGGTTGCTGTTCCTCCCCGCTGTACAGCACAGGAGCTGGAAGGGATGTTGGCAAAGATGGGTGCAAACATGGTAAAATCCTGCCATCTGTATCACTTCTGACTGGTGCTTTACTTTTAACATGTGCAAACAGAATTCTTACTAATCTTGTTCTGAGCTGGCTCCAAGTTGAGGAGGATGATGTGAAACTTCCTGTTTGTGAGCACTTTGCCTTGCTGAGAGGAGAGCTCAATGGTCTATGATTGGATGTCAGTGTCAGTCCTGTGCGTTGCTGTTGTGTTTCTATTCAGTGAAGAACCTAAATACTGTCTGTGGAAACATTGCAGGTTATTTTATTTAAATTAATATCTGCTTTTTTATATTAATAGTCAGCTTTTGTCCTATTCTGGGATTAATATCAGAGAAGACATTATCCATAAAAATACTTGTGTTTTTAAATTTTGATTCAGTGGGAAGGATGTCTTTACTGTCCTTGTGTAGGACATACATCTTCTAAATATACTGAGCCAGTTTTCTAAAAGCTTATGGGACAGTTTCATTGTTGAAAAATTAAATATTATTTTGTTTATTATTGCCTAAACTTTGCTTGACTAATACTCAGTACAAAATTTAATGTTGCAGCTGTTAGCAGTTTTGAAGAACTTGCCTGAAAGTTTAAAAAATAAAAAAGAGCAGCCAAAAGAAGGGGTAACATTTGGTAGGTACACATTGCTTTTAATGTGACTTGTTCATTTTTTCCTTTATCAGCTGGAAAACTAAACCTTCCTGCCATGGCAGGCTGTATTTTTTTCAGATTCTTATCTCAATATGCTCTCTTCACTGCCTTCTCTGACTTTAAAAAGTCATACAGGAGAAAAATACTTCAGAATTCTTTATATTTACTTCATTAATGTTTTTTTTTTTTTCAATTACTTGTACAATATCACAAAATCTGAGTTTGTTGTTCTTCCTGGTTGTAATGCAGACAGAAGCATTACAAGCATTAAAGCAGACTTGTAAGCATGATACAAGTTTGCAGTGCAGTGGGTAAATAAAGAGAACAACTGAGAGTAAAAAATAATCCAAAGTGAGGTGTTTACAAAATCTTTTCTCCAGTTTTTGTCTGAGGTACCTTGACTGGTTGGTAGACCCACTATTGGTCAGGAAAAACTGAGGTTTAAAATAGGATAAAGTGGTACAGCTGTTTGCTAAAAGATGCAAAGCAGAATAAGAAGTCTTCTAATTTCTCTTTTCCCCCTAGCTCCTAAAATCTCTATTGCGAAGAGTTGTATAAAATGGGAAGAGCAAACAGCTGCACAAATAATTCAACTGCATCGTGCAATAGGAAGTATGGTGAGACTGGATTTTTTGGAACCCTCTTTTGTCCTATAGCATGGCTAAGTTTGGTGTATATATTTTAACTGATCACTAGACCTCACTAAACTGAACTAGTTTTAGTTATTTGCGCCTCTGTAACCTTGCGTGTTTTCTAAAATCTGATAGTTTATCATTAGAGGTGGAATTTATGTGCAGGAGAATTTTCATGGACTTGATCCCAAGTGTGAAATCAGCTCAAAAATTTCATATTGTTTCCTTAGCTCTGAGATGTCCCCTGATATATTTGAGAAGGTTTGGTGCTACAGTGACATCTCTGCATGGCAGTTAACAGTGCAAACAGCCACAGTGAAGAGCTGTTGTAGCTAATTACCTAACTAATTTCTGTGTAGGCTGATGGTTTGAGTTGAAGGAAAGGTGAGGAAAACTAAGTCTGATAAGGAATATCTCCTAAATTTTCCCTTAATGTTATTATCGCAGGTGTTTTGCCTAAGGAAAAAAATTGCTTGTAAATGTGAAAATATTCTCAATGTGTTATCTGTTTCTGTTTCCAGTTTCCTTTGCAGACACTCTGGAAGGGTACTACCGTTAAACTCTTGGATTTTGTGGAAGTGGATAATATTCCTGGTTTTTCTGGTATTTACTTTTAAGTTATTAAATTTTTAAACCATTTTCTTTAGGAATCTGAGTGCTGTGTGAGCCAAGGTGTGTGACTGATCAGGGCTTAGTGAGTGTTCATGGGTCAGATATGGAGTAGTGCCAGAGAATGACTTGTTCTGATTGTTTCTGTTCATTTGGTTATAATAAAATACAGAATACAATAAAATATTTTTCAGCGAAATAGTGACTCAAGATGGTTATCATGCTTCAAAGGAACAGAAGTGGTTCAAACCTTTTCTGTACTTGCTGGCATAAAAATGCAGGATGATTTTTCTTTGCTTTTAGATCAAACACTGAATGACTGTGGAGTTGTTCCTGGTTCAGTGCTGTTCCATAAAATGTCCCAAACATTGGTAGCTCGCTGCAAGGTAGGCTTTTCCCATTTCTTTTATATTCACTCCCCTAAAGATGAGGTTTTTAGTATTTGTGAGGTGCATAACTTTTGTCTTAATTGTCCACTGTTAGTCTCCATACTAGTTTAGATCAGCACCAGATGTTTCATTTGATACATTGAACTTTTAATTTCCAATAACTGGCTTTGCAGATTTGCAAGCAAGAATTTGACTTGTAAGCCTGATGACATTGAATAAAATATATTCTGTAAGCCAGCCTATGGGATCTAAAGATAGCTTTAAATATGGAAGAAGCTTACTGCCTTTTTTTGTTTGTTTTTATTTTTAGGAAGGCTGGGTTGGAATCAAAACAGTAGTTTTGAAGAAGAAGCTTACAGCAGTTGACTTCTACAATGGATACATGCACTCTTGGTTCCAGCAGAATCCAAGAACAGTTCATCAAGAATGCAGATTTCAAACACTCAAACTTAGCACGACAAAAAAGACTCTGGAAGAGAGAGGAATATTGGCACAGGATATAAAGCAATGAATATATTCTTTTAATGTCTGTAAGTTAATATAGAATATTTCAAAGCCCACCTATAACATTCAACTTAATTAACGGATTTCTTCCCATAGCATTTGATCTTATTGTCATGCACATGTTTCCATGCTGGCTTCCTGAAGATAACTTCTTTCTCCCCATTAAGGAAGAGAATCTCCATGAGTGCTGTATATATTGAATAAATCCCTGTTTCCACTGTTGAGAAATAAATTTATTTTTATACAACATTTTTAGGGTTTTTTTTAAGATTTTGGTATCATTTTCTTCAGGCATAGGTTTTGGACAATTACTTTAATCTGGAAATACTAAAATCCACTGAGCTTTCCTGCTGCTCACTGAGACTTAGGCTGTCTAGTTTGATATTCCTGTAGATCCTAAAATCCTCTCTGTATCCCAGCATTGAGGTGCCTAATTTAGCTGGGAACAGAAGAGAATCTTTTCCTGTCCATGTTGATTTTCTTTCTTCCCCTTTCTGTTTTCATATCTTGGGATACGTTCCATTTAAAATGCATGTGCTCTTCATCCAAAAGATTTATGTTCTACTATTTCACTTTCTGATGGGAGAAGTTGTTACCTAATGAGGAGTTTTTAATCTAATCCAAGATTTTCCCCAGTCTGTCTTTTGCTTAATGGTGTATACAAGGAGTATTTCATGTCAAGAACCCCAAAACTTGTGATTCTTGCACTTTCTTGTCTTAGAAGAAGTAATGTAGCACTGAGCATAACAGCAGAACAAAGACTGGCCATATCTTGGGAGCTGTTCTAATAATTGCTAACTTTTTCCTGCTTTTTCTGAGTTTTGCTCAAGTAAAAGCAAAAAATACAGAAAAATGCGTCATATCACAAGGATTAGAATGTTTCTGAAGAAGCATCTGTTAAAGCAGCTGCTGCAGTATTTTTCTTCTATTGCCATTAGTCCATCAATTAATTGCCTCTGACAGGTTTTCCAAAACACATGGTCTTCCAAGAAATCCAAGCCTATGAATCAGAGTCAAAAACTGGAAACAACAGCAAGGTGGAAGTCAGGCTCCTGTGGAGAATTCCTGTTGTTCCTGACTGCAGACTCGGTGCACTTTGTGCTGCAGAAATTCTAAATTTGGCAAGTTTGCTTCCAAGCAAGTGATGTATTTTTGTGTTTTGCTCCCTGCTACTTTTTGCAAGTGAAAGATGTGGAGACACTTTTGTTTTATTCTGTTCAGATCAGTATGCAAATGTTGGTAACTGCTTTATACCAATAGAACAGTGGGTGTGTCAGTGAGTTCTTTGTGTGTTTGTGGGGATGGTGGTTTGGAGAGTTTTCTGGGGCTTGTTATCTCACTGTGTGGTAAAATCACACCATAATTTAGAGATAATTTAAAGCACTAATGATAAAGAGTTTTGGACTTAAGTGTATTAGTTAACTGAGACTCAACAATTTCAGTGTTTCAGGATCCAACTTTTAGAATATTCTGAGTCTCTAGGCATGGGAAAATTAGTTCTTGTTCATTGTAACCTGAGCAAAATGAACAGCGAGTTCATTTTTCCCACAGAAAGAATACAATGTCAAAAGTTCAGGCAAAAGAGTTCAGGTTAAAAGCTGTAAGATAACCAAACTGTTAAATCAACATCTTCTTCCTAGCAGTGACTTGAGGAAAATTCTTTTAACTCCTTTGTGTATCATTCATCCTCACTTTTAGGTCATGCTCGGTGTGAGACCTATTGTTGGCAGACAATAATTATCTGGTTCTCACTAAAGCATAAAGCAACAGGAAGAGTTTCCATGTGTTTTTGGAAAGTTCGAGATGGCATGTGCCCAGAATCCCTGTAGATGGAGCTCACTGCATCCCTTTTGGTTGAAAACCAAGGACAGCTGGACTGAAGATGGTGAAAATCTGGTACAGAACACCTTCAGTTAGTTGTTTAATAGTGAATAATGTCTAAACCATATTGCAGCCAGGATCCCATGTACTTGTAACCTAATCTTTTGATCTGTGCAGAGTTTGCTTTAAGACTTCTTTTACTTTCTGTGTGAGAGGTTATAAAATATAGACTGTCCTGTGTTGTTCAATAGTTAATATCCTAGCTCTGAATATGCATGACTTTACCCAAGTCATTTCATGGAGCAGAAGAGGGTAAGATTAATTTATTTTTTTATGGAGAAAGTCTTTGGCATGCTATTTTTGGCATGGTAGAGAAATTTTAAATGGAATTGGTGTTCCCCAGGCAGCTGTTAGCCTGAGTGTCTCTTTGGAAACTTTGCTTTCACCTGGCTCTGCAGGGATTTAACTCAGTAAGTAATGAAAATCTGATTATTTTTGCAGAACAGAAAAAAATAGGGCATTCACTGATGAGGTGTGGAATAGCATGTCAGGGTTGACTCTGGAACACAGACACAGTGATTTGATCCCCAGTACCACTGATGAGGTTGAGCACTGCTACCTTGGCCATTGGAATGGGATCTTAGGAAAATAGAACAGCTGTCCTCTCAGAGGAGAGGGGGAAAGCAACAGAGGTATTCACAGATCCAACGTCCACTATGGCTCAATTTAATACCACTGGAACCAAATTACTGGCAAAACTGCAAAATATTTGGGCACCAGAATGGCTCTGGTGTTGGATAGGAATGATTTCATCATGGATTTCAAATAAATGTTAGTAGAGGGAGTGATATTTCCTAGGATGCTGGTGACTCACAATTAGATGCATCTGTTTCATGTTCCTCAACCTTACTTCTCCCACTGCTTCCTAGGAAACCTCTTTATTCCTGTTTTCTAAATACATTACAAGTAAACAAAAAGTATAAGTGACTAATCAGAGAAGTACTTGAGCTTTTTTATAAAGTTGTGTGCAAAATCCCCCAATAATTTGCTGGTTGAGACCAGACAAGAATATCTCTCCTTTTTATCCTCTCTGCTAGCATGCTGATAGCTTCTGGGAAACTGTTTCCTTTAAAAGCAGGAGGGAGAGGTCACTGGATTTATCTGTGGATTGGAAACTAAGTGACCTTAATGGGAGATGCTTTGCCATTAGCCACAAACCTGCTGACATTCAGGAGCCAGGTCTCCTTCAGCATGTTCTCAAGGTTGGTGGTCCGAAGGCTAATGCCAAGGGAGGAGCTGAGTCCCAGCATTCCCACATTCCTCCAGCTGATGCTCTGTGATATGTGGGAGTGTGGGTTAGGTTTCAGGCTGCAGAATGGACACTGCCATACACCGACATAAACACAAGCTGGAGGAGTCAGAACTGACATTGAACTGTAGCATAAAATTTGTGTGAGTAGCAGTTGCCAGGACCTGCTGTAGCCCTGCTCCTACATGATCTTTTCTTGATGTATTTGGAATGGTGGCTCATCAGTAATGGTGAAGTGTTAAGTCTGAGTAGTGGTTATGTCAAGGTTGTTTCCTGTTGGTAGTACTTAAGCACCCATATTTAAAACCTCTGTCTTGCTCTGTGTCCAGCAGAGTCTGCCAGCAGCCTCCTGGGAGAGCTCAGAGACTTGGTGAGTGGACAGATTAGTTTGTTCCTCCAAGTCAGCGCTAAGCTGCAGAGGGAGACAGCTTGGGGAAACTTGGAGAGCTTCTGGCTGTTCCAGGCTCTAGGGCTGTGACCATTTCAGTGCTGTTAAACACACATTTCTCCCCAGAAGGAAGAGCCCTGTAGTCTGCTCTGTTTGACTGGCAAGCCCACATGCAGCACAGGGATCAGATCCTGAGCCTGCTTTCATCCATTTATCTCCTCGGTTAGTCTGTAGAAGTCATTTGTGTTACTTCACTCTCAAAGTGATGAAACTGAGTTTGGGATTTGGCTGTCTGTCTGCAGGGGAGGAGGGGAGCAGAGGGAAGAGACATTTCTCTGCACAAGCCAAGAGCTCTGTGGGAAGGTCCAAGCTAATGCTCCCCACTGGCCATCTTGGCTCCGACTCCTGCCAAGCCCTTGCAGCAGACTAGACACAAAAGAAAACACACAGAGTCTAAATTCATTGGTATGAAGAGGATTTGCCAGAGTATTCCACAGTCCTTCGTTTTCTGCTTTTCTTTGATAACTGTCAATTTGCATAAAAAGGTGGATTATTAAGGGTTTTTTTTACATAGTTTTACATAGTTCAGCCTGCCCTGTGTCAAACTTGAGAACATGTTCTGAAGCTTGCTAAACACTATAGAAAAATTCCCTGTGTCCTTGATGGGCACTGGGTATGGCAGCAAAAGCCTAGAACTGGCTTCATATCCATAGGAGGGGATTGGGTAGGAGAGGGAAATCCATCCCGGAGCGTTTGTTTGAATTCCAGTTTGCATCCAATAGCATTGTCCACATTTTTATGATCTCTCTTGGTAGGAATTTTGGTGTTGGAGACTTGCTGGCTTGTTTGCACCCCCAAAATTTATTGGTAGTGTTTGCCTGTAAACACAAGGTGTCTTCTGTGCTGTGAGGTCCTTGATTTCAGTCTGGGAAGGGTGGGGGATTGAAAGGACAATTTAACAGATCACTTGGAGAGGGATCACTGATCCCTTCTGTGGCCAGCTGTACCTTGCCAGCTCCTTGTGCTCACTGTTGCTGGGTGTGGAGAGAAGTCTGTCTTCTATCTCCACCCAGCACCGCTCTACCTTGTCTGGTTTCCTATCATCCTTAAAGCACAAATTCCCAGCCCTCTTTTCCCTCCACCTTGTGCCACTCCTTAATTCATCCCTGCTCAGACCTGCTGCTTTGATTCTTCCAGAACCATTGCTGACTCTCCATATGTCAAGCTGGAGAGATGTTTCCTGGCTGTAGCATGCCATGGCCAAATCATAGAGCTGCAAGAGAACCAGGCACCCACAAAACCTCTCACCCATATCCAGGATCAGTCTCACACTGATGAAGTTGTGACCTGTTTGTGAACAGAAAGATGAAATCCTTCTGGTTATCCTTTGCTCAGCTCTGCATGTGGTTTATTTACTTGGGCATTTCAAATACAAAAGTGACACGTTGTTGAAGTTAGAAAATGACTTCTTTTATTAACCTACGCTATCATAGAGCGTGGATTTTCTTGTCAGGTAATGCAAGAAGCAAGAGAAAACTCTAGCTGTATCCACATGGAGCCTACAAATCCACATGGCTTCTCTGTTCTATTGAGCATGTGAGTTCTTAGAAATGCAACTGCCAGTAGTTTAGCTTGAATACAGTTATTCTAAAACAAGCTAGCAATAAATAAAATACTTACATTTCAAGTACGAAACCTTGCAGTTGAATTCAGTATGAGAAAATCAGTTTATTCCTTTTCATGTTACCAACTACTGTACGGTACTTGGGCTGGCAAAGTCTGCAGATGCAGAACAGAAGAAAGTTTTATGTACATGACTTAATTGAATCATATGTTTAGTCTTCCCTTTAGGCTATCATGTGAAGCTGTTTAATGTCAGGCAGAAAGAAGATTTTTATGGATGCATTTAGTAAGACACAAACTCACTACCTCTGCTGGCCCCCAGTTCTCACCTTATGTCTTTCCTTTCTGGTGGGGAAAAAAATATGGCACCTTAATTATGTCACATAAATAATGACACCTACGAGCTTTCAATTACGTTATTTAGCAGGTTGATGTTACTTTCAAATTATATTTAATTGAGCATGAGTGACTTTACCAATGCTCCTATACAGCTCTAGTAGGTGGGACGTTGACCTCTCATGGGGATCTTGGCTTGGTTGTTTCGGCGGCTTGCCGGTGGCTTCCGGTACGCGGGGCTCTCCCCTGGCAGAACCAGGATGGACTGCTGGCCCAAGTCTGTCAGAGGCTGCTGGCCTAAGTCTGTCAGAGGCTGCCGGCCCAAATCTCTCAGAGGCTGCCGGCCCAAATCTCTCAGAGGCTGCCGGCCCAAGTCTGTCATAGGCTGCTGGCCCAAGTCTGTCATAGGCTGCTGGCCCAAATCTCTCAGAGGCTGCCGGCCCAAATCTCTCAGAGGCTGCCGGCCCAAGTCTGTCATAGGCTGCTGGCCCAAATCTCTCAGAGGCTGCCGGCCCAAATCTCTCAGAGGCTGCCGGCCCAAGTCTGTCAGAGGCTGCTGGCCCAAATCTCTCAGAGGCTGCCGGCCCAAATCTCTCAGAGGCTGCCGGCCCAAGTCTCTCAGAGGCTGCTGGCCCGAGTCCCTTGGAGGCTGCTGGCCTGAATCCCTTGGAGACTGCTGGCCCAAGTTCCTCTGAGACTGGAAGATGCTTTGCTCTGTCGCGCTCCTCTCTGAACAGGTGAAAGTCAACCCAACGCCAACATCACTCTTCATGATTCTGGACGTGCCATCAGATGTGCCATCGAAACACCTGCCCAGGGCGATTTCCTTGGCGATCCTCGGGTCTTGATCAGTGACAGTGTAGATGCCATAGTTGTGTCCCAGCGGGTCAAGAGGCGCCAGCATTGTGTACTCGCTGGTGTCATTGTTGGTGGCCATGGGGAGGTGGTTCACCAGGTACTCGTGGAGCATGCTGTTGACGCTCACTCGACGGCAGTTGCCTTGTGGGATGACTTTGACGAGCGTGCGGTCCACGCGGTCCTGGTCAAAGAGCATTCCGCTGCACTTGAACTCCAGGCAGGCTGCGGACACGTCCCGCTGCTGCGGGTCACGGATGCTGCGCACGTCCCTGATGCCATAGAGCTTGCCAATGGTGTGCGGGTGTGTCCCACCCATGTTGCGAGATCTTACATTCACTTCCTGGGGTCCGTTTATTTTTACTTTAATGTAGCAGGCTCTAAATTCCATGGGCTTGGGCCACCACGCCAGGTAGTCATCGGTCCAGCTCATGAGGTCATCTTCACTGAAGGGAACAGTGTTGTAGTCGTACCGGTCTCCTTCTATCCTGTAAAACCTGAAGTGAGCAGCACTGTGTGGAGCTTCCTCGCATTCACTGAGGTTTTCATAGGCATAAATAGGGCCATTGTTCTCTTCTGGGGAATTAGGGCTTGGCTTGGCCATGTTAATGCTGAATGCTGTTTTCTTGATGTTGGAGTCCTCATGGTCTGTCCTCCTGTAGTTGAGCTTGTTGAGGTATGGTTGTGGGACCCCAATAGCAGCAGGATTCAGTTTGGGAGCAGAGGGCACAGCTTCAAGCTCTTCCCCGCCCAAGCTTGCCAAGATATAAGCTCCATAGGCTTCAGGGTTTTGCTCATCACAGAAGGCGGGCACACAGGCGCCGTTGGGACCAGTGACTACACTATCGAAACGGCCCCATGCTCTGGGATTGGAGGAGAACCCTGGTTCTGGCTCCATGTTTATAATAGAAATCACAACCCCTTGGATCTGCTCGCTTTGCAGAAATCTCTCGCTTCTGTAGGCTCGGACTTTGACGTAGCACCGTCTGCTCTCAGGGACATCCAGGTTAAAAAGACGCCTCTCTTTGATCTCCATGTTCCCAACCAAAAAGGTTCTCTCCTCCCTTTTGCGCCGTGTGCTTTTCTCAATGTTGAAGTCCCCTTCTTCCTCCCATAACCCTGTCTCTGGGTTCAGGGACCAAAGCTTCATCTCTTGCACATGCTCTGGCATCTTGACTTGAGCAGCATCCAAATGAACCTTCACCTCTTCTGCATTGAGGGACTCAGTGCCCTGTTCATCCGTGAAGTCCACAGAAAACATGCCGTACGTGCGGAGCGGAAATACGTCTCCTTCCTCATCTACAAAGTTTAGGTCACTTTGTGTCACAGGGGCTGTGGAGATGTTTCTTGGGTCCAGAAATGTCACACTGGCTTTCACTTTGCCATTGTAGACCTCCCCATTTTTCCTATAAAATGCATTGGGAGGAATTTCTAATTCAGCAATTGGATCGTCTTCTTCCATTTCCCCCAAAGAAATCACGTTGGTTTCGGTGGATTCCAGTGTAACAGGGGCTTTCTTTCTTAGTAGCTTGATCTCATGAAATACAGCACCTCCATTTTCCTTGAAGGGCAGAACTTTTGTTGTGTTCACAAACTTCTGCAGCCGGTCTACGAAAGTTAGGACCAGTCTCTCCATATCTGCTGGGACGTGGATGGAGAAGGTTCCCTTGTACCCAGTCATACTCACTCTCTTGTTCCCCATGTAGATGTGGCCAAACCTCAGTGGCTCACCATTATCTGCTGCTGTGGCTCTGCCTCGAACCATTATTTTGGTCTCAGTGCATATTTTGCAACCACATTCGACGATGACTTTAGTGGGGAGCGTGTAGCCATCGCAGGAGATGTCCCTGGTTTCCATCTTGGATGCCCCACAGCAGTAGGAGACATTGTCCTTACACCGAAGTCCCTTATCCAGCTTTCCCACACAGGTCTTTGCTGGGCACTTGCCCACGTCGTAATAGAAGGAGTTTGTTGCTTTTTGGAAGCAATCGTGAGGAAGTCGGATGAGATGGCTTTGGGGTTGGGAGTCACAGGCTGCCTCTTGTCTTCCTGTTGAATAGGATTTCTTAATGAGCAGCGTGAAAGAATTGTACAGTCATCGCTATATTGTCTGAAACCTCAGAGCTAAATGTTGCTCCTAAAAGCAGTGAGATTTTTGCAGGATTTTATTGAGCTGGTTAACTAATTTCAGTGAAGCAAGTAGCTCAGCTTTAGCTTTAAGATCCTGATTAAGAGCTGTTTGCAGGATACTCCCTGCTTCTGCTTGTCCACTATGGTCATCCAGCCCACCCTTAGCTAGATGCTCTGCTGCTGCCCAGCTTTTTGGCTACGGCAAGACTAGAATATGGCCCAAGACTTTAAAAGCTACCCTAAATAAGCAGAAATATTCTCGTGTCAGGCAACAAGTACAGTGAGAAATCTGACAGCAGCAGGTTGAGGTTGAGAGGCCACCTGCAATCCAGAGCTCTGGTTTGTAGGGAGCATCTGGTTCATAACCAGCTCACTCAAGCTTATCTGCAAACAGATGAAAGATGTAAACCTCAGGTATTTTTCCTGTGACTTTTCTTTACCAGATGTATCACAGTTTCTGGTTCCTGCACACCAACACCTCCCCAGGTCCTCGGAGAACATCAGGCACATTTTCTCTTACCTATGACAGCCAGCTTGGCAACTTGGGACTTTGCTGACCCCCCGGCACTGCTGGCCTTGCAGAAATACTCTCCTGACTGCTCTCTCTTCAAGTTCTTCAGAATCAGGTTGTTTTTATATTTGTACAAGGAGGGATCCAGCAGTGAGCCATTGTGGTACCTGCCAGGAACAGTTAAGGGGACAGAGACTGACCATCTGCCTGGACCACAGCGATAGCCTAATCCTGCATCTTATTGTGTGGATTTTGCCAGATTTCCTGCCTCAGTTTCCCTGAGTTTGGCTAGGTGGCATCACCTAAAAATTGTCCCCTACTCCTGGCAATACTGTGATGTGGCTGCTGGACAGCTGGCAGGCAGGCAGAGCTGCCAGTTGTGTCTGATAAAGTTTTTAAACTCTCTTTTCTGTGTGTTTTTCCACTGAACCCCTTAGCAGATGACATTGATGTGCCATATTGAGGAAGCCATCACTTGCAGCCATCAGTTCTCAGCACTTTTAACTGTTTTATTACTAACACCCTCCCCCTCCCTATTTTTGGAGATCGTAAGGAGATAAAACTGGCAGGACTTTTTATCTGGCAGATCAAATTCAAGCTCCTTACCAGAGGTAGCGGTCGGGAGCTGGGCTCCCTCGGGCATCGCAGCAGAGTGACACGCTCTGTCCCTCTCTCCTGGCTTTGTCCTCAGGGCTCCTGAAAACATAGGGTTTGCCTGCAGGAGAAGGAAAAGGCCATTTCATTACTCTTGCTCTCATAAAAACACATTTTATTTCTGGTGCTGCAGAAAGCTTCCTGCAACCCCCCTCTTTGGGGCTACCTGATCGGTGCAGCTGCACTTGGATTGCCAGGTTTCTCCGGTTGCTCTCAGGCACGGTGACAGTCGCTGTTGCATATTTGGCTTTCTTTATTTTAAGGGTGTTTTTCCCATCAGGACAAACCCCTGGGATCCTAAACATGCCTCTGTTATCAGCCATTGTCAACAGCTTGAGTTTCTTGGCTTGCAGATAGACCCGGGCATCAGCAGCAGGTGACCCATCCTCGAGAGACACCTTCCCATGCAGGGTGGCATCCTCACACATGCAGGTGTCACAGTCAGCGTTGACATGGCCCATAGGGCAGGTGATGTTGCAGGCTGGAGGAGAAGCAGAAAGGTCAAAAGCGGCCCCAAGTCCCCACAATACTCCCAGCATGTTCTCGCATCTGCTTTTAATTTAAATGCAATAAGGCAAATACTGCATAAGGAGTAAATTGTATCCAAACCATATTTTTCCTGATTATCCACAGCTGTGCATTAGAAAGGCAGGGACGATGTCATTTTGAACCCGACAATTAGCAGAAAGCAGCCACGTGGATATAATTACAGCTAGGAACTGTTATTTACCTTCCCCAAAGGGCTGAATTTCAGGGAAATTTGAATCCAGATCAGCATGTGAGCTCTTAGCTCAACCCTGGCAAAATTACAAATTCAATGTTATAAACTTTCTAGGTTTCTGTTACCAGTGCATGCCCAGGAATTGTGATTTTGGTCTGTCTCAAAAGATGTCTCCCCTTATTCAGTGGTATCCTGGTTTTGCCAGGATGTGGGGTAATTGCCAAGTTAGCATTTCCCAATGGGTTTAATAGTTGGTCTCACAAATACTGTTCTGTTCTCATTTACCTGTAGTGATTAATCCTAAATAATAATCTGTCTCTTCCCAAGGCTCAGATCATTCCTTTTACAATCACAGAGCATCCCTGTAGAGGAGCTATCTGATATTTCAAAGATGGAAATAAATATAAGAAATCAGGAAAAACCTGAAACAACTTTTCTGCACAAAACATGTTTTCAGATTTTTTCAAAATTATTTGGCTAAAAGGGGATTATAAGAATAACATCATTAATTACAAGCCCCTTCAGCAGAGGCTAATGCAGTTTGATATTCCCAAATCATCTCTTTCCTGGAGGATGCATGGAGGCACCTGTTTGCAGTCACTGACTCCACTTTGAGAGCTGCTGTTATAACAAGTTTAATGAGTTTTTTTTTCTATATCTCCATGATATTATGAATGTCTGTCATCTTTCTGTTTGGCTCTGCTCTTGGTACTCTCCAGCCCTGCTTGGGAATCACTAAATTCTGTCAAAGGAGAGAAAGCTGGTAAAATGACAGCAAAGGGATACAACACCTGCGCAGTGGTGAGACCAGGACATCCTCCCCTGCCCATAAGTGAGTTTATAGGAGCACCTGAGCAAACATGTCCAATGCAGAGCCGCCCTTCCTCAGTTGCTTCATTACAGTGCACGCCCCAGAGGCGCTCAGCTAGGCAGGATCTGGTACGCTTCTGCACCCCGGTTTGGCCACACTTTGCTGAGCACTCACTCCATTTCGACCATGGAGACAAAAACCTTTTTGAATCTTGCACCAGTGGACCTTGAATAACATCAGTGGTGTGTTACTGAGACGCACATTACACGTACAGCTGCCCAAAAATGGGCTGTTTGGTTTTAGCAACTTCTATAGAGCTCTGATTATACATTTGGATATTATGCACCACATGGATTAAACAAACTCAAAGCATATTCAGGGAGCTGGGAATTAAAGCATGAGAAGGCATCTGAAGGCTTCTGACTTAATTCCCCACAGGCTACCAAATTCAGGATGATTAAGATAAACCCAAGGGAAGCAAAGTGCAGGCAGCTTATGCTTAGTGTTGAATAACTTTGGCTTAAGGAAATCAAACACACATTCTCATTTAAATGTTGTTTGAGGGGCAACACTTGTCTGTTTCAAATGTGGTTAAGTAGTTTTTAAAAAGGGTGAAATGATTAAATAGTTACAAAAAAAGAGTAAAATTATTGGTATGATCATGTTGAATGTTTTTAACCAAATTTCAACATGTGTTTTTTATAGGGGCAGCGTGTGTCCTATTGTGAGCACCACTTTTACTGAGTGCAAACCAGAAGCTTAAGATGCTACCGAGAAGGCTGAGCATGTCAGGAGCCAGCTGATTGGTAAAACAGAGAAAATTTACAAAACACATTGAGAGTTTAATATGAGGTTATATTTTTAAAGGAATTTCTTTAAATGGGCTATGAGATGCTATTAATTTAAGCTACTTTAAATGGATGAAATCCATTCCAAGTCTGTGGTTTGGGCTTTTTAAAAAATGACATATTTTAATAATGTTTATGAGGATGTACTAGTGACTAAAGTTTCTAAAAATGAAGTTTCTTGGAGACATATGCTATGTCATCTCCCATACCTATTCTTCCACCCAGTTTGTAATAGAGCAGGTTGATTTGTTTCCTAGAAAGGCAGACAGTCACAGGGCTGGACTGTTCAAATTGTGAAGGGGTGGTTGAAAACAATCCTGGCTTATGAAAGCAGGTGGGTGGAAAAGACCCTTTAAGTGAGACCAGATATGGGAATGTCATGTCTGGCTCAGAGTGAGCACTTGGCTTAGATGGGCAAGGTTTTAATCTGTTGGCCAGTCAGCATCTCTAGTTCAGCATCCCCAGCAGTGGGATCCATGACTTATTATTTAGCAATTTGAGGTATGCAAGAGGAGGTGGGCTTAGGGACAAGGTCACATCCTGTGGATAAATGCTTATTTGTGCTTGCCCCAAGCAAAAACTGAATGTGCAACAGATTAAAGTGGCATCTCAGCAAGATCCTAAGCTTGTTTGAGATCAGCTGCTTTAATCTGCAGGGCTGGTGGTGATATGAAATGAGAAGAGGAATCCTGTGGAGGAAAATGGCATTATCTGGCTCTGGGTAGCTTTTTGACAGCAGAAAACGCAGAAAGTTGAGGATGATGGAGAAGCTGAGGGGTTGAGCATTGGTGGGGACATGGGAAGGGACAGGGCTGGCCCGTGGCACTGGCCAGCAGGAACATACTGCGTCTGACGTAGGTGAAGGTTGGGTCTCCCCGGCGAGAGCTGCTCCTCGTACCTGTGGGGAGAGGGCTGATTCAGGCAGGGTCTTCCAGCCAGGGAGCCAGCCCCAGCATCACTGTCTTGTGCCATCCACTTTGAGAGGAAAACTATCTTACTGGTAGTTTTCAAAAAAGTACCTCTCAGCAAGTGGAGGGGACCTCTCAGTGTCCATGATTATGGTGCTTTGATTCTTCCCAGTAGCTAAGAGAGCTGCTGGGAGCTGGACAAAAGGCTGGGAAAATCTCAAATTCTTCGGCATTGCCAGCCCTTTCAGTGCCTGCTGGAATTTAAATTCTGAGCCCTGGACAGCATAGATAAAAGGTCGAGGCATCTCCCAGAGTGGGCTCTGCAGGTGATTAATCCCCCACAGGCTTTGATTCTAAAGGAATGGTGTCACAAACCACCCAGGGTGTGGGGACAGGCTGGGGCAGGGTAAAAAAGGCAGGTCAGAACATGTGCTAGCCCATCCCTGGGCTCTTCTCACCCTCCCACCCTGTGCATGCCTCCCGCAGGAGCTGGGGCTGTGGTCACAAGTTGACCTTCCCATTTCCAGGAGGGGAGCCAACAGCGTGTGTCAGCGATAGCCAAAACCCTACAGGAGGTCATGGATGATTAATATTTATTCCATTGCCTAAATTGTAGAATCATAGAATGATTCTAACCCTAAATGTCCTCTTCTACTCAAATAACATTGGTTAGTTGTAAATTGTTGGGAAAATTGTCCAGTGAGGAAAATCCACCCAAGGTGGGAATTAACTTACTCTCCAAGCTGAGCATTACCAGTGGGCTGAAGGTTCTCTGTCCTATCTGGACCCTGCTGAGGGCTGGTTTCAGAATCCTTTGTCCTAAGGGTCAATAAATGAAAGAATAAATTAGATTCAAGGAATTGGGCATCCTTAGGCTCAATATTGCAGCTTTCCCATTGGACTGTGGCTGGTTAGAGCTTGTGTAGGATGCAGCACAGGAGATGCCAAGAAAAGGACATAATGGAGATATCCAACAGCATCAGTACAGCTCGGGTATGATACAAATTTTCTATTTCCCTTAGCACCCAAGAAAAACTTTTTTTGTACTTCTTGTGTTGGAGTAGCTCAGATTGATTCACCTTTTTATAGCTGGAGAGATAAAATATCTCCTGCTTCTCCGTGCACAAGGAGAAATGAATCCAAGGTGGATAATGTTGGTTGTTTCTATGGGACAGTAAGTGGTTTCTGAACTTGCTATCCACCTGTGTGGATAGCTCCCGAGGGGAGCTGGTGGCTGTGGCTGGTTCCTGGGGTGCTTGCTGGGACTCGTCCCAAACTGGGCAGCTGAGCCCCAGCACCAGCTCTGCCCTGTGGGTGCAGACTGGACA
This sequence comes from Oenanthe melanoleuca, assembly GCF_029582105.1. NCBI lineage: Eukaryota > Metazoa > Chordata > Aves > Passeriformes > Muscicapidae > Oenanthe > Oenanthe melanoleuca. Next base: position 15,148,395 of record NC_079344.1, read on the forward strand.
CTATGGGGTCTCAGGGCCAGCAGGCAGGGATGGTCCCAGCATGGCCAGTGGGCTGGGGAGCTGATCGCTGGTCAACCAGGGGCTCACTGACTTGCAGGCAGGGTTTGCTTGAGCTCTGGGGGCTGGATGGGAGCCAGTCCTTGTGTGGAAGTTGTCTGGCCGGGCAAATGCCGCAGTGACCCAGACCCAGCAGCGCTGTCAGGCTGTGTCTGCTGGCTCAGCGGCTGCCAACAGGCATGCCTGCGCTGGCATGGGCAGGGGACAGCGCGGGGACCAGAACAGAAACGTTTAACCTTCACCTAAAACAGATGTGGCTCCCAAGAGGAGGAGGAGGATCCAGCCTTTCATGGTGACCATCGGTGTTTCCAGAGATGACCAGGGGTTTCCTGGAGTTTCCGCAGCCGTCCCACGCCTTCCCCAGTCCTGCAGAGACAAGCCCGACCGTGCCAAAGCTCACCCAGGTCCTTCTGCTTTTGGGGAGCTTCTCCCAGGCTGAACCATTCCAAAACATGCCACAGGGCCACTTACACCCCTGCTCACCCACCCGCAGCAGCTCTTCCTTTATTCCCCCAGAGGGGAGCAGCAAGGGCTCCACATCTGTGCTCACATCCCCCCTGCTTCTCACCATCACATCTGAGCCCAAATCTATTCTGCAGAGCACTACTTTGTAACTGCATCTCCTTAACATGCCTAGGAGCAGCTTAAATACTTCTGCAGAGATCTCTCACAGCCCACGCCACTCTGCAGGCCCCCTGCACTCAGCTCTACTCCCCACAGGAGCAGGGACAGCCCCAAGCCTCCATCCCGCTGTCTGCAAACTGGGCATAGTGTGAGGACAGCATCTTAATCCAGTACATCCCAGAGTGTGGGGAGAGGAAAGGCTCCTGAGCACATCTAAAAACAGAAAACCTTATGCACAAGCCAAGTCTTTCCTGCAAATGTAGCAAGAAGCTCAATATTTTCCTTTTCCCACAGGCACAGATGTAAGACTGAGGCTTTGTATCACTCTTCACCAGCTCAAGCACTTCAGATTTTGTTTTCAGTGAGTCCCTTTGCCCTAGAGCATCAAGCATTTGGGTATTTAATTTCTGAATGTACCTGTGGAGCTGTCCCTAGTGACACCAGCTGGAATTCCAGGTGTTTTATTTTATTGCATCCAAAATTAATGAACTGGGAGGAGGGGAAAATATTGCCCCAGCCTTTTGGTGCCTCAGTTTACCCATAAGATAGGGCTGACAAAGAGCAGCCAGTAGCAAGAATACTCTCTTATTTGTAAGTGGCATTAACCATCTCCTCTGAGACTGGGGAATGTGGGACTAGGAAAAGCTTTGATAATGGCTCAGCAAATCCCAGTCAAGCAAAAATAACAAGCAACACATGAGCGGTGTTTTGTGGGCTTACGGTGGGGTCATGAACTCGCAGCCAGACAATAACCAGGAAAAAATTAATCCTGTTTCCCACTTGGCCACTATTTTTGGAGCTGACTGCAACTTGTTCAGCACTGGGGTTGGGACTGGGATACACCCCTCTGTACCCAGACATGCGATGCTATAAAAGGGGGGTTCAAGCGGCAAATCTTGGCAGCAGGGGAGGTTTGGAGTTGTCTGTGTCCCCTGTCTGCAGGGGGCTGTGGGAGCCAGCCCGGACAGAGCCGCGGGAGATCAAACAGCCCCACCTAAGCAGAGCCCCCCAAACCCCCTCTTCAGATGTCCCAGTAACCCTTCTCTAAACCCATCAGCTGGGACAAGGAAGGGAGGAGCGGGACGCAGGGAACTGCATCCCCATCGATGTTTTTCAGCCTCTGTGCCGTCATCTGCCCATTAATTAATTTCCATCTCACCTTCAATCAAAGCCGCTCTTAATTACACCGCCTTAACACAACATAATTCTATAACCACTATCTGCCGCAGAAGGGAAAACAGCGGGACCGGGTTAGGTTTTTTTCTCTTACCTAAAAAGCCATAAAAACCCCGTCTTCTCGCCACGGAGCCGCCAGCCGAGCTGAGATCCGGGGGCGAGACGAGGGCTTGTCAGCTGCGGGTTCAGGGATTTGCAGCCGGTCGGGAAGAAGAGAGAGCTGCAGCTCACCGAAACCTCCCCTGCGCCGAGCGGAGCCGGGCTGTGTGCGAGCCTCCCGCCGAGGCGGCGAGGTCGCTTATATAGCCCGGCGTGTAGCTTAGGGGATGGCAGCGAGCCACCAGCCGCGAGCACAAACAGATCGGACGCGCGAGGAAACCGCAGCCTGAATAATCCCTTAATAAGGTGATGGTAAACAGAAACCTGTGGCGATGCCACGGCGTGGCGGCTGCTGCTGGTGGCGGGACAGGGCACAGTGTGGGTATCACGTCCTGGTGTGGGCATCACGTCCTGGTGTGGGCACCGCATCCCCACACAGCACTGTCAGTGTTAGGGGTTCACCTGGGGTCTGGATCTGAAATAGATGCTGCTGGGTGTTGAAGGTGGAGATAGAGTGAACAGGCAATGAGTTTTGGGGTGCTGTTTTGGCTTTACCCAGTCTGGGACAAATGTGATGTCCACCCAGCAGTGCACGTGGATTTGTCCCGTTTTGCAGGAGTGGGGTATGGCTCAGCTGGGCACCATTCCCTGCACTGCCTACCTACCTCTACCCCTGCCCTGGCTCTGGCAGGGGTCAGATGAGGATGCTGTGGGGATGTGAGGATGTGGGACAAAGCCAGTAGGATTGGTTTGAACACCCGGGGTAGCACAGAGCTGCAGAGGCAGGACCATCCTTGCAAATAAATGATTGCATCTTGAGCCAGAGGGAGATCTAGCAATGACCCCTAACCAGAGTTTCCTGTTGCCCCACTCTGGCTTCAGCCTTCCAGGCTTTTCTCCCCTCTGCAGCCATATTTGTCTCATGTAACTTGTGGCAACTGGTCCATGGACACAGGGCTCCTGGGGGTTGACAAAGCATGTGGCCTTGTGCAAGTGACTGCCACCCATGCATGCAGCTCTGGAGCCACTGGACTGTGTGGACGGTTGCTGCACGAATGTGGTGTGAAAGTGTGTTGTGCTTTATGTGTCAGGGGCAACTCCCAAAAGAAGGAGATGGGTATTAGGGCTGTCACTGGGGGCCAGTGGTGTCCCAGGCTACCTCCTAGCAATCCTTGTCAGCCCTGCTGCCAGAGGGAGTGGTTCAGGAGGAACACAGATCAAGATGTCACATAAAAAATAATCAGCAGTGACCTACACCAGCTCCTGTTTATGTTTACGAGGAAAAAGGAAAAAACACCTGAGATGTGCCAAAAAATGGCAGAATGTTTATCTGGTGGGAAAGGAGTGCCCAGTGAGCTGGAAGCTCCAGACCTCTGACATAAACATGAAGATCATCTCTGTTTCCCCTCTGTGATGAGGACAAGATGTGGGAAAGGTGCTGAGGCAGAGAGCAAGGAATTCATCTTTCCCAGATAGAACCTGCCTCCCACCACAGCTGACCCACACTAAGCACAGCACCACTGCCTTGGCAATGCCCCATCTCCAGTCCGACCAGCTGCTTGCCCACATCCTGGCCCACATCAATTTCTAAGGGTGGCACTGCTGGATAAGGAAACGTGCTGTTCTGCAAAAGGAATAAAATGTTATTCCTTACGTTATAGAAATGGGATGATGGCTCTAACCCAGTGCAGGTGCAGGCATTTCTGCAGGGGATTTTGCAGCCTCCTCAGCATGACTGTTTTCTCTCTAGCATGTCTCCTTCAAGACAAGCTCTGGAGACGTGTGTGTATTCAGGAACAGGTTTGGGAAGTGTGAGTTCATGCAAACCCCAAGTCTCTAGAAAAGTTCCTTTGCACAGTCTCTCTTGACTTGACCATCCCTTGCTGCAGCTGTGATGTGGCTGACTTTGGAGGGAGTAGCATTAGAAGAGCCCCAGATGTTCCCAGTGCTGAGCACTGGCTCTGGGAGATGCTTTCCATCTGCCTGGAGGTGAACGATGCCTCAACCCATGGGGTGGAGAGGACAAGGCAGGGGCTGCCCCATGCCCAGGGTAGTCTGCAGGGTTGTAGTACCTGTAGCCAGTGAGAAGGATGCAACCCAGACCAAACTGCTTCTGTCTTTCTGCCCATTACCAGTAGCTTCAGCTGCCTAAGGCTGCTGCTTCCCATCAGAAAGCAGCAGATCAACAGCCTCTTGGACTCATTCCCTTCCTGGATTAATGCTGGGGAGTCTACCCAAATCTCATGGGTTTTTTCCATGGTTTCATCACTGAGGTGTAATTACAAAGCCATTAAGTATTTATGTGAGTGCTGCCATGCTTAATGCTCCTCCTGACCAGTGCTGAGGCTGGGGCAGTGTCAGAGGAGTGTGACAGCAGATGGTGCCAGCAGCATCTCCCTTCCCACACTCCTTTGTGGTTGCATCCACAACTTTTCTTGTGTTCCAGGGGAAGACAAGAAATCCAGGGGAAAACTGGCTAGTAATGCTCATCCTGGTTCTTCATGCCTCCCAGCATTTCTAGCACAGCATGGGCTGAGTGACCATCTCCAAAAGCCAGCTGCACCATGCCAGGAGGATAACAGGGTTGGAGGGGCTGCTCTCAGGGCTGCATGTGGAGTTCACAGGCTGTGGGATCTGTGAAATGCTCTGTGGAGCCCCTAAATCCCCTTTTGGGCTAAGGCCGTGCCTAATTCCCTGCCGGCTGCCCTCATCCTCCCTCCCTGCGCCCTCTCCGCTCCGCCAAAGGGAGCTGACGGTTATTTTCCCCTGCTGCATGTTTCTGGGCTTGCTTCTGTTTACGGAGATGGGAGTTAAAATAACTGATTGATGACTTTGTTCCATCCCAAACACTTTGGGGAAGTTTGCGTGGTTTAGAAGGGAGAGTTGGGAGCTGGGATTTCATTAAGCACTTGGCTCCCGGCACTTCAGCCATGCTCCAGGGGTGGCTAATGTTGTTTTTTAAATCCTGTTTTGCTGTCCCAGGAGCTGAAGTGGTGATTTCCATGGTTTGTAGGAGAACTTGGAGATGTGGCAAGTCCCTGAGGTTCCCCCTGAGCTCTGAGACACAGCAAACTTTGCAGCCACCACAATATTGTTTCACTTAAACCCTCCTCCACCGCTTCATCAGCACAAAATCACACTCCAGCTGCCTAAAATCTTTGGAAAAGAGCCAAAAAAATGAATTACTGGAGTTTGTTTTCACTGTGCAGATGAGGATTTACAGGCTGTGACTGGGAGAAAAGGAGTGAGTGGACCTTTTTCCTCTCTGGAATGATTTGCTTGAGAGCTAAACCTTTTACTGGGGCTCTGTAGTGCTCAGCTCCATAAACATCATTTATGGAACAGATACAAAAGGCAGTGCACAGTGGGGACATCAGGAGAGCCAGGATCCAGGGAAAGACTGATTTTAGTCTCTGGAGCTCAGGAAGGCTTTTTCTGCAGTGGTGAAAGAGCCAGGAGTGAGGAGACAGTCCTGGTTGTGGGGTCTATTCCACGGGGTAAGCCCCCAAATGTTGCTGGCACCAACACAACTGACCCCTGTTATGTAAAAGAGGATGCCCTCTGTTCCATTGCATCTGTAAAGGAAAAGGGCTTTTTCTAGTGCTTTTGCAGGGCATGTTTGCTATTAGAGTGCCCAGGACTGTCATCTTCCACCCTACTGCACACATTTGGACCCACATACCCTGGGGAGGGATTCACTGGTCACTGGGATATCCTGGACTACAGAAGGGTCCCGCTGGTATGTCTCTCCTAGATTCCACAGCCGTATCTGCTGTCTCTCCTTCCCTGTCAGAGCTTGGAGGGGCAGAAACCATGTTACTGTTGAGAGCACCAGAAGTGCCTCAATAGTGAACCCCTTTTTAATTGTCTGTCTGAGCTGGAGAAATTAAGATAAGAATTCTGACTCATTTAGAAACTCTCTTCGAGATGGAGAAGGCCATTATTTTCAAGCCCTACATGAATAATGCATATCCCAGCCTCTCCCTGGAGAATTAACTGCTCAGAGACACTTGCAGGGCAGCATCATGGTGTGAGGAACATCCTGCCCACAGATGTGGCAGGGCCTGAGCTATTGCACAACCTCTGATCAATGATGTAAAAGCGGTCACAGAATGGGAAGAGGTGTGATGGGAATGTGGCCAGGTCCAAGCCAGGACAGCACCTCAATGAGGACATTTACACTGCAAAGGAAGGGCAGGAGCAGAGCTTCAACCCACAGTCCACCAGCTGTTTGCTTTAGCTCTGGTCAGGGTTGGATGGACAAAGACCATCCTGTGTCAAAGTCCGTGTTGATTTAGGTAATTAATTGCTCCTGAAGAAATCCTTGATTTATTGCTTATGTTTATGGGTATTGGCTTTGGGCTGGGATGCACTCCAGGCTGTGCACCCGTGCTGGCACGGGGAGCAGCTTTCCCACACATGGGATGGTGATCCCTGGTCCCATTTGTGCCATTTCTTCCATATTCTTGCTATAAACCAAGTTGAAGAGGGTAGGTTTGCAGTGATTTACACCAGCAAAACATCAGCCAGTTTTTCCTAAAAACCAGCAAAATCCTGCCTGACCCATGAGTGTGATGGGGAGAGCTTGGTTCTTCCAGTTTGTCTTTCTCCTGTTTTGCAGGGATTCACTGGAGAGATGTAGGCTGTGTAAGTCAGACCAGAGGCAACAGTGATGGCAGTGAAAGCAAAGCTTTGAGTTAAGAAAGGTTTTTTAGTGTTCGGACGAGCCTCTACATGGAATGGACAGAAAGGTGGAAGAGATGGAGCCATAAGGGTAGTGGGCACTCCTCATTGAACCATGTGGGAATTTCTCTCAGGTTAATTATTGCACTAAGCAGTGTGGAGCTGTGCCTGGGCTGGGGTAATCAGGGTTGATCCACCCCCAGATTTCAGCTCCAAAAGAGTTTGCCAGCATCCCCACTGGCAAAAGAAAGCATGGAAATGCCTCTCCTTCCTGGAGTGCCTGTGGTCATGGGGGCGACTGGAGATATAAAATATCTCACGACCTCATGCACTATGCCAAGGACATGCTTGGAAAAGCCGATGTCTGCTGAGCTAATTCCAGCACTGCTGGGATTCCCCCTGGAATACGTGGCCAGATCAGCTTTCACTGGAGGGTAAATGTGTGTTTGCTGGGAGCACACCAGAGGATTTGGTGGGGCCAAGAGCTGCTGAAGGAAGGTCTGGCAGCTCCTGGTGCAAGCACCTTATCCCATCTGAGAAAAAAACCTGTTAGGAGCAGATTGCAAAGGCAGCGTGGGAGATAAACATTTCTGCAGAGAAACAGCAGGAGCAACTTGAATGCTGGCTCCCAGAAACACTTCCCTGGGAACCAGATCTGGGTGGGGGGAGATACCAGCACCAATGCTCATTCTAAGGGAGAGTCACTGGGTTCTTGCAGCCCCATATCTTGGCTCAGAGCAGATTTCTTGTAGGAGGGTAAAATGAGAGTTCAGGAGCAGAAATGATATCCCTCTGGCTCATTAAATTTAGCATAGATGGTATCTGTCCCCACCAGGTCACTGATGCTTCCTTAAGACATAGAGAAAGATCATGTGCCTGCATAAGGTTCACCCAGGATTATCTTTAAGCTTTGAAAACTTCTTGGAGATATGAAGATCATGGGAAAGAAGTGTCAGAGGAGGTGTTTCCAGCTTTTTGCTCCTGCAAGCCTTGTGTAATTCTGCCAAGGGTCCCACAGGGATGTCAACTTTCCCTACATCTCACCTCTCCCCCAGAGCAATAAAGGAGAGCAGCTCTTGAATCTGGCCAGTGTTTGGGAAGGAACATCCAAAGGGAGCACCAAAATATGGCCTTGGGACACATAATCTTATTTGAGACCTTGGAGGGAGGAGAATATTTGGAGCAACATGATGGACAGGTCCCAAAGGGAATAAAAAAAGCAGAGGATAAAAGAGGGCACAGAAGGCAAAGGCAAGGAGAGCAACTAAACCCTGTCCAAAAACAAGGGCAAAATTGTTCACTTCCATGGTTAGTCACAAAGAAAACATTGGCATTTCATAATTTCTTCCAGCTCAAGAAAAATACCCCATTAGGGCAGTGAGAGACCTGACTGGGTCAGTGTGTGCTGAAGCTGAAGGGGACCCATGGCCCCTCTGCTGACCCTGTGGGTGATTTTCTTGCTTTACTGGGGACTGGAGTGCCAGGTGAAAGTTCCCAAATAATTTCCCTCCCCTGCCTGAGGAGGAAAGCAAAGCTGCTGTGGGGAAGCTCAGCTGAAAGGAGCAGTGATACACACACAACATCAGGTTTTATCGCTTGGTGGTGAGCAGAAGGAGCTCAGCACCAGATCCCACCATGTTCCTTGGGGCTTGACTGCAGGATTTGGTCTGGGGTGATAAATTCCCTCCTCTTTCTTTTCCAGTTTAGAGATGAGATGGGGAATGTTGCTCTAGTTGACATGTCCTGGTGAGAGATGGAGGAAAGACCCTGAGAGCTGCTGCTCTTCATGGGAAGATGTAAATTTGGGGAACACCTGGGAATTATTCTCTGGACATCTGAGCTCAGCAGCATCAGGAACACCAGCCTGGGATATTAAAAGGTGAGAACTGCAACAGGTTTGAGCATGTTTTCCCAGTACCCCTATCCAACAGTGTGATACCCCCCAGAAAAGGGTTTTTATTAGTGAAGTTTTGATGTACAAATCTGAATCAGAAACAGAGAATTGTCTCACCAAGAAATGGTCTAAAGGCAATTACCAAGTAATTGAGCCCAGAAGGCAGGACAGATCCCTACCTCTGCTCTAAACGCTGGTTTTTAAGAGGGGGATGGGGTGACCCAGATTATCCCCAGGAGGGGCAGCAATTACCATTCCTCCTTGGCAGGTTCAGCAGAGCGGCCAGGGCCGGCTGAGCAGGCAGAATGAGGTGCTGGTTTATCCCCAGTGATCATTGGGCTTTGTGTCTCTGTCTTTTGCTGCAGAGATTTTGGGGAATTTTGGGTGATGCCCTGTATCAGACCTGTTTGTAACTTACAGCACAGTGGCACCATGCTAATTTTTATGATGCTGTTATTTAATGAAAAGGCTGAAAATTGGGAGCTTCCCAATCTCTTGACTTGTGAACTTTGGGTAAGAAGAGAAGCTGTTCCAGAGGTGAGCTCATTTCTAACCCCGGGAAATGACTTCATGGACGCTGGTATTTACTCACAAAAACATTGCATGTCAGATGTCCCTGACTAGACTTTCTGTTTCGAGTCCAGTATGAGACAAAAATTTCCTTGGATGAGCTGCTCCTAAGACAATTCAAGGTTTGGAGAAAGAGAAGAATTGCAGAGGAGGGAGGAAAGAATCAACATTAAAAACACACTGAAATCACGAGGTTTTTCTGAATAAAGGAAAGGTTTTGGGCAGGCAGCCTGGCAGAAGCACCTGCCTGGGGGAGGGTGTGGGTGATGAGTCCAGCAGAAGAATCATTCATCCTTACCCCCCATAACAACCAGCAGCTGGGGTTTCTCTCAGCGAGGGAAAAAAGTTTTTCTCTTTGGGAAGCCAAGCCCCCAGCAGTGATTTATCAGGATAAACAACAGCAGGTTCCCTGCCCCATGTTTGCAATAGGTTAATGGAAATTATATCCCACGCTGCTCTCCCTGGATGAGATCCCAATATATACAGGGTGTACGATGGAAAAACACAGCACTTGCATTTTTATTTGAGGTCTGCTCATGCAGAAATTGTCACTGGGACTGTATTACCCAGTGTGGTTCCTGATTTCTCTTTTCTCCAGGATCCTGGGATGATCCATATGGATTTGGGGAGATCAGTCCTATTTGGGGACACTGGGGGATGCTCTGTCCCCTTATGACCCAGCACTGGACTGCAGCTCTGGGGATGTACTGGGACAGCATCCCAAGAGGAGGAGATTTTGGGAAGAGCCAAGCTCGGATGTATGGAAACAAGCCCTGCCTGCCAGCACTGTTTCCTAATCCTGGACACCAAAACCTCTGATCGTTAAACCAGTGTTCAGAGATTCGGCTGAAGACTGCCATGCAGACAACATCCAAACTGACCTTTGAGGAGATGAGCAAAAAAAAAAAAAAGAGAGAGAAAACACAAGGGGATTACTGTGCAAACGCTGGAGAAAAGGAGTAATTTCAATAAGGGACCCCACCCTTAAAATAAGACTTATTGCTAATGCATGCCCAGGACATTTCTGTGTGATGGTATGCTAAAAAAATCCTCTCTGAACAGGGACTAAAGGCTTTGTTGTGGCATGAGCAAGGCTTACAGTTCCCAAGAAAAATCCTGTCCCTCTCTTGCATCATACAGCCAGAGATGGAGAGGACATTTCTAGACAAAAAGACCATCAGTCAGGACAAAGGACAAACAGGGAATACATTCCTGACTTGCTATTTAATTGCCTTCATGCAGGTGCAAAGAGCTAAATGAAAAGATAAATAAGGATGAGTGTGTGGGGCCAAATTAATCTTAGCTTTAAGCAGGAGCCTAATGTCAGGAGGAGGTGGCTGCTGGAACAAACAGGCTTCCACCCAACTTCTGTGCGGATTTTGTGCTACTTTTCCCCCAAGGGCCAGGCTCACTCCCAAGGCACTGGTAAGGAGGTGGTGGGGACAGTCCCATCTCATGTGGCAGAGCTGGCTGGTGCTCATTGGCAGTACCAACAGGATCTGCTTTCCTCTTACCCCCTGTATGAAAAGCACTTTGGATGCAGGACTTGCCCTCTGTGGCTTTGAGCAGGGAGTTTCCATCCTGATCCCTTTTGGCAGCTCCATGCAGAAGTGATGGAGAATTTAGGGGATTCCAGGGCAAACATGGTCTACTGCCTGCAGCATATCCTGGGTCTCAGGAGCTGGTCTCTCTGCCACAAAATTTGACTCTCAAACCCACAAAGGTTTAAGGGTCAAATTGGAAAAGGGGAAAATATATTTTCTGCTTGTGCCCAAGAGCACTCCTGCCAGCACAGCATCCTCCAAGATAGTGCAACCACCCTCAGAGCTTAGGCATTTCCTCCTGAAATAAATGGGAGTAGTTTTAATGATGGAAAAGCTTTTCCAGAAAGGGAATCTCCTCCTCTTGGGGAACAATGCAGAGCCACCACTGCCAACCTGGGATCTGCAGGGACCTGTATACCACATACTCTTTAATTTAATAGCCTGGAAAATGTGAACATCTATCTGCATGTCATTAAAGTCCCAGTGAAACTCCTGGGGAGCACTGGGCAGTGTGCTGGCCCCTGCAGGGCTTGGGGCTGTCCCTCTTTCACCCCCACAGCTCCTTTGCTGGCCAGAAGAGCAGGATGTCCTCAGTTTCCCTCCCTGTCCTTGCATGACATGTCATATTTTTTAAGCTCTTGTGAGCTGTTTGTCCCTCCCAAGGTGCTTCCCTCCCACTGTGTTATGCTGCAAGAAATGTAGAAAGAACAAGATAGACTGCAGGAAAAGTGTATTCATTAAAATGCCAAAATTAACCACATTTCCCTTTATTAATTCCCTCCTTACAGCATTTCCAGTCCAGGCATGTACCTGGGATACTTCCACAGACCCATGTGGTCCAGGAGAATCTCTGAGGTCCGTGTGCGTGCATCTGCGAGTCTCTTGGTTGTCTGAGCAACGGGATGTTCATCACTAACTCCCAGGATAATTAACTCATTTTTCTGTATTTATAGCAAACCAGTACGGGGAGTGTTGGCACTTATCCCTGATGGAGCCACATTTGGCCACAATGTTTTGAATTTTGGCTATTTCTTGCATTACGGCGGCTTTGTCATCATCCCCGCTGCCTGCTCATTAAGTGGGCAGCTCATTAAGCTAACAAGGGCAGGGGTGATGGTGGCTGCCTGAGCCAGGCTGCCCGTGGGTGCCTCCTTGGTGTGCCCTGCTCCTGGTTTGCAGGTGCAGGGGGTGTTTGCAGCAGCACTCCTGTCTCCAGATGCCTGCATATGCCTGTGCTAACAGCAGTGTCGCTCCCGGCTTTGCTGCTGGCAAGGGGAAATTTTACTGCTTCAAGGTTTGTTGCAGGGATCTGATGCAAGGAAACGTTGGAGCATCCTGACTCAGCACCGCAGCAGTGGGGAACCCGTGGGAAAGACACGGAGCATCTTCTCTCAGCATCAGGGCATGCGTATGCCAGGTATGTTCCCATCAGCTGGGATAAATCTGACCTGGACATGGATTTCTCGTTTCTTCCAGACAAGCAACTTGGTGCTTTTAAACTGTTCTTTCTTTTTGCTGCTTGTTTTTTGGGTTGGTCTTTGGGGAGGGAGGGGTGAAGGCAGCGAGGGGACGGGGCTCTGAGTGTGGGTGATAAGTCTGGAGGAGGGTGCATTGCTGCAAGGTGTTGGCATCTGCAGAGCTGGGGAGACAGATTTGATCTCTGCTGTTCCTGTTATTTGTACAAAGGTAAGGAACGCTTTATTTTGGAATCAGCAAACAGGAAGGTGCTTGTAACAGTAGGAGATGTGCTGTACCTGCAGCTGGGAGTGTAAACAGCTCGTGGCTGCAGGAGTTGAAAGTATTAGCTTTTAAAACATGATTTCTCCTCAGGTAAAAAGGGTGATGAAATCAAGTGTGGGGGACAACCACACTGCCCATCACTCCCCAGCCACCCCTGGTTTAGGGAGGGTTCTACCTTCCTGTCCTCCTCCTTCTTTTCCTCCAGAAGGGAAAGGGACAGAGCTGTTTTGCTGGTACTGCTTGGGTCCTGGGAAGGTCCAAGCTCCTAAATGCCACTGTGATCCTCTCCCAGGAGCCACTGCCAGACTCTGAACAGTGTGAGATGCCCCTTCTCCCTGCATGGCTCCCCCAGCTACTCCTGCCCACGACCCCAGATCTGGCACTGGAGATGGAGGTGGACCATTAAGGTTTAACACACTAATTGGAAGGGCTGTGGGGTTTCTAAAGAGCTGAGCCCTGCTTACAAACCCCCTTTTGGAAGGACGAGTCCTTGAACCGAGCACAGCTGCCCCAGCATAGGCTCAGCCTGCTCTGGTATGACCCATTCCCAGCAGGATGCTGGCAGACAGTGACTGGGTCCATGGTCCTGGCCACCACTCCTGCTTTTCCAGATGCTCAGCCACCTCACAAAGAGCTAAAAGTATGTCTGTGCGAGCAGTCACTGTAGCTACAGCAGGGGTCAGCCAGAGAGGGCGGCCAGGCTGGGTCACCATGGTGAGGGGGACACAGTGGCTTCGCAAAATGGGCAACACAGAGGGGACAGGACGGGGCATGACAGGATGGGACAGACTGCTGCTGGTACCTCCAGTGCAGATCCCACCATCTCCCCATTTGTCCATATGTTGAAGCTGCAGCACTTTACACAGCCTCTAAGACAGGGTTCACTTTGCTGCTTGCATTTCAGCAGGGGATGAGTGAGAAGCAGCTCCCTGCACCTTCCCACTGCCCCACCGCGCGGGAGGACACCAATGTCTCGGCCTCTGTGTACCCCCAGTACTGGGTGGAGCCCCGGTTCACCCAAGCAGCCAAGGTCCGTGTGATCATCACAGCCATCTTCTTCCTGCTGGCAGCAGGCAGCAACACAGCGGTGCTGGGCAGCCTGCTGAGGAAGAGGAGGAAATCCCACGTGCAGCCGCTGATCCTCAGCCTGGCGCTGGCCGACCTGCTGGTGACAGTGATGGTGATGCCCCTGGATGCAGCGTGGAATGTGACAGTGCAGTGGTATGGAGGCGACATCTCCTGCAAGATTCTCAACTTCCTCAAGCTCTTTGCTATGTATGCAGCTGCCCTGGTACTGGTGGTCATCAGCCTGGACCGGCATGCAGCCATCCTCCATCCCTTCTCCCGTGCTCACCGCCGCAATGGGATGCTGCTCCGTGCTGCCTGGGGCAGCAGTGTGCTCCTGGCTTTGCCCCAGGTAAAGTTCAGTGTCCTCCCCATGGAGTTTGCCTAGGCTGGGGTGGTTTTGGAGAAGGAATTTTCTCCAACCCAACATCCCCAGCCAGTCCATTCAAATCCATGGACTCCACCAGCACCAGAATAAGCCATGAGTTAGGCACTCAGAGCCCATCTCCCAGTCCAACAGCAGCAGGGAGGTGCTCTCCATGCACAGCTAGCAGCATCTCCAGGATGTGGTGCTCTGTGGCAAATCCCGAGTTATTCTTTGGTTCTCCATTTCAGCTTTTCCTCTTCCACCTGAACACAATCCCAGGAGGGAATTTCACCCAGTGTGTTACTCACGGAAGCTTCCGAGCACACTGGGAGGAAACCGTCTACAACATGTTCACCTTCACCACCCTCTACATCACCCCCCTGAGTGTCATGATTGTTTGCTACATCCGGATCCTTTGGGAAATCAGTAAGCAGCTAAAGGTCAATAAAGGTAAGTAGATCCCAGCCCTTTAATATCCTCCATGGCTGAACTTTTCCATCCTGGGATTGTTGTTGGGTCTGAAACAACATCCTTTGAATGCTAAGAAGTTTTACACAAACCAACTAAGAGGTTTTGCACAAACTTAGTCCTTGCTGTCTTCTGCTTCCTGTGGGACATGGACCAGATTATGAGATGGTCTTCCCTCTCTGGCAGAAGCAGAGTCATGGATGGTGATGTTGTCTTAGTTTTTCCCTCTCTTCAACTATTCTTTTGACTCATCTTGGCAGGTTTGACAAGAAATCAAAATGACCACATCTCCAAGGCACGTATGAAGACTCTCAAGATGACCATAGTGATTGTTGCCACCTTCATCATCTGCTGGACCCCTTACTATCTCCTGGGCTTGTGGTACTGGTTCCAGCCAGCCATGATCCAGAAGATGCCAGAGTATGTCAACCACAGCTTCTTCCTCTTTGGCTTGCTGCACACCTGCACTGACCCTATCATTTATGGACTGTACACCCCTTCCTTTCGGGAGGACGTGCAGTTGTGTCTCAGGGGCATTGAAACAGCCATCACCAGGCACAAGAGACACAAACCCATCTCAGCCTCAGAGAAGAACATCAAGGACTGTGCTGCAAATGGTGGGGTGGCATCAGGGGGCTCCAACGGGACAACTGTCAGCACAGTCTGATGAAGAGATGCACCCATAAGGGGATGGCAGGCACAGCTTTGGGACTGTTTTGTCCTGTAGGATCATTTTGGAAACTGTCATGATGAGGTTCCCTACTCAGCTTTGGTGAGTGAGGGTCTCTGGCCAGAAATGAGAATGTGTCTTCTGGCTGTACTCAGGGTGAAAAATATTTGGGGGTATTTATGGTCACTCTGCTGTATTCTGGCAGCACTGTGACAACTAGAGAAGGATCCTTTTTGTACCTGACATATGCTCCAGCCCTGATTCTTGGATCAAGCTTCTCCACACTTCCAGCATCAACCCCTGGGAGGAAATCTACCATCTCTTCTGTGGTCCAGGGTCATGTCTCTGGAGTGGCTGGTCTTAAAGTGCCCTTTGCACCTACACCCAACTGTAGAGCTGCATGGATGATGTCACCCTGAGCCTGCAAAGGTGTGATCACAAGCTTTTACTCTGTTTTCTCCACCCATTGTAGGAAAAGCTCTCTGGAAATTTCAGATCTCGTGACTCAGAACCTGCCTGGTTCTCCCATGGCTGTGTGACAAGCCCTGGGAAAGATCTAAATATCTGGAGGTTGACTAATGCAGGGGCATTCATGCCCTAGGCATGGTGGGCAGGAAGGGAGTGTTGTGGGGATGGAAGAACTCAGGCAAGAGTCGTACAAAGAACAACAGTGGTGTAGGCTGAGGTTTCTTCTCTCTTTTGAAGAGAGCCAGAAGGGAAAACGGTCCCTGCTACTGTTTTCTGGTGTGAAGGGGGTGGTACAGACAGACACATCATTGCACAGCAGCTCTGTGGGACACAGGGCAAACCAGGAGGGAGGATATTTGGGGTAATGAGACCTGACACTGGCCAGCCCCCCATGACCTTTCTGTCCCCATATCCCACAGCACAAGCTGGCAGGTTACAGGCCACATGCTGGACACATTTACTTTGCCCTAAAAAGCACCAGCCCCTCGGCTCTGCCCCAGCAGAGCAGGTGCAGCCACCCCACAAATGTTGTCTGAGGGTCCCAACAATGGAAGTGATAGCAAGCAGATGGTAGGTAGAGCAGTCCATCAGCACTTTTAGTGCCAGATGGAGGCAAATGGGGGTAAGGAGGGCTTCTGGAAGGATCAGCTGAGCTGTGGTGAGTAACATGGTTTGTTCGCTTTCTACTATTGTGCCAAAAGTTGCTTGTGGAGGCAGAGGTCTCTTCTCTGGGTGTGGGTTGAAGAGATGAGTTATTTGACTGTGTTGTCCTTTCCAGGTAATTAGAAATAGTGGATTATTTCTTTTTTTTCATTCTCTGATGATTGTTATTAAATGTGGGGTTTGCTTTTGAAGAGAAATTTAGTTTTAAACTAGGTGGGTTGTTGTTTTCTTAGTTTAGTTAAACCTTTGGATAGCTCAGGAGCTCTGGACTTGGCAGGAGGCAGTTCCTAGGCTATTTTTGTGGCCACCACAACTTTAAATGAGCATCTGGATTTTATCAGGATGAAAGAGCTTTGTTTTAAAAACAACTCTTGTCTTGCTGTGGTTGTGTGTATAGGAAGCTGGGAGACGTCGTCCCCTCAAGAAAACAAATCTCCTTTGGGCACTGAGGGGGCTTTTTCTCAATCCTGTTTCCATGAGGTGTTGACTCCCCATCAGCCAGAAAGAGTTTACACTTCTCTCCCAGTGCCCTAGCTAACAAATGATTGAAATTGGAAGGGTGGCAAGCAGTCCTTGCAGCTGGCTGAGGCTGGGCAATGAGGACACAGGAAACCACAGTGCTCAGGGTGATGCTGAGCTGCACATGGATACTTAGCCCTTGCGTTTCTGGTACTAATTATTATTTATGCTAAACATGTAGCCCAAGGAGAAAAAAAAAATCAATTAAAATTGCAGGAGCCCAGACCAACTGGTGGGGATTAGCGTGAGCCATTTAGGAAGCATCCAAACTCCGATGAGATGCATAATCGCAGTTTGGCTTTCCTGGGCTCGTTCTGCTCCATGGTAATTACTCAGTGCTAACGGAGCAGGGGTTGGCTGATGCCAGGCTGGCAAAAAGGGCATCTTGGAAGGTGTTGGGAATGGTTTGCACTAGGGAAGCTCATTTATTCATCAGACACTCCTTTGGTCTCTTTGTTTATACTGCTGATGATGGGAGGCAGACCTTGAAGGTATGCTGGTTTTCTGGCAAGCCTTGAATAAGCAGGAAAGTGTCTTTAATCTACTGAAAACTGTCTTTATCCACTTTTTGCTGAGTGGGAGAGAACAGATCCAACATTGCTCATGCACATGTCTTCTCTTGCCCAGCAACAGGAGAGCTCAGAGGTCTTCTCTGAGGACCAAGAAACACTTTTTTCCTTGTGGGAAGGCTTCACCACCTTTACACCCCATGGGTGAAAAGGCAAAAGTGGGTTTGGATTTAGGGGGACTCAGTGATCTTACAGTGATTTAAGTTGGACAAGATCTCTATGAAGATTAGGAAAATGGGGATTCTGGCAAGCATATGTACCTTAGTCCTTAGAGGAATCCCATTCCTTGGGATTCTTGCAGGCACTCCAGTGCTGCTCCTTTTGCCCATCTCTTTCATACCTTCCCTCCTGTTGCTGATGTTCAAAGTGACATCTTGTGGAGTGTGGAGTGTGGGCAAGGTGCCCAAAGTGACAGCTTTCATGAGAGAAGGAAAATGTCTGGAAGCATGTGCTGCCAAGCCATGTGCCCACTGTATGCAGGAAGGGGGAGCAAGCAGGTGGGCAGCACCTCCCTGGGGAAGGTGGGATCAGTCTGGGTCCTGACAGAGGTGGACCAAAGCCCAGGCCTGGTTTGAATATTCCTACATTTCTGATTCTGCTTCTCTTATATTTGTTCGCACTTTAGAGAGCACAAGATTTTTGCATCACTTACTGGGAGCTTGAATCCCAAGTCTCTCTTTCCCCCCGACCTCCAGGGATGGTCCTGCTTTCTGTGGTGCTTCCCTCTCTTTCCCCACATTGCCTCAAACCCTTTGTCTCCAACAGCCCCTGCCCTTCTCCTCAGCTGGCTCCTGAGATCTCTGTATATAAATAAATATAAAATATATATAGAGAGAGAGAGAGTAAAAATACTTTTTAAATATATATTATCTATTTCTGCTTGTTGGAGGAAAATTCTCCCACTTCCTCAAAACCAGCTCATTCCTACCAAGGAAACACCAGTTACCACACTTCTTGCAGTCCCAGCCAGGATCAGATTTGTCTGATTCAGTAACAATTCCTTAATATTCACCACAGTAATGTAATGAACATATTAATAAGAGCAGGTAGCTCTGTATTTTACAACTTCTCGACCTCTCCCTGGGCCGCCCGCTTCAAACACAGCGGCCCTTTGTTCGGGAGGAAATTCTGATTCATTCCCTGTTAGTGTTTTTATAGCACTGTGCATGTTCAAAGAGCCACGCAAGTGGCTTAAGAGGCTAACACAAACCTTGGGTTAATTCATAATACTGTTAGTTACTCAGCACAATACCCGCATTAATCCAGCTGACTGCACCTCGCCACGTTGGGAAACACATGCTGAAATCAGCAGGGAGCTCAGAAAACAAGCGTGGGAGTAGGATATTAAGTATTTTGCCAGGCTGCTAGGTAGGATCTGAGCACCTTTAATGTATTTAAAATATTTTCCCATTGCTGTTGCCTCGCTTCGCAGCTGTGGAGCTGAAGCAATGAGGCTGTGCCCAGAATCCCTGCAGGCCTGAGCATGAGGGATGGGGCTACAAGCTCTCCAAGGGATACTCCAGACACATCCATCAGGACTCAGCCCCCACCTGCAACCACCTCCTTTTTTTTGGGTCTATTCAAACTGATCAAAGCGGAAAAAGCTGTTTTTTCCCTTTGATACCTGCTGATTTCATTGCAGAGCTGGACTGTGAATGCCTGCCATGAGCCCCCACAATGGTTTTTCTCTGGGGACATAGCCTGGAGCTATTATTACTTCTGCTTACTCTCAGAAACCTTCCTATGCAAAGAAACCCTAAGAAAAGAGCTTTAAATCCCTGCTGTGTTCTTTTCATCTGGCTCAGGAGCTCCCAGGTTTGTGCCTTTCCCTGCAGTGCCAGCAGACATCCATCCCACTACTGCTGCTCAACCTCCTCCTTTTTCCAAAGGGCCCCAAATAGCCCATCTGCTCCAAAAGTTGGAGTTTCTTTCAGACAAACCAGCCTTTTAACAAACTAGTACCCTTTAGACAGCATCAAATACCTTCAGGTTTTCTGGCTAGCACATAGCTTCCCCTAAACTTGCATATTTACATGGCACAGCATTTAATATAACATGCTGAGGAAGACCAAAAATGGGCAAACTTTCCCATGACCCCCATGCACGTCTCAAATCCCAAGTTTCTGCACTGAAATATCAAGGAGTAAATTATAAAGTGGTTGAGCCTGTCACACAATAAATTGTTTATGTATATTTTAATTGCAAATCTATGCTACAATTAGCACGGACACTTCTTGGGCTGAAGAGGAGCTGCAGTGTGCTTTGACAGTGAGCATTATTAATGGGCTGTAAAAGGCAATGGGGAATTGGATTATAATGTTCTTGTTTTCCAAGCTGTATGGTGAAAAAATAAATTTGTTCTGGCAGCAAAATTAACTGGGATAAATGTGTCTAGCTCCAGTCACCAAGAAGAGGGGCTGCTGTAAATGAACTTGTACTTAGTCTTGAATTAAAAAACCTGATTACTAGGACATTTTTTCTGGCAATTAGGTACCAGAACAACATCAGAAAAAGATATTTTCTTTGAAATATTTAATGAGTAAGGTAATCACAGACTCATTTTCTGGAAATATGTGATGAGTTGGGGGTTTTTGTGGTTAAGGTTCACTTTGCAATGAAAATTTGGGTTTATCAAATTTACTAAAGGCTGGACTGCGATTGAACACATCTGACTTTTCTTTGCCTATAATCCCTAGGTCTTCGTGGGGTTATCCCATGCCCAGTAACTAATCAAAGGATAGTGTTTTACTCCTTTTTCTGTTTCAGGCAGTTGTAGGTTGCTTTGTGACAACAGCAAACACAAATGACTTGACAGGAGGGAGAGAAGAAAGAGCATTGCCCTGTGTTTTCTCTAACAAATCCCCAGTTTGGTAAGAACAATCCTTATTCAGTGTTGATGCTGAAAACCCTGAGCTTGTCTAATCTGCATAGTAAAGTAGGATAAGAAAGATTATGGCTGAGATCACAAACCTTGTAGATGTTTGTGCTGTTTTTGTCCAGGATAGAACAAATTTTCCTCATAGCAGTGTAGTAACGATGTTTTGGATTTGTGCTTAGCTGCCAGCTGGGATTAAAACACAACAATGTTCTACAGAGGGGAAAAAAACATACTAGAAACCATTTAAGTTCTTCCATTTGGTGGTTGTTTTATTTCTTGTTGTTTTTTTCTTTTTTCTTTTCCCCTTACAATCATTATGCTCAAATATAAAAATTCCTGGCCAAAGTTAGTTTTAAAAGTTTAAAAGTAATTCCATCTGCATTGATACATGCCAAACATCACTAGACTCAGTTTCTGAAAACATACTGGTAAGACTCCCAACAGGTAGCTTTGCCTGACATCCAGAAAAATCCTCCTTTCCAACTCGTGCAAACATACTTCAACGTGACAGAAAATAAGTTACACCTGAGTGTTTCCATGCTTGATTTTCATTAATCTTAAATAACCTTTTTTCCATGGACCCTTAATGATTGACTCATGCTAAGCTGTACCACTGTGATCCTTTTCAGCTCTACTAGGCATCCTCATGAATCCCAGGAACACAGAAATAAGAATAAACACAGAGATGCCATGAGGATTAATATATTGGTGACAGAACTGGAAAGTTCCAGGCACCTTTATTTCCAGAGCTCTGGAATAGATGCAGTGCACTGCAGATCAGCTATTCTTAAGGCACATGGTGAAATTAAGAGTTTATCATCTTGGGTGATTCATCTCTCCGAGTCAAACATTCTGTGCCAGTAGTAGATGAAGGTTGGTGAGTTGCTGGCCCCTATCACTATCAGCAACAGCAGGTACAGCATCATCATTAGGGCAAAACGGTGGGTGTAGAACCAGGAAGATGCATTAGAAGGCCTGAAAAGGAAAAGGGCATGAATTCTGTCAGAAATGCAAAAACACCTTGGCAAAAAGTATCTCAGGTTTCATTATTTTAAGTAAATCCAGTAAAACCAGAAAGTTGTTCCACAATCCCTGTAACTAGTGAAGCCTGATTTTTACCACATCCCTTTTCCTTAAGTCTCCATGCACAATCCTCTCTTTTCTCCCCATGTTCACACCTTTCCCTGTGGTCTGGAGCTGTAAATGCCTGGCCTGTAGACAGGTGTTGAGCAGCTCAAGAACACTGCCACTTAGGATAGATAAGGGCAGAGTTAAAACTGAGACAGTTTTAAGAGATGCACTCACCAGACATCCACTCTTGGTTTCCTGCCACAAACAGATAATTAGACCTCTCAACGACTCTAAGTGCTTACAGGTCTGGTAAAAAAGCAAATTTAGCTGAGCCTGGGAATGTCAAAGAGCCTGACAGAGGAACGTGATAGTGAAGACTTATTTCCATAGGAAATGGGCTACAAACAAATTCTGGCAGTGCAGTATATCCTTCTTGGTTGTTTTCTGTTGTTTTTCAACAATGAGATGTGTTTATCTGGCTGTTGTAGCAGCTCATCCCTCTAGACAGCTGAACTCTTACCTCCTATGCTGCTTTTGTGAATACACTAGCAAGTATTTAACTCGTAAAAGCTGGTTGTTTGTGACAACAAAGTATTTCTGTGGCACATCTCCCCCTTCACTGTTTTTCACTCTTGCTCTTTTTCTGTCTATTTCTTCTGAATCTGAATTGGAAAGAGAAAAGAAGAAAAAAAGCAGAACTTTAAGTAACTGTAAAAAAAGCAAACAACCAACACCCCCATACACACCCCCCAGAAGAATGGGAATGAGATAACCAAAGATCTAGTCTTGGTATTCCCCTGAATCCCTCAGCATCCAAGAATAGAGTGAGAAGTTTGCTTGAGGCTATACCACTCCTAGTCATCCTTGGTATGGATGACATTATGGCCCAGACCAGGGTGACTAGGAGGTAAGTCTCCCATCCAGTGCTCAAGGAGCCACTGATATTAAAAGGGAAAGAAAAACAACATGAAGGACAGATGTAATTACTGCACAGTCATTACTGTAACAGACTCACCTTTCTTTTTCACCTGACACTTTACATCTGGGTGGTCAATGATCTCACAAACAGCCACACAGCTGAGAATAGAGCCCAGTGCACTTCGCTGCCAGCCAAGACCGTGAGGGCTGTACAGCAGAGCCAGACTCAGGTCACTGGTCAGATAGGTGCCTTCACCAAACAGGGATGTCTGAAACAGAGCAGAAATCTACCCTGAAATCATGTACTGCAAACCTCAAAAAACATGCAAGTGTCCTTTCCTTTCAGACTGGCAGTTCTGCTCCTGAAGGTAAATTACGAAAGGCCTTTCTGACCTGTGTTGGGTCTGGTCCATGCACTGTTTTTGTCCTGGCACAACTTCCGCAGGGTGGGGCTGCTGCCCTCTCCCATCACTCAAATTAGCTGCTTGGCAGAGCACTTGGTGTGGACAGATTCATGCTTTCCCGGATTTGGAGTTAGTTTGCCAGCAAAAGTATTTTACATCAACATGACTGCACTGTTCTTAAAAGGCATTTCATCGATTTATTGAGACTGTCATCATTCAAGTAATCCAAACTTCACAAACAAGGCAAGGCTTTACTTCCTTTAAATCCATGCTTTACTAGAAAAGAAGAAAGTACTTTTCGATTTGCCACACTGGCTAAAACTATTACTCCAGTAAGTCCCTTGTACCCGGTAAACCATTACTCATGGAGAATGTGGGGAAAAAACAGTCTAGGTTGACTGGAGTGTCAAGCAGGTGCTGTGTCAAAGCTGCCTCACAGCTGACACAAAAAACCAGGATTCTCAAAAGCCCTTTCCACTGAAATCAGAAGAGGTGCAAATCCTATGGGATGTCTCCCTAAACCAGACCATTTTAAGAAGGCTCCACTGGCAAGTAGCACCTGAAACTTTGCTGATCTAAACACAAGGCCAGGCAGAAAATCTCCACTATCCTCCTCCCCTGTAGACAGGCACTTTCCAGCTGCAGGCTGTCAGGCCAGGATTTTCAGAGGAATTACACCTCCTTATAAAGAAGCAAAGGACAGTCATAATTTGCCACGCTGGTGAGAAGGGTTTCATGCCACTTCCAGTTTTTACCCTCAGGCTGCACTACACCGCAAAGGCCTACACTAAAATGCAAACAGCAGTACAAGATCACCAGCACATTTGATACCCCAAAAGGAATCTGGTCCTTTTTTTAAAAAGTGTCCCCAGCTGCAAGTGAGCAAGGGAAGATTGTGTCAATGGCAGGAGCCTCACCCTGTTCAAGTGGCAGTGCAGGCCGTGGTGCAGGATGGAATGGAAGTTCTCCAGGCGGCTCCCATGGAAGGCATAGATAAGGTCCCGCTCTCCCTTGGTCTCAGCAAACTTGGTGTTCATTTGATCACAGTACACAATCTCAAAGAGGTAATCTGGAGCAGGAACTGCAGCCCCAGACATCCCTGTGAGTTCCTGGATCTTCTCGTACTTAAAAACAGGAAGGAATATCAATGTTGGTTTATGTGGTTAGGTTACTCACTGGAAATTCTGCTTCCCGTCCCTTCATAGTGTTCAATGTATTCTGATTATTTCTGAGTTAGAATTCAAGACTGTCACAATACAGAAGAAGTAAGTGCATAGTGAAAATCCTGCCAGTTTCTTGCTATCAAAGTTAAATCCTAAATCTTCTCTCCAGAAAAAACCTATACCTGAATTGTAATTATGAATTAATTTATGATGCAAGGCCAATTCCACAATTCTAGTTTGGCTACTTAGACAATATATTCATCAGCTGATCCTGCAAGAGAAAAAGCCATGAAAACAGCAGTTGTTTTCACCTCACTGCTAATCTCTACAACTATTTTGATCCCTGTTACAAAAGTGCCTCAGTGGCTCTGAATCTTTCTCTTTTTGGGGCAGAAGTCAAGAGCTCTCTTTCTCACTGAGAAGCAGGACCCAGCTCCATGAGAACCAAACTGGACTCTCTCAGAATAAACCATGTACATGTCACATTAACTGCAGCAGCCAACTACAATCACTGCCCATAATCAGCTACTGACAGTGGTAACTATTCCTTCCAACCAGAGCTCCTGAAAATTTTACCTAAAAACATCCCTCTCTATATACTGAGAAGAATGGATTTGTGTTCAGCTGTCAAGCTCTCACAATAACCAACAATTCTGCCAGGAGGGAATATTCTCCAAAGCATAAGTTTGCCTTAAAAACCAAATTCTAATTAAGATTTTCAGAATTCAAAACTTACCTCCTGTTTTTTAGTACTTTGTATCATGAAGACTTTAGATGATAGAATCCAACTAAAGAGGTCCCAGGTCCTTTTATCTGTATTTGGAACAGATTCCAGAAGCTCTTTCAGGCTTGGTAGAGCCTTGGTATCTGCAAGCTAACAACAGAGGCATTTAGCACAAGCTCCTTAGTGCCATTGCGATTAAACAGGGACCTCTAGTGAAAACAAAACAATATTTCACCCCAACAAACTGAAAAACAGGTTCTGTTCTGAGATATAAACACTTGTGTCCAGTTTGTGGGAAGCTTGTCAATTGCTCTGAACACAACTAGCAGCCAAGTTATAAACAGTGATATTTATCAGCAGTATCTGTAGGGTTTGTACAGGAACAGTCAGACACACTCCTGAGAGAAAACAAGCTTGTCACAGGGCAGTATGTGCAGTGGACCTGACACGGGGGTGCTCAGGCCATGTAACATGCAAATCCTTCAATATGAATTTGAATTTAACGTTGGCAAGCTCTCATAACACTTCACAGAATATTAGAAACACTGAGGCTGGAAAACGTCTGAGATTACTGAGCCCAACCACTAACCTAACTCTGCCAAGCCCACCACTAAACCATGACCCCAAGTGCCACACCTATACGCTTTCTGAACACCTCCAGGGATGGTGATTCCACCACTTCCCTGTGCAGCCTATGCTAATGTCCAAGCACCCTTTCAGGGTAGAAATGTTCCAGAATACTCAGTCTTGAGCAGCTTGAGGCTTCCTCGTGTCCGGTCTGCTCACCACCTGTTACCTATCGCCCGTCACTTCACGTGCACGCACCGGACCTGGGCGTTTCCCAGTGTGGGTTTATTGGTCACAATCCCAAATACTCCTTTAAACCGGGATTTCTTGACCGGATAAACCCTTCATCCTGCTTTATCCGTGACCCCGCGGCGCCGCTGCCCTCACCTCTGCGGGCAGCCCGGGCTCTCCCACCAGGGGAGGAGCCCAGGAGCCGCGGGCAGCTCCCCCGGGCCGGCCCCCGCCACTCACCAGCCCCTCGAAGTCCTTGGTGTCGCCGCTGGCGTAGCGGCCCGGGAAGGGCCTGAGCGCGGAGTCGCGCTTGTAGCTCTGCAGCGCGGCGGCGAACAGGCTGCACCGCAGGTCGGCGGCCAGCGGGTCCCGCCGCGCCGCCTCCCTGGCGCCCGGGGCCGCCTCGCCGGGGCCGGGGCCCGGCGCTGACATGCCCGGCGGGGGCTGCCGAGCACCGGCCGCTCCGACAAGGCGGCAGCGCCCGCCCCGCCGGCGTCGCCCCTTCCGCCGCCGGGGCCGCGGCGTGTCCCCGCCGCCCCGCCCCGCAGCCGTCTCCGCCCGCCCCGCGCCGCTCCGCCGCTGTCGGTGCCTGCGTCGCCGGGAGCGGGGCGGCCCGCGGTTGTGCCGTTATGTGGGGACGCGGAGGAGGCATGGAGGTCTGGGGGCATGGCGCCTTCGCCTCGGGTAGAGACCGGAGACGATTACAGAGAGCAGTGGCATCTTCTCCTCAGGCAGGGACCAGGAGAAGGTTCGTGAGAAATAGCGCCTTCCCCTCAGGCAGAGACCGGGAGATGGATTCAGGGGACAATGGCATTTTCCCCTCAGGCAGAGACCAGGAGAGGGCTCCACGGGGCAGCGCTGTCTTCCCCTCAGGCAGAGACCAGGAGAGGGGTTCAGGGGGCAATGGCATCTTCCCCTCACGCAGAGACCCAGAAGGTTCGTGGGGAATAGCGCTTTCCCCTCAAGCAGAGATCAGAAGAGGGGTAGGAAAGGAAACGGCAGTTTTGCCTCAGGTAATGACCTGAAGAAGAGTATGAGGAGGGAGCGGTGCTTTCCCCTCAGGATGAGACTGTGGGAGAGGTGCAGTGGGAAAATGGCGCCATCCCCTCAGGCGATCGAGGGAAGGTGGAGCAGGCCATAGCATCTTCCTCTCAGGGGGAGACCAGAAGAGGGTTAAAGACAGGAATGGCACCTTGCTCTCAGGTAGAGATAGGAAGAGAGGTATGGGGGGAAAAGGCATTGCCTCACAGGTAGGGACTGGGAGAGGGGTATGCAGGAATGGTGCTTTCTCTTCAGGTAGAAACTATGAGAGGCCTACAGGGTGCAACAGCATCTTCTCAGGTAGTGACCTGGAGGGGCAAAGGGAGCAATTACATCTTTCTCTCAGAGACTGGAAGGGGTTATGGGTCAGGGAGAAAAATGTCACCTTCACCTCAGGTACAGACCAAATCAGGCACATGGGGCAGGAAGGACATGGAGGGGGACCCGAGTTCTGTATCCACAGTGCAAGCACATCAGGACCCCAAAGCAGGGGATGCTGGGGGGACACTGACAGAGTGCTACGGTGTTAGTTGCACCATGGCCATGTCAGATGGCTTGTGCCCCATCCTCTGCACAGCATCAGGAGGGTCCCAGGGCCCTGCCTTCAACTGCTGGGGCGTAGCAGATTCAAGCTCCCAGCTTGGGCATTGAATTCATGTGAAACAGCAGATTCGCCAGAAGTGTCATCCAAGGACACTGCTTTTTGTGTCAAATTTACTTTTATGTGACTCTAATTTTGACAGACTTAAGTCAAAAATGTGTAGATGTAATTTTTCCTCAACAATTCCCTTTATCATCCAAATTTGTAGTCTAGTGGAAGAATCCATGTTTGTTTTGAGTCATCTCTGCAGGCTGACATTGCAGGATTAAGGGAGAAGGATTCACTTTTTAATTGAACCTCTTAATCAAGTTGTATTCTCTATGTTGCTTGAGATTGAGGCTCAGTGTTCCTCCTTGGAATGCTGGTGTGGTGTTAGTGCTGTGAAGTATCTTTTCAGTCCCAAAATGTCTTAGAAATCCCCCTCATTGATGTGAAAGTCTCCTCAATCCAAATGCTGTTGGTGTCCTGAGTAAAATTTTGGAAATGTATAGCAATATTGGATGTCTCCTAACACCTTTTTTGGTTTCTTCATTCAGGAGGGATATTGCACATATCCATGAAGTAACTGATACAGGCACAGATGCTCAGAAAAATACTAAGGTCAGTTGTGAATACCTGTTACTGGGCTCTCATCTCATAGCTGGATCTCCAGAGACAGCTGGAGCTGCAATTTGCAGCCTTCTTAAACAGGAACACCAGCTGTGTTACATCCTGTCTAAGGGCAAACTGGTATCAAAGCAAAAAAAGAGGGAACTTGATTCCCAAGTGCAGAATTCCTATTCTTAATCATCCACTTGAATGGCTTGAAGTTTTTAATAATTCTGACTATATTTCATAAGGATGAGGTTTCAAAATTATGGATAGAACCAGATAGATCATAGGCTGTGCACAGTTTGCATCAAATTGTAAGATACTTCACAATGATATATTTAATTGAATTGAGTTGTAGCCTTATTTACTTGCTTTTTACTAGTTTATCCAAAAAAACTGTCTTTCCATAACAGCTGCATCAAAAAGGCTGCGATAGGAAGCCTCTTGGACAGCACAAATGCTTGCTTGTGTCTGACATATTTAATGGCAACATGTAGACAATTGTTTTAAAGGTGCCTTTAGTTTACATTACCTAATTTAGTAGATACCTGTACACATTTTTCTCTTTAAAACATTAAAACATTGTCCAGTCTAGGAGGTCTGTGCAATTTTTCAACTTGCTTGCTCCAGGGGGTCTCCCACATGCCAGCAGCATGGATGGGTGTCTTAAGAAGAGAACTAGCACCACACAAAGCATTTTCTCAGGAGTTATGGAAATTACCCACACTTGAAATGCAGCTGGAGTGATTCCTTTCCATATTTCTATATCCTTGAGAGGATGTATTTTACTTTATCTGATGTGGTGCCTTATTCTGCTGTAAATATCTGATATCTCTGACAGGCTGTTAGCAACATCATTCAGTGATCCAGCTCAGGACATGTTTATTATCTCCCGTGATATTAAGTTGTTCTGTGTGATCCTTTTGAAAAGTCAGTCCTTGGCTGTCTAATTGGCTGATGTCATTCACTAATAAATCATTAGCTGTAATATTTTTGGTGCCTGTTAAAGAAGATTAGAAAATGGTAGAGGTGTCTCTTTCAATGCATTTGGGTGAAATTTTACGTTGTTATATTGAGCTTTTGAACTGATATAATTCCAGTACCTTCCTTTAAGATACCAATTACTGTGTTAGAGGGCGAGTATTGCTGTTGATATCTGTGGGACAGGTAAAGACATTCCATGTAGCAAAAGGTGTGTCTCTTGTTTGGGATTTTCTGCATGCTGTATCTTTTACCTCACAGCATGCCCAGGGCTGTGGTTTTGGGACAGAGCATGGGGTCGAGAGCAGAATGTACAGACCACTGCCAGCTGGGGCCCTGCTGTTGGAAGTGTGGCGTCCTGGCATGTGATTAAGGAGTGGGAATAGGCAATAGTCCCTGAGGAGAAGCTGGAAGAGAAAGACAGAGTGGTGAATGACAGAAGTGGGAACAGAGAGCTGGAGGGAAAAGGTTTTCCTTGGAACCACATCACTTCTGGGAAGGCTGGGCTTCCCGTGCCACCACTTTTTATATTACTCTGAGAGAGTCAAAATGCAGTGAAAGACCTTCTGTGGCCTTGTTATGGTTTAAAGAAATTAACCCAAAATAGATCTAAAAGGTGCCTGGCACTGTAATAGTTAATGGAGATTCTGCAAGCATTGATCCAAAACTGATGCCTACCTTTGGGATTCCAAATGGATGGTGCTTCCATTACGGCAAGCTCCGCTGGCTCGGCAGTGACAGATACTGATGAGATAACAAGTTTGCTGTATTGATGCTGCCTGAGAGTGCTGCCTGCTCAAACTCATTTAACATTGGGCTAAACCCTGTTTTACAAAGCTGCCCCTAAGCCAGAGATGAAGTGCTGAAAGCTTTTGGGGCTGTTTTAAGGGAGATGCTCTTTGGTGTGCTGGTGATCCTGAACATCAACCGCTGTAGACTCAGGCCTGCAAAATGTGGGAGGATAAACTTGGATAACATCATCGTTCCTTTGGAGGGGAAGCACAATTCCCCTCAGGGTTAGCTACAGCTGATAAGGTTTTCCAGACAGTGCCTTGCAGAAACCCCAAACCCAAACAAAGGTTTCTAGTCATCCCTCTTCCCACAGCTCCAAGAGGTGTTGGCAAAGCTCTGGAGTCAGGAGAAATGTGGAACAGCTGCTTGTTTAACTTTGGTGCTGCTGCTTTTTAATTAAGTGCTGTGAGTATGTGACATGGGCTGGAGACTGAAATTCAAAAGCACCTTTCCAGTCCTCTGGAAAACAACCTGATGAGCAATACTTGAGCAATGTGTTGTGCATCTCAGCATTTCTTAGTGACTGCATCCCACATTCCAAGCTTTCTCCCACACCTTTGCACCCCTGCTTGGCATGCTTTCATACCTACAGGCAGACAAGGCTGGCTGGGGCACTGGCAAACACTGGTTAGGAACTCTCCTCTGTTTTTTTGAGAAGGGCCCTTCAATTGTCTTTCTCTTTTCCCCCTTTATTTTCTTAGATAGAAAAGCTATCCTTGGTGATTTGCTGTGATTCAGTGCAGAGATGGTTTTCTAAAAGATACTGAAAGGGTCGTTGCCAGTGCAGGAGTTTGAATAACGTAGCTTTGTGGCTTCTTATGAAATTGAAGATCTGATTATTAAACATAGACTGTAATAAAAATAGTTTCTGGTGTTGGCGGATGCATTTCAGCAGAGAAATGTGGCTTAAATGTTTTCATTTAATTCCAGTGTGTTTAAAATTGATCTCACAGACCGGAAAAAAGGGTTTTTTCCCACTTAACTAGGGTCTGTGAAGGAAATTAATACAGGGAAGGGAAAATAGAAATACAATACCACACTCAGTGAAACAAATGCTTATGACTGAGGGCTTCGTTCCTTGCTAGCACCACTGGAACAGCCAGCTGTATAAGGTATTTTTTATTATGGAATTAACCTTGACCTAAGGTTCAAAGAAAAAGGTTAGTTTGAAATAAATCAGTAGTATGGTCAGGTCACTTCAAAGAGTCTAAAGCTGAGCTTGAAGATTGCATGCTGTTTATGTGTATCCAGTTGGAATAGAACATATGGTAAAGATAATAGGAGTAAACTATTTATCTCTTCCACCCGCCCCCACTTTGGATTTAACGCCTTTTTGTCCTTTGCATAGATCTGCTGCAGGGGATGTTTTTATCCTGGTATGTTTATTGAAAACAGAAATGTGGAATGAAACAACCTTTTTAAGTCAGCTGGGTAAAGCAGTTTTGCCTTTAACGTTTTTCCAGTTGCTCAGATTAAAGTAAACCATTTTGGAAATAGTCATGAATATAGTGAATCATACTTCTTTGTCACTTGTCTCAGTGAATTCAGACAGTCTTAGGAAAATCAAAACAAAATGTGCTCAATTCTGAATTATTGTTTTATTTAGAAGCAGGATCGCATTTCATTGTTACATGTGAGTTACATGGATTTAAGAGCTTCCTAAATACCAGATAATTCATGAGACATCCCAGTAAACTGGGCACGAGTATCCCACCTAGCACAGGGAATGGGAACTGAGGGTGGTTAAGCAATTTTTCCAAAGCGACTTGTAAACTGTACCAAAACTCAGATTTGTCCTCGTGGCTGCTTTAAATTCCAACCCTTTTTGATGGAGAGGACCAGAATCCCAGCTGGGAATTCCTGAATGCTGCTTTACCCAGAAGATCAACATGTATCTCTTGGTCCATGTGCCCTTATTCTTTTGCTCTCTGTGCCATAAGGGAGGTATCAGGACTTGAAAGGCACTGTCCACCAGTCAGCTGAGTCCAGGTTCAGCTTTGTGCAGGTCACTGTATAGGGGAAATAAAAGAACTTTTCATTCTTCCAAACCCATTGGATGCAACCTCATCTATTGAAAGGTGTTCCTTCTATGGCAGTGGGGTAGAACAGGATGGCATTTAAGGTTCTTTCCAACCCAAACCATTCTTGGATGGAATGGGACGGAATGAAAGACAAGGCAGATGCAGTGAGGGGCTGGCAGTTGTCTTAGATGCAGAAGTTTTCCTTGTTCATTGCACCACTGAATTGCTGTAGTGCTTGGCCAACACTGTAGCTTTGCAGTGCTTACAGGGAAGCAGTGGGAAGAGCAGTGCTGCTGGATGCTGGGAAGCAGAGGGGATCCTCTGCTGAAATGAAAACCAGCTGCTGAGCCAAGACATGGTCACTCAGTAATAGCTTTCCTCCACAGATTGGTTTTTCCATAATGTAATACATGCAGTTTACAGATAGTAACAGATTTTAAGATTTATGATTGCCTGGCTTTTCCCATTAATAGGGAAATCTGATGATTGTCCATTTTAAAGTGATTGCTGAACAATAGGAAGGAGTATGCTTGTTGAAAGTAAACATAAAAGCGAACTGGATCTATATTAGGGTGCTGAGCCTTTGATAGATTTTCTCCTTACAGCAGTCTTTGATCTGCCACACCAGAAAATAAACTCAGTGGGAGACTGGATATGGGATATAGAACAGTTCACCTCTAGGTCATGGACTCCTATACAAGCCAGGTCAGGAGTGAGGCTCTGGGTCAGTTCTGGCAGGAGGTGGGGGTGGCAGCACCCCCAATGTCTGCACTGCACCTGTGTCGTGGCACAGGGATGTGTGGGTCTGCAGTGACACCCCTAAAGCAAAGGGAGGACCTATTGCTTCTTCCCCTCAACCCAAATGAGAGCTTTGCAGCTTTGCCAAGGGAATAAATGATATGGGAGTACCCAGGGCAGTGCAGGGGCTGTATCAGGATCTGGCTCTCAGGAATGTTCTTGCTGGAGAAAGCTCAGTGCTCTGTCATGGGATGTGTGCAGGCTATGCCCAGTCCTTCTTAAAAAAAAAAAAAAAAGAAAAAGAAGAAAAAAAAAAAAGAAAAAAGAAAAAAGGCAACAGCTGTGCCTGTTAATTATCAGTTGATCTAAACAAGAGAGAAGTCTGCAAAGTGGTCATATCAGCCTTGTAGTAGGAGGGCTAATTGCAAAGGAAAAGTTGTGCAGCTTTGTTTTGGACGGAACTGCATGCAAATGACTCCATGTAAGAAGCACAGCACATGTAACAGGTCACAGATGAGCTGATACAGTGGACTAGGGTAAGGTTTTGTGGCTATGGAATGTGAATTTCTGGCTATGAACCTTGATCTAAGCTGAGAAGGAACATGGGCGAGTTTAAACATCAAAACTGAAATATTAGGATTTCTCACTGTCAGGGAAGTGACTTGAGTTTCTTTCTGATGGTTCCAATAAGAGCAGAAACAGGGATTTTATTTTGCTTCAGCTGTGTCAGATGTGGGGAGCTGGTTCTGTTTTATCTCGTGCAAGAGACAGCTGCCAAGATTTGTCTTTGCAGGAAGGGAAACAGAAGTGAGAAAGGTCTGGAATCTGGAATCTGAAATCATGCTTTCTGAAAGAACTGGTTATGTGACGTTTGGCCAAACCTCACGCCACTCAAGAGTCTCAACACGAGGCTAGAGCTGTAGGGATAAATAGCAAGACCCAGGCTGTCTGCAAGGGGACTGGATCCTGAAGCTCTGGTCCAAATTCAGCACTGTGTGAACAGTACAGTACCCAGCCTGGGACACAGTGAGGCTTGTCCTTAAGCTTCTGTGACTCTCACCTCCGTGGTGTTGGAGAGAATAAAGCAGCATTTAAAGGCAAATTTTGCCTGGAGAGATCCAGCTTTCCTCTGTGTCTGAGCATCCCATCTGCTGCGTTGCTCTTTTTTGAGCTCAAGGATGTCTCTTCACAGTGAAAACAGCCAGGGAGGGATTTGGTGTCAGTGGTGTGTGTTATGTCTGCTTTAGCTCTTATCCCAGGGAGAGGCATTGTGCTGGATTCCAGTTGCCAGCTGATGGCAGCAGCGGATCTGTACAGAGGCAGCTCTGCCTCCTCACCAGCCTCTGCCCTCACTGCTCTGCTCACAGTACCCCAAACAGTGCAATTTTGGGTTATTCCCACTGCCCTGCAGCAAACCAGCCATTACTTCTGGATCAAGCAAGTCATGCACAGGAGAGTGGCGTGGAAATATTTCTGCTGCTTCAAAGGGGAAAAACGGCCAGAAACTTTGTCTGCACACCCACCTGCTGATGTGTTCCTTCACGCACAGAGCTGGTGAATCATCTCCAAAAAGAAATGTCAGGCACTGAGTTGTTCCTTTTCTAAAGACAGACTGGTATTTCCTTGGGAGCTAGGAGACAACAGGAAAATTGCCCCTCCCTTGGAGGGACTGGGGGATTTGCCTCACTGCTATCCTGCTTTTCCCTGGGATGTGTCAGTCAGTTCATGGCATTACACTGAAAGGAAAAGATTCCCCGCTTGCCTCCTTAAACACAAACAATTATTTTAGGGGAAGAAAGGGGACAATACACTATTGTTACGTTGTTCCTCAACCTCACACTGAAATATTTAAGGTCCCCCATGAATAATGCAGCCTCAGCCCCAAGCCTGTTTTGCACTTCACACTAAGCGGGCCCATAAAACACTGGGATTGCTCCCGGCATACATTATACTGTATAGAACATCTCCTACCGAGCAAAGCTTTGTCTTCGCTGCCACAAAGGCTGTTGGGATTTTTCTCCCTGTCTCCAAGAGAGATAATGAGCACAAGAGCTCTTGTTTTAAAATGTTAGTGGGAACAAGTCACCTGTGGTTTTACCTGCTGCTAACTAGCTGTGGTCCACACTGCATCTCCTGCTTATGCTGATCCCGTGTCATTCCTTTTTACTCCAGTGGCTGATATCAGGAAAGCTATACAACACCTAATTTATGTAAAAATCGATCATATTTAGCTGTCAGGCAGGAGACAAACTGATACATTAGGCGTCAGGATTGTTCCATAACCCAAACCAGGAATTCTTTCTTTCTTGACTAGGAATTATGTACCTAGAATGCAGCAAGGAGCAGGAGCAGCATGTTGTAATGGCTTGAGGTTCATAACACTGTCACATACAGTATGTCACTTCCCAGGCTCTTGTGAAGTTCAAGAGAGATTTTTGTAGTGTTTTAGTGATGCTGTTATTGAGAAGAGGACCCCTTTGGTGTCTGCTTTAGTCACTTCCAGCCATGCTGTGCAAAGGAAAACTGAGGCAAGAGGGAAAAAATGTGTGGCCCCAACCCCTTCCGATGAAGATACCTTTGCACCCACCCTAAACTACAAAGGTGAGGCTCTTGATGAATTTTGGATTAAAAGGAGCTTTATGTCTCCCTGGACATCTGGTTTGTCATCAATAATGATATTAGGATCTGTCACATAGGAATTGCCATCTGTGATCCGGTCGGAGGCCTTTCAAAGGAAAGGAAATGGGAAGATGGAAATCAAGGAGTGCTTTGCTGCAGGGAAGAGTAACT
This sequence comes from Oenanthe melanoleuca, assembly GCF_029582105.1. Taxonomy (NCBI): domain Eukaryota; kingdom Metazoa; phylum Chordata; class Aves; order Passeriformes; family Muscicapidae; genus Oenanthe; species Oenanthe melanoleuca. The sequence goes on from NC_079344.1 coordinate 15,183,082, forward strand.
TAGAAGCCCCAGAGGTGACCATGCCCTTCCCTCAACTCAGCAAATCATACCATTCCTCCATCAGCTCTAGGACAAAGGTTTAAAAATCTTGGGTTTTAGAAAAATCTTGGGAAGTGTTTGCTGAAAGGAGGAGATGAAATAGGAAAAGGTAGGATTGTATGCAAAGTGGTTTTTAAAAAAAAAGACCACAGAATCATAGAATGATTTGGACTGAAAGGGACTTTAATGATCTAATGGACCTAGTTCCAACTCCCCTGCCATGGGCAGGGACACTTTCCTCTAGATCAGAGCTTAGAGAAGCTCAGAGCTCCTTCCAACTTAGCCTTAAACACTTCCAGGGATGAGGCATCCACTATTTCCCTAGGCAGTCTATGTCACCGCCTTCCCACCCTCACAGGGTAAAATCTCTTTCTAATATCTAATCTAAGCCTACTCTTACTGAGTGCAAAGGTTTATGCAGAGGTTTTCCAGCTGCTTTCTTGCATCATCTTCTAGTTTGCTCCCAAACCAGTGTTGTTTGGAAAGGTGAACATCTCTGGAAACCTACCTGCTGGCACAGCAATAACATTGAACCCCCCCCAGGGACCCAGTTATGCCATTTGCCACATATTTTGTTTATCTCTTTACTAGCTGGGTATGAACTTTCCCCATTGATACCTAAGATTAATCTGATCACCAGCCTATCAGCTGTTTATTTAGAGTTAAATCCTCATCCTGTATTTTGGCCATCAATCCCCATTAGTTTCTCTATATGGGTGATTGAATAGTCCATTGCTTGTACTAATAAGCACCCATTAGTTGTCCCACAGAGCTTTAGCTTTATTAGAAACAATTCATGTCAGCCTAGGCCAGAAGAAAGGCTTTTAGCTGGATTGTTTTGATTGCATTACTTGGAAGGTGGCTTTTGAGCACCTGGAAGGTTAAAGGGATGCTGCATGCAAGAGGGATGCTTTTATTGGAGAAATCCAGATGATACAGCTGTGAGCAAGATGAGAATTTGGTGCAAGAGCACACAAAATGCATTTAAATCTGCAGATATGGCTTTTTGGTTTGCCCTGTTTGGGTCAGTCTAGAAAGAATCTCCAAGAATTCAAAGTAAATGTTTCCAACACCTGTCTGGCTTTGGGCTTTGGAATGTCAATGGATCTCAGGACCTTTCTTTTCCTTTTTCATTCTCCCTCTTCACTCCTCACACCACCAGCCCAGAATATTCCCTTTTTGCAGCATTTCAGGCTGCAGTAAGCTGGTTACAAGCAATTTGGCTTGCTGCTCTGCAGAAAAAAAAGTGTGGAAGGCAGGAGGAATTGCTGCAAATTGCTATTCAGCTGCTCTTCATCACATGGGCTCTGGCTTCCATCTACCCGACAGCCCTGCTAAAAGGATAATAATGCTTTAAAAATTAGAGTCAGCCAAACAACTACTTCATAAATTCATGGCCTTGCCCTGATCCTTTCCAGAAGTTTTTCTTTCAGATTGAGTCCATGTCAGATCTTGGATTCCTTCCCTTTGCAAATGCTGCTGCTTTTCTACTTTGGGAGTGCTCTCTGGGTCATCCAGCTATGCAAAGGAGGTTACTAATTATCTCTCATTACCTCAACAGAGACAAGCCTCATTTCAGGATAATCTTGTGCTCTCTCCTTCAGAGAACATAGGATAATCTCTCAGTGATGTTGTCTTATTGTGGGATTTTGTCCTTGATAGATAAAGCAGTCCTGAAATCCTATTAAGAGATATTCTACCTCCCTTTAAAACAGACAAACTCACAGATGAGACAAACTTCTGTGGAACACAGAAGAGACCCTTGGCTTTGCCTACTTGATGGGAAACAGCTCTGGTTTGCAGCAGCTGTTCCCATCTGTGCTGCTTCTGAAAGCAGTTGGAGATCTAAAACAGCCCTGACTTTTATATGGGATTGATGGTCCTCAGCTTCTCAAATCCACCTCAAGCTACCAGCAGAATACCACAGCAAATGGGCTGGGGGCTTACTCGAGATGTGGTGGGAAGGGAACACTGGTTGAATGGGTGGTACAGCATCTTTTCAATCCACATCATGTCCTACCAGTGGCAAGGGATGAACTGTCCTGTTGGCTTTTCCACCTGCTCCAAAGGTTTGAAGAGAATCTGGATAGGAGAGATTGCCAGATGGAGGCAAGACTCAGCATTATTGTTCTGCTTCATAATTTCCAGCTCAACAGGAAGAGTACCTGACTGGCTGCTTCCCGGATTTTCAGCCTGGTTCCTAAGGAAGGCAACCTCTTCATGTGTTCTCCCAAAATAACTCTGACCTCAATGTCTCACTTAATCTTCGTGAAGACAGGGACTAGATTGCCATCCATGAAGATATTAAAAGGCTCTGCAAACATTAAATTCTTTAAAATTTAGGGTCTTTATGTCATTAAGGAAGTTTGGACAGTAAAAGAGTACCATATCCATCAGTTGTGAAGGAAATTTGAAAGTGTCTTTTAAAAGGAAATTAGATTTCATTAAAAAATTGAGCGAGGTATAAAAATGAAATCTCTTATTTTACAAAACTGACAACTCCAGCAAAGTCAAGCTGCTTCTCAATTGTTTCTAATGGGAAGAGAGAACCACCCAAGTCTGGGCTTCATAAAAACGGAAAGAAATTAGTTGATGTTATGTTAGCTTTGTTTGGTTTTTTAATTTACTCAGAGCTGTTCAGCTGTAGAGGACTCAAATCCCTGCTCTTTATCTATGGGTTTTGTTGTGCATAGGATCAATGTCTCACTGTAGCTATTTTTGTGACTGAAAATAGTGACAGTGATCTATTCTCTTGGGTTCTTTTCTTCTTAGCATTTTGCTTTTGGCCTTCTCTGAGCTTTGAGAGTCAGGGAGCTGCTTCACCCAAGAGCCAGGAAGCACATCTGCTTTTGAGACGTACAAGAAGGGGTTGCCAACACTTCTCCATTTTTTTTGGGAAAAACATATGAATGTTTTTTTTGAAAGTATGTATATATGAGATATATGAATATATCTCATATGATAAGGACCATTCCCTTTCAGTGGTGTGTTTCCACGTAGCCCCAGTCTTACACTGCCCGACTCTTTCTAGTGCCCATTAATAATTTGTCTTAGTGCAAACAATAAATTTAACTGTGGAGATTAATTTTGGTGGAGCTGCAGCAGGGCCCAGGTCTGTCACATCTCCTCATAAAGAGAGGCTCTCTCCTCCTGGCTGCAGAAGCTGCTGGGGCTGTAATCTGTCTCCTGTGAGGCATCCTCGCCCGAGGACTGGCAAGCCTGAGCCCAGTCTTCAAAAATAAATCCATCACAGCAGCAGGGAGCGGATGAAGCCTCTGCAGATATAAAGGTCAAACGATAAAGGCCATGTTAAAATATGCTCATAGGAAATGGCAGCTTATAAGTACTCTGTGATCTAATTACTTATGTCAGGCAGATAAGCCTGGACAGCAATTATTTTTAACCTAAATCACGCAAACAACTACTGTAGGAGCTTTGCCAGTTCTCAGCATTTCTTTCGATTATTTTTGGGGTAAACCGTGAAGCTCTGCAGGACAAACAGCTCTCTTACAGGTTTGGTTTTCAGTTTCATGAAGGTGGGAAGCTGCTTTAGTTATCTATATTTTTTTTCCTCTTCTGGGAAAAATAAACCCTATATGTTGTAGGTAGTCCATGGGCAGTGCACATGGAGCAGGACGGGTTTATTTTCCTGCTGGCATGGCTGGATGTGGGCAGAGGGGAAAGCTGTAGCTGAAGACAGCAGTTCTTCATACAGGAGGATGTCCGCTCCTGGGATCTGCTGGGTTGGTGAGACAAGCAGTGATTTGGATAGGGAAAGAGTTGGTCCTTACCCTGCCACAGGTAATCGCTTAGGGGTTGAGCCAAGGACTGCACCTAAGAGAGAAGCCACACAGGAGTACATCAAGTCTTGATCTCTGTGAAGGATGGAGGTCCCAGCTTGTGACTCTGTCTTAACTCTACACAGAAATGCTGTGAATTGGCCCTAAGCCCAGAGCAAGAGCACAGGATAGGAACCACATTTTCCTTTTGCAGGTGGCTGTCACAGCTTTCTGCTCCAGCCTGGCACACACAATTCAGGTCTGCTTGGTCCAGTGTCACCTTCCAGCCTCTGCATGACTTAAAATTTTCCTTCGTGGTTCTGGAGAAGGTTTTTAGTCAAAAACATTTCTCTGTGCCTTACAGAGAGATTTTGGGATCACGTATCATCTTACATGATGCTTCAGACTTGGCTCTTTGACCTGTGCCTGAGGGAGCTGCCCCTGTTCTCTCAAGGTCATTTGAATACCAACAGAGACGTTCATCATCCTGGGGCCTCAAGGAAGGTATTGATCACCTATGATGAATTGGCACATGTGTTGTGCAGGAGGAATGATTAGTTAATGGATGAAAGATGTGAGAGCTTGTGCTTTCATCCAAGTCACTGCTTCTTTCTCCTCTTTGACACAAGGGTCATCCTGCCCCAGTGGTGTGGGAGATGCAGAGGAAGAGAGAGAGAGAGAAAGAGAGAGAAAATGGCTGTGGGCTCCAGTGGATGTTGATGGCACCTTCTCCTAGGACACAGTCTGGGTGCTCCTACCTTCTTTTACTTTCCAACTTGGCCTGACTGACCATCCCTGAGCAGTGGATTTGAAGCAATGCTCCAGCCATAAATGGTCCACAGGGAACACAAGATACATAGGTGAGTATGCCTGAGGCACCAGTGCATAGTGGGATCATTTCGGAGTTCCATGGCTTTGGAGTGAGGAAGAGGAGATGCCCCTCAGTCATGCTGCTCTCCCAACCTGCAGGAATTACTGCAAATGGTGATTTATTAAATCTTTGTACAGCAGTGCAGTATCACAAGTCCCCACTGAGAACTCTTCTGCACGAGGTGTTATTACAAAGGGCTGTTTCTGATTGATTTTTTTCACCCTCGATTTTTTTCCTATATGAATGTTTTGGAAGAAAAGCACATTATTCGAAATGTGATTAAGTCATTTGGAAGAGGATTATGGTGTTTTGGAATAACACCCTCTTATTCCAGAATGAGATCAGTCACAGGGGGAGTTAATCGGAAACAGCTATTTTGTTCCTCTGGGAAGCCTCCACCAGCATGACAAACACTCAGAGCTGCTCCTAGCCCTGGTGCCCGCTTGGTGCCTTGGTCCAGGTGGGGCCTAAGGCCAGATGGTGCATTATGGCTCAATAATTTAGAGATATAGTTTAATTGCTTCTGGCCTTGACCCTGGGATTTCTGTATTAGTGAAACCTCAGAGTCCTCCATAGAAGTCACAACAAATATAGGCATTTCATGGCCGAAAATCAGGATGATGGGTAAAGGAGATGTTGTCTTCAAGAGAGGTTTGCTTCCCCAAGAGACTCTGCATTTATTTCAGTAAGTGCTTGACTGAGCTGCACCAGAGGCAGCTGCATTCACCCCTGTGCATTGCTCTTCCTGTTAGCTGTGGTGAGCTGCATGCCTTGGCCATTGTCAGTGATGTCAGTGTCAATAAAGACATTGGTGTAAGCCATGGTCTAGAGCAGCCTGCTCTAGTGGAAGATGTCCCTGCCCATGGCAGATGGTTGGAACTGATTTTTAGGTCCCTCCCAACCCAAACCATTCTAGGATTCTATGATGCTTTGATGCTGCATCCTCTGCATGCACACATGGCTCTGCCGTCGCACTTCATGATGCAACAACCCAGAAACTTGTGGCTTCTGTATACCACAAATTAGATTTTTTTCATCCTCTGATATGTATTTATTATTGAAAATTAAAGGGTTTCCTAAATTTTTATTTCTGAGCTGGGCCAAACACAGCTTAGGCAGTAAGCAATGCATATTTATTTCCCGCTCATGAAGGAAAAATATAACATCTTTCCTTGTGTTTCTGTAATTTCTTTTCTGTGCATATGCAAATTGCCGGTTTATTTGTGCAAGATTTATGCAACTAAATGATGGGGAATTACAGAGGCAATTCAGTACTTAGAAAGAAGAGGCACAATTGCTGCAATTTGCTTGTGCCATGTGCTAATTCCTTCAGAAAATTCTTTTGCTCATTTATTTGCACCGAGCACCGATTTCTGCACCCCTAAGCAAGCTTGGGAAATGTTCTCTGGGCTCAATAGACTGCAAATGGTTTCTATTTCTTTCTGCCTGTGCCATTGCCTCCCCATAATACTTTATAGCAATTAGTAACAATAATGAAATATAGCCATGATTTCTCAGCACTGGAGAAATGCAGCCAGCGCTTGTGAATCAAGCACATTTTCTGGTCAAATTGGCCATTTAAACATGCTGCTCAGGAAACTTTAAATCCACCTCGATGGATCACTCCGAGCTAAGCTCCATGGGGGGCAGAAACACTGCTGGAAGCAGATTTTTTTCCTTTCCAAAGCTGAACCTGCTCTGTGAGGTGATGCTCATAGGATTGGGAGAATCTCTCACCCGGGCACGAACCAATGCATTGTGCTTGCACAGCATCCTCACTGCTGCAGGGAGACCCTGGCTCACAAAGAGAGTGGCAGCAGGAGCTGAGGCAGCTCCCAGGTTTTTTTCCACATACCTCCTTGATGAGGCCAAATAGGGAAATCCTATGGGGCTGGCATCATAGTATCATGGAATCATTTAGGTTGGAAAAGATCATTAAGATCATTGAGGCCAATTGAGTCTCCTTTTCTCCAGACATCCCTTTCCCAGCTCCCTCAGCTGCTCCTGGCACTCCAGGCCCTTCCCCAGCTCCGTTCCCCTCTCTGGACATGCTCCACTGTCTGTCTTGGAGTGAGGGGCCCAGAACTGACCCAGAATTGGAGGTGCCTCAGCAGTGCCCAGTTCAGGAAGACAGTCACTGCCCTGGTCCTGCTGGCCACATTATTGCTGATTTCGGCCAGGTGCCATTGGCCTTCTTGCCCACTGGGCACACTCTGGCTTATGTTTGCTATCAACCAGCACTCCAGCCACTCTTCCTAAGCCTGTCATGTCACATGGGGTTGTTGTGACCTGAGTGCAGGACCCGGCACTTCACCTAATGCCTTAGTTCCGATGCCCGGATGCAGGATGGAGACAGGACACAGGGACAGAGGGCCCCAGGAACTAACCTGGACGTCCTGCAAAAGGACTTGTTGTAGTTAAATGTCACAAGACAGCTGGTGCCCAGCACTTAGGAGAAAGGGAAGTGATTTAGTTTTGGTCATTATCAGAAAAACATGTGTGGAGGACGGGCAATGAGAAGAGCAGCCGTTTTCTATTAGGATAAGAGTAGGTCAGGTGTAGTTAAAACTGGGTAAATGGAGCAGGAAATGTGGCTGTATATTACTCACCCAAGATATATTGCACACATTAGCTTTGTTTGATCAGGTTATTCGGAGATTCAGTGCTTTGAGTGGTGTTTTAGGGTGGCCAAATCCAGGCTTTGTACTCTATTAAAATAAATATATTGCTTGTGTTTAATAAAGTTTCTGAGTTTCCATGTAACTGAAAGTCTGCAAGTGGTCTTTGCTGGGGTCTTAATGAGTCCCTGCCTGCAATAGGCTTTTGAAGGTGGAAGGTGTGATATTAATATTGTTTATATAGCAAAATAATTTATGAATATTCATTTAATGAGGTTGCTGGCTTCCAACGTGTTTCTGGTCTTGGGAGCTCTAATGGGTTTTCTCTCCTGGCAGAGAGCTGCCTCATGGAAGCGCCAGAGGCTTTTCTGTGTGGGCTCGTGGGCTGCCCTGTGCTGTGGAAATGCATCAGACTGGTGGAGCAAGGATAGTCAGGGAACTGCTCTGAAATTTGGCTGTGAAAACTATCCTAGTTTTGCAGAAGGATTAGGAAAAATTACTTTTCTCTGTTCAAAAGTTCCATGCAATGCAGAAGGCTTTATTAGCAATGGACAAGACAAAATGTATTTGGTTAGGGCTTTTTTGGGTTTTTTGGTGTATTTGAAGATTTTGAGTCTTAATGAAGTGTGTCCTCTCAAAAGAAGTTGAGAGGAAGGTGCTAAGGTGAAAAGTTGTTGTGTGGTTAATTTAACTTTATTAGATGATATTCTAAGAAACAATGCCTTTTATCTCAGCTGTATCCTTTGCAGAATCTTTGTCTACATTTACCTTCGGTGCTCTTTGACCACCCCTTGGTGCATGGACAAGCTCTATCAGGTCACTATAGCTCCTTCCTAACCTCTTGGATAAATATGATGGATAAATACATGCTTCTAGCATGGCAGCATCCTGCATTCCTTTCAGTGGTGGAGGACTGAGGTCCCAGTCCCTCTGAGATGCCTGAGTCCACATGGGCAGGCTCCTCCCGTGGTAGGGTGATGTAAATGGCCGAGCAAACATCCCTGGGGGCAAACCCTGCTGTGCAGCTCGGCTCAGCTCTGCAAGCTCTGGAATTAGATATCCCAGCAGGAAGGGGAATGAGTCCAAGCAGGGAACCTCAGCCAAGCATTGGACCCACCTGAGACTTCCCAAATCCTGATCTTCAGAGAGCAGACTTTGCTGCAGCTAAAGATGATGCTGCACATTCAAACCAGAAACCAAACCAAGTGTGGGGACACTTTCCCAGCTCTCTTTTCCCTGGCTGCCCCGGGGCGATGCTCGGTGCATCATGCACAGCCACCATCCCATCTGTGGGCAGTAAATCCTGCATCAGCAGTCGGGGCTGACTGCAGCTTCATTCCCCCTTTGCCTCTGACAAAGCTGTATTGTTTTGGCGTGACCTGCTTTTAGGAGCCCCTGAGGTCCAGCCGTATATCTGTCCTTGCCAGATCCCGGAGGGTGGCTGGGACCCCGGCGGGGTCAGCGAAAGGGTACGTCACGGCTGGACAGCAATTATCCTCTGGGCTGGGAAAAGCCAGGGCTAAGCCGTGCTGTGACCTGGGGTCTCCTAAAAACCTTTGAAAGGTTCCAGGCTAGCAAAGGTTGGGTTGCTTTGCCTCAGTGCATCCTCCCCCAGGCATCCTCTGTTAAAAAATTTCACTTGTTCTGCTTAACGTTTACTTTATTTGGACATATATAGCAAACACATTCCTCTTTGCCCTGCCCTGGCACCCCTGGGCTGAAGGGAGTATGCTTTGACCCTTTCTTATGAAATCCTGCAGCACTGAAGTGCCATGCTTCAAAGCATTAGTTCCTTGGTTTCCCATTCTCCAGCTCTGAACACCACCTGCCTGGCAGAGCCACTAAATGGGGTTAAACCCAAAAGAAATGGCAAATAATGAGTATGCATACTGCTCAGTTTGTGTTAAAACAGGAGAGAGAAGCAGAGTCTGCATGGAAATAGGCAAACAAAAACCAGCAGATTGGTATCCAGCTCAGAAGGGGACAGCTGGGGAGGTGTCAGTGTCCCCCTGCCATGGGCACTCTGGAGATAAGCTCCGTGTGCTACCTCCCGATGCTCGGCATCACTTTATTTATTTAATTTCCCCCAAGCAAAAGCAGCCCAATTCCCTCTCTAAGCAAGCTCCATGAGTCAGTGGCTAGCCCCTTCCCATGGCTCCATCAGTCCATCAATCCACCAAAGCAGAAAAACTATGGGCAGAGGTGTTAGTTTTGGGGGAAGGATACTGTCGCCCTGGTGGGATGCCAGCGTGTCCTGTATGCATTAATGAAACACTTTCTTTCCGGTTAGGACTTGAAGGATGCTCATTGAAAATCAGGCTGCCATGGAAACCAAAGGTGTTTAGTCTTTTGGGAATGCTGTTGGACAGAGGCAGGGAGAGGTGGTGGTGGGGAGAACAGTCTCTGAAGAAGAGGCAATTTAGCAAAACCTTGATTCACCATCAGTCCGTGCCTGTCTGTTGCTTGCATCTGCTAATTGTGGGAGGGAAGGGTTTGTCCCTGTACTGGATGCCCGTTGTGGCTCCAGGGGCCTCCTTGCCCTCGGTGTGTCCCTGGATGGATAGGGCATGTGCACCCTCCCGGCTGCGGGGGCAGGAATTTGCTGTGGCAGCCCTGGAGCCCCGAGCATCCTTGCTGCCGTGGCACCAAGACCCTGACGGGAGACAGCAGGTCAGGGACCTTCAGCTGCTCGGGGATCCCGGTCCTGGCACCCTGCCCCCTGCTCCCCCTCTCCTGCTCCTCGAGGATGAAACACAGGAAGGCGCAAGCATGGAGAAATAATGGAATTATTGCTCTGTCATGTACCATTCATTTTAATTAACGCAGCACGTCGGCGCTGTGACAGTAGTATTAATGAAGGTTGGGAGATTACTGCAAAACAATGTCGTCTTCCTACACCTTGTCACCTCCCGGCGCTGTCCCCGGATCAAACCCCCTCTCCTTCCCCTGTTCGTTCCACTTTCCATCCTCAGGCGCTTGCTGGGAACCCGTGTCCACAGGCATGAGCAGGGGGCTGCTCCCACTCCCCCTCGGACCCACACAAGTACCTAGTAACGCATGTTTTAATTAGAATAACCAATGAATTGCATTAGGAAAAGGACGGCAGTGGGTCCCCGTTGGACGCCCAGAGCAGCTCTTCGTTGTGGCTCTTACAACACCCTGCACAACCTGGAGGTTGTCATTAAGGCTAATTAATTGCAAAAATACCCAGTACTTTCTGTTGGACGCCTTTGGATTAGGGGCTGCTCAGTGCAGTGGGGGCAAACCCGCAGTGGCTCAGCCCGGGCTTGAAGGCAAAATGCAAAGAAATAGATTAAAAGAGTTAACAACCACCCTTCTTCCCATCCAATATTCCTGAAATCAGCACGTTCCTGCAGAAAACCTCAGCGCATTGGAAAATCCTCAGCGCAGAGGGCCGGGGCTGTCAGTGCCGGCTGCCTGAGGATCGATTCACCCGTGATTTGGATTTCTCCTTTCGCAGCAGTTAATGCTCTGCCAGTGTTTTGCCACCACATCCCGCTCCGTAATTACAGTGACTGCACGGATCAATTAGCGCCGCTTAAAGCCATTAGCAGCCCAGCCCCGTAGCCCGGAGCTCACGGCCAGCAGCCCTGTGTGTGGGGAAGCCGTGGAGGGACCCATTCGCACAGAACCTGCAGTGGGCAAACCCTCACTTCCTTTAAATTCAATTTTGTTCTGGTTTCCCATGTTGTAACAATCTAGTGATGGCCTCAACAGGGACACTTTGTCTGGCTGAGAATGCTTCATTTCGCTGGGATGTCCATGTCGACTCGGCGTTTCCTAAAAGGTGACAATTCTGTTTTGTGATGTGGTTTGTTACCAGAAATTAAGTTTTGTTCAGTGCCAAATCCAAAGCCTCTGAAGGTCTGGGACTGTCTTGAAGCATGCAAGGGAATACCGAAAACGTTTCCCAGTGTTTCATCCAGGGGAATGAGGGAAGCGAGGTGAGAAGCAGAGGAGGGATGAGAGCAAACACATTTTCATATCTGAAAGGGAAGACAAATATTCTCTCTGTGCCTCAGTTTCTCTGTTAGAAATGCAAACTCTGCCTCTACTGCCCACATCACATGCAGACTCAGAGCTCCTTGGTATTGGTTAAATAATTTATCAACTGCAGGAAAACCAGGAGTGAGCCAGCTCCAGGGGGGTGGCTCAGTTAAAAGATGGAGATGAAGCTCTAGGCTCTTCACAAACTCATCCCAATGTATTAGTGAGTAAAAACACCTCAAACACCAGGTTTCCATTCCTAATACAACAATTTCTATATATTTTTTGTCTTATACCAGAAGTGAAAAATATCCAAAATTTTCCCAAAAGAGGGCTTTTTACCAAGGTCTCTCCTAAAAACACAGGTTGAAAAAGTCCTAGCAGAAGCCATGGCTGTTAACCAAATCTTGTAATGTTAACATTTCCCATGCAGAGACTTTTTCCTCTATTTTCCTTCCTTTGATGAAAGGTTTTTCTGAGTTTAATACTGACATGTCCCAGCCTCTCTGGCCTGGCTATCCCTGAGCAGACCTGGAGCTCCCCAGCAGGGAGGATTCCTCTGCATTTAAAAAACATAAATAGCTCCAAGGTGCTTTCATTTTTTTTTCCCTAGTGCTCATATCATCTTTTATCATATAAGAAAAAAAATTAAGCTGGTGTAAAACCTATATTTTCAACAGAACTGAGGACCCCATGTTCTGGAGACCCCACTGGGGATATGTTGGTCCATGAGGCAACTTGGTGGTCCCTGGGAGAAGCTGGAGGGGCTGATTTCCCAGCCTCAAATCATAAATCATGCATATAAAAAGTCACTCAGGGCACTCTAACCCAGCGTGGGGCAACTGTAAATATTTTTGATCTAAGGGATTATTTTCTCTATGGGCAGTGTCTCACTCTGTGTGTGACATCTCATTCCTAGATTGATGTTTTATAGGCACGTGGGCTCTTGTATCTGCTCATGGTTAGTCAATAATGCCAAAACATATGGGCTGTCATGTACTTTTCCATGTATTCCTGTTATATAGGCTCTGAAAATAACTTGAGGGTTAAAAAATAAATAAGTCTTGAGGATGGTATTGTTCCTGCTAGATAAAATCCTGTGAACAAAGCAATTGGCATCATTTCACTTGCAAATTGAGCAGCGAAGCAAAATACCATTTATGAAACTGTAATTTATTCTTAGAAAATCAAGCACTTACAATGTCGGCTTGTCGCAGGTTAAGTTACAGAAAAGGGAAAAAATAGATTAATGATGAACGTGACAACATTTCAGGGGAAATCATCACAGTGAAAGCCTTTGAAAAGCCTGTTTGCTCCCTGAACAAACAGGATTTTTGTTTTTTTCTCCCAAGAATATTAAACCAGGGATTGCTTTGGGTCTCAGTGGTGCTGGGTGCAGTGAAGCAGGCAGTGGCAAGATCTGAAGAGTCCTTGCACCCCATTTACCCCATCCTGCTGCACCCTGTGCTGAGGAGCCCTCACTGCTTTCAGAAGCCAAAAAGCAAAGTCTGGCTCATTATTTTTTTCCCCTGCCCACAATTAGTCCATCCCTTAAAGACCCTCTTTCTTGCAGATGTTCTTATTATATTCACAGAATCACAAATTAATTTGGGTTGGAAGGGACCTTAAAGACCATCCAGTTCCAATGCCCTGGTGGTCAGGGACACTTTTCCCTAGACCAGGCTGCTCCAGCCTGGCCTTGGAACACTTCCAGGGTTGGAATATTCTTATGTTTTGGTTTTGTACAACTAGCACCAGGCAATGTGAACAAGCAGCTCTCCAGTGGGGACATCACAAGTGCCAGCAGTGGGGCATCAAATCCCATCATCAGTTCCTCCATATGAACCACAGATGTTCCTTGACAAAGGTCTCCCAAGGTCTCTTCTTTGCCCTGGCTTTTATTCTTTATCCCTCTTAGCCCTTTTTTTTTCTGCCCAGGAGACCACTCTTCACTGACAGACACCTCTTGAGAGCTGGCAGACACCATGGGGTTGTTGCAATGGGGATGGAAAGAAAATGATATAACTTGCACAAGAAGGGAACAGAGCTCATCAGAGTAAGTCCATAGGTGATGAGGAGGCATAGCCTTGTCTCCTGCCGTGTGGGAGTTTCTGGAACTGTTGGAGCCACAAATCCCAACCGGGAGCTGTACTCTGGATGTGCATCTTATCTCTTTATTTAGGGAAATATCAGCAAATAGTCCTAATCCCCACGATTTCTGCACCAGCATCTTTAAGTCACAATCACTGCAATGACATGGTATTTGGGGCAGGAGTGGGTATTTCCATGATTCTGGCCGAGGCATCGCTCGTCCCTGCGGCGCTCGCTGGAGGTGACAGTAAAACGGGAGTTCACAACCCGAGGAGCGATTGCCGGCTGTAACAGTGTGTCATGTATTAAGGGAGCATGTTTGAAACCACGTTGTATTATTAAAATTCATGGGAGTGATTTATAGAGGTTTTTAAAAACAGCAGCTTGCCAATATAAATTGGCTTAGGAAAGTCAACTGTAATCCACCCAGGTCCAAATAATGACATTTCCTCCAATACATCCAAAAAGCTGAAAAGCAGAAAATAATATCCAGGCTCCAGAGATAAGGCGAGCACCCAAGGGAAAAAGGACTCTGAAATATTCATGCAGCTGTAGATTGGATGGTGGAAATGGCCATTCCCAACGGCTGCGTTTAGGGACTGATGAATTTAGTTACTGTACCTTTATATTTATCGCTCAATAAACAAGACAAGCTCCTTTACGAGGCCGAGCAAGACTAATTTAGCTATTTTAGCACTAAGGAAATGGCTTTCTGGCCAAGGCAAGGGGTTGATAATTTTGTATGAAATTAGGAGACTTTTAATTTAGCCCAGGCAGCGAGCACTGGTGAGGTCTGAAGGTGCTGGGAATAACAGGGCTGGAGATGAGATCTGAGGATTAAATCCCCTCTGGAGCAGGGGTTAGGGTGCTCACTCTGGGTTTTGGGGAACCCCACACTAAGAGAGAGCAGAGCCTTTCCAAACCACTTGCATCTGCTGATGAAGATGTTCCAGCTCTTGATTTTTAAGATGATTTTTGGAGGCTTAGGCCATAGCTGTAAAGGTTTTACAGCAGCCATGCTGGAATCAAGCGTGGCTCTGTAAAAGTGTCAGCAAATGAAGCGGTGATGCCCAAGTGGTATTAACGCCAAAATGACCTTTCCAATAGTTAGGGCTTTATGTGATATTATAAATTCTCCCTGTGTTGGCAGGGTTATAACTAGGACATTAGCAGTAACATCTTCTCCAGTGAAATCTGAGGCAGAAACGTGGTGTTTGGAGCTGAAAACATCCAACTTAATTTTTTTTTAGTTTTTCTGTAGCTGAAAAGTTGATTTAGATGTTTCCAACATAAATTTGAATGCACATGGTCAAAAGGAGATTGCTTCTATTAAAGACGAGTTTTGAGCACTCAAGTAGGACTTTTAATATTTCCAACAGTCCAAAATCAAAGTGATTTAAATGTATTGCTTGGGGTTTTTTATTTCCTTAGTTTCTATGACTTCAGATTAATATTGTCAAACCTGTTTTTTTATTGCCATGAAGGCAGGGAAAGTCCTTTTTAATGAAAGCTGCAAGCTCTATACAGTACCTTGACTCTGCAGCTGCTATCTGCAGTACCAGATTTCACTGAACTTACATGAAAATCTCCAGAGTGAGCCCACTCTGATCTTTTTTTCACCTCTTGCATTGCCACTGGGAAATAAAATCAGTTTTTATGCTGGTATTTATTATGAAGTATATATTTAGACAATCCATGCTGCAATTTAGCAGTTCCGAGAGCTTCGGGGAGTTGTTTTTACTCACCTACTTATTGAAAACCCTTTAGAAAGGGCTGCTGGGCTCAATCTTGCTCATTTATTCCCCACAGCCTCTAATGTGCCTCTCCTTTGGCATTGAGGGCAGCAGCAGCAGCAGCAGCACACAGGACAGT
Organism: Oenanthe melanoleuca; assembly: GCF_029582105.1. Classification (NCBI taxonomy): domain Eukaryota; kingdom Metazoa; phylum Chordata; class Aves; order Passeriformes; family Muscicapidae; genus Oenanthe; species Oenanthe melanoleuca. The sequence goes on from NC_079344.1 coordinate 15,198,360, forward strand.
GGCAGGAGGGTGGCTCATGGTTCACAGCCTGCTTTGGGCAAGGATTCACCTTAGAATCCCAAAATGGTTTGGACTGGAAGAGACCTTAACAATCATTCTGTTCCCACCCCCTGCCACAGGCAGGGACACCTTCCACCCTATCCCAGGGTGCTCCAAGCCCTGTCCAACCTGGCCTTGGACACTTCCAGGGATCCAGGGGCAGCCACAGCTTCTCTGGGCAACCGTGCCAGGGCCTCCCACCCTCACAGATGCTGGCCCGTTAGCACTGCAGGCAGCAGGAAAAACAGCTGCAGCGATAACTCAGCAAGAGCCAAGATTAATTGGAAATTGATTTGCACTTCTAAGCACAGGTGTCACACTGTGACCCTGGAGGTCTCATCTCACCCAGCTCCCAAAGAGCCCCCATGCTCCAGCAGGACTCTGCTGATGGCTTGGCTGGAGTTTTATGAGCAAAGCATCAAAATAAAAACCCTTCAGCCCTTAAAATGCTGAATTTTGGAAGCTGCTCTTTGAGAAGAATCAGACTCATCATCATCCACTTGAAGTGGTGATGCCCCAAGTTACCCTGAATCCCCACACCACAGCCTGCATGTGAAAAGAAAAGCTCCACACAGGCTCATTTATTCTAGTTTTATTTTTCTTGTACAAGTAGCCACAGGCTAAAATCTAAACAGAGCAAACTACAAAAAACCTGGGTTTTATTATTATTTTTTTAATACAGAGCTAACAATCATGGGATCAGTGGGATTTCAATATCAAGACAGTTCAAAGTAAGAAAGGCAGAAAAGAAACAGTAGAAAAGTGCTTTGCAATTTGGGTTTTTAGTATTACTCCTAACAGTTTATTCCCAAAAAAGACTGGGACAAAGGTTTAGCATTGGTTTTCTTATGACTTTCTTACCAACATAAAGATATTGCAACTTTAGTTGATGGAAATAGGATCAAATTACAAATCCCTCTTTGCTTTTTGAGTCAGACCCTGACCCAAAGCCCCATGAAATCAGGCTTGTCCCTGACTTGCTGGGCTTTGCACCGGCCCCATCCCTTCTTCCCACACGATGCCCAAGCCACGGCTCTGCCCTTGGAGTAAACCTGGAGCCATTTCCCTGAACCCCAGTGTTCCAGAGGGTTTCAGTGCCAGGCCCTGTGCCAGCAGTGCTCTCAGCTGGGGGTGCTGGTGCTTCACTCGTCCCCATCTCCCACCCGCTGCTCCAGCCCAGGCACCCTACTTCTTCTTTCCCTTTTTTTAAATTTGGTGGGTGAGGGAAATAAATGAGCCAGCATCAAGTTGCTGGATGGGATCTGTAACCTGCCTGCTCCGCACGGGGAGGGATACATTTCCACACACTGTTTGCACAGATGAAGTGAGGAGCTCCCCCCGTTTGTTTTCATAAGCTTTTAATTTCCTTTATTTAAACTAATTTTCCCAGACTTAAGTGCTGTCAGAGAGGGCTCGGACACCGCACTGATCCCCCCAGAAATGCCATGGGATAGTTATCCCAGAGGAACACCCCCACTGGTAGAAAAACTCTTCCCTTCACTATCCAGAGGCAACAACACTTCATAGCTTCTCTCCTCTTAATGCCATATTAAAACCTACGGTCCCTTGGTATAATTTTGGGTGGAAGCTTTAAAATTCCCAAACTGGTTCCAGCACTTAAATATATCAGCACCTTTACAAAACAAGGAAGAAAAAAGATAATGGTAGTCAAATAAATACCTGAATCCAACAGTGTGAATATACCCTGTCACAGCATAAAACTATTCCCTGTTCAACTAAATACAATGTGGATACTATCCCTGAGGAAGCAGCCATCTCTGGTTAACTTGAGATCTCCAAGAATAGCTCGTGCCCATTATGGGTTACCAAAAATTAAAAAAAAATAAAAATAAAAAAAAATCAGCTTTTAGATATTTATTCCTTCCTATAATTTTATCTCACCACAGCCAGAAAATAAGAGGTTTTTTGGGATCAGCTGAGAAAAGGCAACAGGTTGAATTATTGTAATTATTTGAAAAATACTACAGGATGAGATTCCTACTCCAAACATGGGTGGTTTCCAGTGGTTTGCATTGGATTCAACACCGCCTGTGATCCAGTGGTTTTATCTCTGGGTAGAACTGATTCCTCTAATCAGGAAAAAGTAGGGGGAAAGAAAAGGAATAAAAAACCTGTCAAGCTGTTCCTTAAATGTTGTGGTGTGTAAAGGAGTGTGAAGGGAGTGTTGCTTTTGGCTGGCAGGTGGGTGCTGTCGGTCAAGGGTGCTGGAAACCACCCTGGGACTGTCTGGCTGCCTCAGCCTCTGGTCTGGGGACATCAAATGATGCCTCAACCCCTTCCCTGTGGCACAGCCCCATATTTGCAACACACAGGGACCTCTTGTCCCATATCCACCCAAATACAATATGTCCACCCGAGTACAACTTGTCTACTTGAGTACAATTGAGGCTCAAACACAGAACAAAATTCCATCAGCTTCCTTCAAAACCAGGGATGAACGAAGGACAGACTGTCCCCCATGCTGAAACCAAACACTTTTAAAATTCTTTTTTCCTTCTCATTTCACAGATTAAGGGCCAGACATATGCTAGGTAGTTTTCCCAAGTTTTGTGTTGGGACAGCTTTGCCTCCAGCCCTGTTCAAGCACTGCAATATGGCGAGTGGGACTGTTACATGTTGCTTTTCCAGCTTAGCAGCAGCTAGAGACACAAAGCCAATATGTAATTTTGAGTGGGTTTTTTTGCCCAGTTTGGTGGACTTAGATAATTTAGGGAAGACCATGGAACTCATGGATCACCAGACTTCAGCCTCATCCTTTCAGGGACTGAGCTGCCGCAACTGTCTGTGTTAGGTCCCAACAATACGAATTGACAAGAGCGGAAAAGAAACCCCAAAAAAGAGGAAAAGCTAAACATCTAAAAAATAGTCTTTAAAGATTTACATCCATCTTCAACCATCTCAAACCAACACAAGATCTGCATTGGTTTAAGCCACCATATTTCTGCATAATTAAAAAAAACAAAAGAGAAAACTCTACTCTTGACATACTATTGTATTCTGACTAGTCAAATGGCACAGCATTTCCCTTTAATAAAAGGAAGTAGTGACAAATACTTGTTACTATTAAAATATCACAAAAATATGATATTAAATTAATAGCATGTTCACAGCTCCAGAAAGTCTGAGCTGAACACTACTCTAGGTTCTGTGTTCACTTTGGCAACAGTACTTATTCAATGTGAACGGCGGCATTACATACACACAAAAAAAAACAATAAAAAGAAAAACTGGGCTGGAGTGGGAATGGGATGGCAGGAGAGGATTGGGTTGTCTTTGATATGAGGTTATAACTTGAGCTGTTTGGTGTCTTCTCCTCCCTCCTGCTTTCCCCTAACCCTGGCATCCCCTGGCTCCTGCGATGGGGTGGGCTGTGCTATTGGTCTCACACAGCACTGTCCCACCACAGTCCCTTCCCAGGCTGTCTCCAGGTCCAGCATCACAGGTGTGAGCAGAATCATCTGACAGCCTATTTAGCCTCTGTGGTGGGGTGGAGATAGGCTGTTTAGGGGTGTTAATGCCAAAATTTAATCTTTTGCATCTTTTCTGTTCTGCATGTCTACAGGAAGAGGAATTTTAATGGAAGAGGGCTGGGAACACCAAGCCTGAACAGCTCCTTGCTCTTGAGGTTGGTGTCATTACATCTGCTTGGGCCAAGCTGGATGAGGTGACGTGGAAGGACAGAGTCCTGCTCCCAGGTAACCCTGCCCAGCACCAGGACTCAGCTCAGGGAAGAGGCATTTTCTCAGCCTTCTGCATATTGTACTATTTACACAGCCATTGGTTACATCCCATTGCCAGCTGGGCAGGTGATGAGGGTGTTTTTGACACAAGGGACTCTCCCACTGGTACCATTTAAAAAAATACAATTAATATTTTTACTTTTTTTTAAACTTAAATTCATTTCCTTTCCTGATTCCTTTTACTGTCCTTTCAAATACAGCAACATTTGATTTACCACCACCTACACAAAGAGATCAAACCTTCACATTTGCCTGGATTTAACCACCTCACGCAGCAGGGAAAGGGCTACCCTCTGGCACCAGCTGGCACCTGGTGTCCCTGTCCCCCCTGTGTGCCCCCATCTCACCCATGGACAATGCTGGTCACACACTGACTCACAAGGCTGCACCATGCAAGCCAACCTCCACAGTGTCAGGTTGGTGGTTGATCTCTGGAGGGGACAAACCCTCTCTTTGGTGTCAGGAGCTCCTCTGCCCACTCTGAGCATGGGGAAGGGGCAGCTCTGGCATCCCCCAGCATCCTCCTTGCCTCTTCCCTCCCAGGGAACTGAGCCTTTTTTGGCTCCACTCATCCTTTGGATGTTCTCCTGTGGATGAAAAGGCTCTGAAGGAGCTGGGGGCAGCTCAGTAGCATTTCAAGGGGTTCTGGAAGTGCTCTATTGGGGTTTCCCCATGGGTGCTCCTGATAGCAGGGTGGGCTTTGGGACAAGACAGTGATGTCCAGGTTCCCACCTCCCAGGAGTGTGTTGTGCTGCTTATGCCAGCAGATCATAGATCACCTGCTGGGAATCAGCCTTGGGGGAGCAGCACACTGATGGGGCAGAAGGGCGCCCTGGCCCCAGCACTGGCATCTGAGCACCCCAATCCCTTCAAAGCCCAGGATGGACCAGTGCCCAAATCAGCCCTGGAAAGGCAGTGATGCCAGGGAGCCACAGGGCATCGCACTGCTGTTCTGTGACAGCCCCAACAGTCTTTAAAGTAAAAAACCACACACAACATGAATCTCTGCCGCACAAAATCACACCGGAGCCCCCAAAAGTAAAGCTCATAACACCAGTGAAGCATCGTGCTTCATGTGGGGCTGGGTGGGAGAGGCAGGAACTGGGGGAGAGGGAGGACACACACACACACTCACACACACATGCACACGCACTAGTTTCATTCACGCTTGAGGTAGAACATTGCTTTCAAAGGTTTGGAAGTGCTTTACATGGGAAAGACGACAAGGAAGCCACCAAGGTGGCGGGTACAGAGCGTGACTGCTGAGGTAGGACCATGCTTGTACTGACCAAGTGCTACGCTACTTGTTTGTTTGAACATGAAGGAAGACGCAGGTATTTCTGCTTCCCAGAAGACATTCATTCCGGTTGAGGTAGGTTCTGAGTTCACTCGGGTTGTCTGTCCAAGTCTTTCAGTAGCCCTCAGGCATCCTTTGACACACACACACTCTTTTTTTTTTTCCTTTTTTTTTCCATATTACTTAGAGTCAATCAGCAAAAAAAAGTATCCTGAGAAATAGCAAAAGTGTACAAAATCATCAAATCCACAGAGAAACAGCCTTCCTGGGCCTCAAGTTTTGGAGTCAAGTTAGAAGGATTTTTCCAAATCCAGTCTTCTGGAAATAAAAGATAGATCCAAAAAGTAGTTCTAAAGCTGCTGATTAGGAAAAAGTCTGGGTTGCCAAAAGATGGGGCTCCACCATATCCCCAGTCTGTCAGAGACTGGAGAGTTTGCCAAACTCTGCCAAGGAGTCTGTTACGTAGCAGCTGTGGGGAAAATCCATCATGACCAGTCTCCAGAGAGCCATCATTGGAAGAAACACATCGAGAGGCTCGAGAGAGGTCAGAAAGATAAACTTCACAGAGTTTCCAAAAGGCTGTATACATATATATATATATTTATATATATATATAAAAATAAAGCAAAACAAAAAAATAACAATCAGACCGTAGAAATCTTCAATTGACCTGAGATTGACAACTCGTAAAGACATCACCAGCCGTGGGTTTGGTTTCTGGTAACTCCTACAAGAGGCTTCGAGTCTTGGCAGTTTTATCCTTCATTGGCAGGACCGTGGTCGAGAGCCGGAGCAGCAGCACTGCTACCATGGGGGTTTTTTGGGAGGGGGTCTGGCTGCTCCTCAATGATGCTGAACTCATCCAGAGGGAGTGTGGAGATCTGGGTTTCATCGTGGGGGGCTGACAGGCTGTGAGCCGACTGGGGAGAGAGAGAAGGGGACAATGCAGTGACAGTGACAGCTCCCTGATGCACAGCCAGGTGTGCTCCCATGCTGCTGGACTTACCGTTATTCCCTTCTCCTGCTGCTCCTGGGATGGGGATGCTGGGAATAACCTCTCCAGCTCGTTCATATCCAGCTGCTTTCCGTTCAAGTCATGATCATCCCTGTCCCTACGAGTGGCTCCGTTCAGGACAAGGCCTGTGGCACTCCGCTGGCTCCGGGGGATCTGAGGGGTTGACAGCTGCTCCTGCACATTTTTGCACATCAGCAGCCTGAAAAATAAAGAGATGGAGCCTGAGAGTGAGAGAGGTGGTTTATCCTGTTCCTTCCCCCAAGCTGGCATCTGCCTTATCCCTGTTCTACATTCCTTCATCCTTTAATCCATCCTATAAAATCTAACATTGCACTGGGGATGTGCGACTGGTGGACACACTCACAGTACCCAGGACCACCACCCCTTGTGAGCAGTGGCATAAGCATCCCTACCTTCCTCGGTATCCAAACATAAGGAAGAGGATGCAGAATATGATGCATGTGACGCCAATGTGGATCCCAATGATGATGCCAGTTGTGGAGGTTTTATTGTTCTGCTCATCTTTCATGCAGTCACAGGGAGGATTCAGCACTGCTAGGAAAAGGAAGAGAGGTCAGTGGTGCTACTCTTCTGTTGTTCCTCTGGCTTTTGGGGAGCCCAGAGCCAAAGTCAGAACCTTGGGCAGTGCTGGGAGCTGTGTATGGGAAGAGAAGCAGGGGTTTGCTGTCTGCCTATGCACCTCCCTTGCTCCCAGCACCCCAGAAAGAGAGACACAGCAAGCACAGGACTGGAATATCTGTAGTGAGCCAGCCCCGTTACCTGGCTACTGCCATTAGACAAAATTAATGAAAAAAAATCCACTCAGATGTTAATTTTTGCAATATGCCATGCTAAAGTGGGAGGAAAGAGGCAGCCACCACACCAGAGCAGGCTGAAACCTGATGGAGTAGACAAATGCCAATGAGATTAGTATTTACTCTAGCACCGACAGAAGAGTAATAACTATCTTTTGGAAGATATTCCCACTGGAGGCTTAAAAGGCTTCCAAGAGCAGCAGGATATTTTTTACACATAGATGAATATGAAAGGTGTGATCAGTTAAGAAATTCCCTCTAGAGATTTCTCCTTTGCTGCCACATAATACAGGGCTCATGCTCTGCAGCCATTTCTCTTTCCAAAGCCACATGTCCTCCCTTTTGACCAGGCCAAAATATCCAGGAGCGCTCCAGGAGAGCAGAGATGCTCAGTGCACCACATCTCACCTAAAGACAGCAGCTGGTACCTGCCATAAGAATGCTTGGGGGGTTGTTCATGTTCATAGCCTTGCCTCTGTCCCAAGCTTAGGGGACAAGCCTGGCATGTGCAAAACATTTGGTTTGTCTTCTCCCCATTGGTAAAAAAGCCATCCAGGTGATCCCAGACCTGCAGAGTTTTGCCTCAGCATTATTTGTGATGCTGAAAATAACTGAGTGGCTGAAGGTGAGATGAGGGTGATGGCACAGGGGGCACACAGCATGTGTTTGGCCTCACCACCTTCCTGCAGAGCTGTTTCCCAAAGCAGCACTGAGACCCAGGTCCCATCTCACCTGTCCTCTCCACAGTTTCCCTCAGGGACACGAAGCGCACAGTGGAGTTTCCGTCCCCGTGCTGGTTGTAGGCGAGGAGCTTCACTTCGTACACCACCGACGCGTCTGCCCAGGGGGACACAAGAGGGACACTTCAGGTTAACCATGAGCCTTACCTCCCCCAGTGATGCTTATCTGGGGAAAGAACATCTTACCAAATACAAGATGCTGCAAACAAGTACCTGTTGCTGGGAATGCACCCACAAAACCTGGGGGTGAGCTGCAGAATTTAGGGGTTGGGCTACATGTTCGAGCTCTCTCCTGCTAATCACAACAAGGTGGGGAGAGGATGTGGATCAAGGTGTCACCATACTCACCCAGGTGGGTAATGTTGTAGGCTGTGACGTTGCTGGCCAGGAGCACTGGACCTGTGTACTGGGAGAGGTGAACTTTGCGGTAATACAGCTTGAAGCCTTCGTGCTGGCCCAGTTTGATGGAGGGCTCCCACATCGCCTGCACAGTGGTGCTGTTAATGACTTTAATAAAAAGGGATGGCATGGCTGGGACTGAAACAGAGAGAGAAAGACAGTGGGTTGTATGTGCTTTTTCAGTCTGCATGATGATAAGTTCCCCAGCAGCCTTTCCCTGCAGTCACAGCACCAAAGAATGTGCCAGCTGAGACTGAGAAAAATCCGAGCAGACCAGAGTCTGGTTTAACAGCTTTGAACTTCTTCAGGGAGCTGCAGGAGTTTGGAAGGGTTCCCTCTGCTCAGATGAGCAAGCAGAAGCTACTTTTACACTTTGGCTGCAATACGATGCTCAGTCTGGCCGGGTCAGGGCAGGAATGCAGCAACTTTGGCAATGTGTTCTCAAATTCCAATGTTTTGCCCTCACCCTGAGGCACAGACCTTTCAGAGTGATTAATCCCCCTGGAAGGAAGGAACCAGAAGGGATGGAGCTGGAGACATCTGTCTCAAAAGTGTGCTAGGTACCTGCACTGGCTTGCAGGGGGCTTGCTCTCCCCATCAGCTTTAGGAGGGAGATTTGTTACTGTGCTGGGGACTCAGGAGAGAACTGGGTCATCTTCATCAACAGCCCTAAACAGCTGAGCAGCCTGCTCTGACTGGCATGTTTTGGGAGACAGGCACTTACCTGGCCTGAGGGGCACACAGGGGGTTAGCTGGGAAGATGTCCCTGCTGCTGATTGAAAGTCCACCAGGAACATGCTCCAGTCAATGCCCCACAACCCTGCCCTTATTCTTGGGGTGTGCTGCAGAGGGGTTCAGACCATTCCCTTTCCAGGTCCCCAAAAAGCTGCCTGGCCCCATCCTGCCCCATCAGTCTGGCTTGTGAGGCAAAGATCTGCAAATTAAAGCCAATTTTCGTGTGATATGCGGGTTTTCCAAAACTGGCTCTGCCCCAAGACCAGACTCATGCCCTGGGCAGCACTGGGGCACACAGTCCATGTTTCCCGCTCCCTCCATCCCTCCCTTTCTCCTACAGTGATCACACCAATACCAGATGTGTCTCAGTAGGACATTTCACTGTGTTTGTTTTCCTTATTTCAACAAAACACCCCAGGCTAAACTCTCCCATCAGTTCTGCAGCCTTTGGCACCATGCAGAAGGTGCAAAGCATGAGGTGCTGCAGGCTCTGCCCTACCCAGGGCTCTGCTCCAGCACCAGGAGGAAGAAGAGTTTTTGGGCACCAGGCACCAAGCTCAGCTCACCCCACAGCAAAATCATCCAGCAGAACAGCTCGACTTCTCCAGCAGCCTCCAGGCTTTGAAGTAGAGTTATTTTTCCAATCCCACATGATTACAAGCTCAGCAGTTCCCATATATAAGGCTTGCTGGACTTGCACTGGACCAAAGCTGCTTTCTGGCTTGTTTCTCCCCAAATGGTCTCTGAGGATGAGCAGTGCAAACCCCGCCTTTGGCAGAGTTCAGCACAACCATTAGTGAGCGATGGGGAAAAGCAGATGAAACGTGACCATGTCAGTCTAAGACTGATGAGAACTAAAAGGGGCATTTCCTCAGTTTTCCAGTAGAACTGCACAGCACAACTGTTTGCCTTTTCCTGGGTATTGAGAGCTCAAGCTTTCCCACAAGGAGATTTAGAGGAAGAATGGATACCTCTCCAGCTGAGCAGGAGGGTCTGGGCAATCCTGTCTCTTCCCAAAGTGATGCCCTCCTTCAGGCTGCAGGGGCTTTGCTCTGAATAAGCCCATGGAGATGAACAAGTCCCTGCTGACTGCTGCGTATCTCCATGTGGATTCAGGAGGAAAGACCCAGTGTTCTGGGTCACATTAATGAGATCTCATCCTGCCTGAGTGCTGCCAATGGGAAAAAAAATGGGCTGAAGTATTCCTTCTTGATAGGATTTATTCTGATGTGCATTTCATTGCTAGGAAGGCTGAACTTAACAATTCCTGGGTGCAAAACACAGAGTAAATTCTATTTCTATCAGAATGTGCCATTCCTCCCAAGGCTGTGTATTTTTGCAATCCAATTAAATACTCCTTTTTTCTTATTCTCCCAATTCCCTCCTGGGCAAAATCCCCGCTCTGAGAAGTTGGACCCTTGCTTAAAGCATCACTTTTCCAGCCACGGGTGAAAACACCACAGAAAGGGCAACTATCACATTATCCCATGGACAAAGAAACACTGATGTGGGCCATCCTGATTTGTGAAGAGTTGGCTTTATTTTATGGTTGCAGAGCCTTACATTTAATAAAAACCACAAGAATATCTCTCCTACAAAATATGGAATATATCATATTTATTCAAACTTTAAGTATATATATATGTATAATACTGATTATAGGTATATGCACTCGCAGAATGCACGTGCTGTTTATAATGTGATTACACAAATAAGTGTATACAATGGAATCTATCTGTCTGTGTGTAAATATATGTATACACACCAGCAGATAGGTGCTTCACAGAAGTATATATTAGACATAATATGGAGCTAATATAAGTGAGGCATCTCCCTCATGCTAAGGGCTGGGATACTTGTTTTCCTCTTCCGTGCTGTTTGGAATTTTCCCCAGGTCATTTCAACTTTCTTCTTGAAGGCGTCTTTAGCCGAAGATGACTAAAGGAACAGTCTTCATCCTAGAGAAATGTCAAAAAGTCCTGGAGAAAACCCTAAAAAGCATTAAACAACAAGAACAAGGAGTGTGTGCTGCTTAATGAAGCAGAGAGCGTTTGAGATTTAAAATATCACGGCATTTGTGAAATGGCGTAAAGGAGAACGACAGGGAGGAGGCAGGAGGGCCTTCCCGGAGAGTGAGGTTTATGGAGAAGGACACAGTTCACTCAAGTCCCTTCTCTACAGCATCTTCCCTTCTACTTTCCATCCAAAATCAACACTGACACAAAGGAAGGAGCACCATGTCTCTAGAAAGGATCAGAGGCTTCAGCCAAGCGCGCTCAGCGTATTGCCAGCCCTGAGATGTGATGGCTCCAAGCCAAAAGTAACCCTGCTCCTCTGTTTTCTGAGGAGTATTTAATATTCCTGCTCCAAATAATACCAGCATAACATGGGCACTCAGACCAGTGTCCAGCTGGCAGCATCTCTGCTGCCCTGGCTCCACTGAGCTGTCCCTGGCTGCTGAATATGGCACATTAGAAAATCCATCCTTTTCTGAGGCTGGTAGCACAGATCCAGCGGCTTCCCAAGCTCAGGGGGGACACAGCTCTTCTGTGCATGTTGGAAGAACAGAGGGTGAAATGGCTTGGCCATGAGAAGAGACAAATCTGCAGTGAAACCTGAATTTGGTGACAAAAGCCACCAGGCCATGGCTCTTAGCTGCTCTCTCCTCTGTGAGCAGAAGGCAACAGAAAAGCAAAGCAAACAAATGAAACCAGAACTGGGGCTTTAAAATATATCTTTACCTTCCTACAAAGCAAACACAGGCTGGGGTTGAGTGATCTGAAGCTTGTTCATCCAGGACAGGGAGCTAATTCCTAAAGCTTCATTACACAGGACAAGCCTTTTTTAAAGGATAGGAGGACAGAGGTACCTTAAAACTTCAGAGTGCCAGGAAATTTATGATCCCATTACCAGATACCTAACTATTCCTGTCATGATTGAAGGTAATAATGACAAGAAGTCCTCTCCCACTTGACCTGGACTGCTGCAGAGTCACGAAGCTCTATAGAGCATAGTTGGCTTGTAGCTCCTGGGGCTGAACCCAGCATTGGGTCAAGGAGTTTCAAGCTTTGCTTTAGCTCATCCTTCTGCCTCTAAATTGGAAGGAAAAACAAACTCCTAGGGTGACTGATTCCCTGCAGAGTACCAAGGAAAATAAACTTGCAGAGCAACAACCCAGCGGGTGAGGATTTACTGGTGTTTTTGCTTAAATTCTGTAATAAATATCTGCAAGGGCTGAGAACAGAATGAGAACAGAATGAGAACCGGATCCTCCACCTGGAAGTCAACACACTTCCATTTGATCCTAAATAACATCCTCCCACCCAAGGCCCTCTCTGCTGGAAATTCATAATTACTGAATGTTCATAAGAATGATTCCTAAGAAATTAGTCTCCATATCTGAGGCAAGCCAGGATTCAGAAAGACATGAGTCTCTAGGAAAACATTCTTCTAGTTTTGACTGACATGTCACATGGGGACTGTGGTTTCTACCTGGTACCTGTGTGCAAGGGTCCTGTATTAAAAGACCCATTGTCTTACTGGGGAAGCTAACTGGTGGCCAAGTCAAGAAAAAAAGGCTTTAGAGATCACCCTGACTTCCCACTGAAACAGAAAGCTGCTCCAGGGCAGGGATTTGTGGGTGAGGACATCTCAGCTCTAGTGTGATTTGCACTGGATAAAGCAGAAAATAATAAAATCTTTAAAAGTGTGGCACTTATCAAGTAAAAGCTGTGAGTACCAGAGCTGCTGGAAGACAATGAGATGCTGTTGGAGCAGGAAGTCTGCATTTAGCAAGGCTGTTTAGGAACAGCCCAGAGCAGCTGCAATGCACAAGGCCAGGCAGGTTTGCACTCACCCCCTGCTACAACATCAGCTGGGAGAGGCGATGCTGTGCTTAATCAGTCAACCCCCCTGCAACGATACAAGTGAGTTTTACATAATATCCCAGAGTAGAAGGAGCAGCAGGAACAAGGAGCAGCAGCACCACAGGCAGCAGTGGCACAGCGCTGCGGGGCGGTGTCGGGGTGAGCGGCGCTGCTGCTACGCACAGCGGGTGTCGGCATCTGAGGGGCCCAGCGCAGAGCGTTCCTTACCTTCCCCCAGCGTGCTCACCACCGTCACTTCGGAGGCTTTGCTGGCACCCCGCGAGGTGTAAGCCTTTATATAAAAGCTGTAGCTGGTCGAGGGCTCCAGATCAGTCACCAGCTGCTGGAAGGTGCTCTTGCTAACAGCCTCCTGGTACTCCATCTCTACGGGATCTGAAATGCAAAGGGAGAGAGAACTGAGCGGTGTTAGGCTTTACAAGAGGTAAAAGGAATAAACAGATGTTGCAATCAGTAATTTTGGTCCCTGGGGTAGATAGTACCTGCTCACACACATTTCTGCTTGCATTCCAAGGCCATTGAAATTGGTAATGTTGGGATAGGGCTTTGAGCAACCTGGTCTAGTGGAAGATGTTCCTGCCTGTGGCAGAGCCTGGAACTGGATGATCCTTAAGATCCTTTCCAACCCAAACCATTCTGTGATTCTCTGATTCTGTGACTTCTGCATGCTTTGTCAGAGAGCTATATGACCAGCAAGATTTGATTATGCGGCTTCATCCTCCCCACCCTTTTGCTATTTACAATGGTATATTTAGTATTTGCAGGTATTTACAGTGCATTTACAGCATGATCTCTGCCCTTCAGAAACTGGTAGGTGACGGAAAACACTGATGGCAGCATGGACCACTAGAGTGCAGACCTGGTTTTACCTAGTGGGCAGTGTTACTAAATTACAGGAAGGCTGAGGGTGCTCTGGGCAGTGGGTGTAGCACCATACCTGCAGCTTTCCGGATGTGCAGCACGTAGCCAATGATCTCCTTGGTGTTCTGCAGGGGCTTTTCCCAGGACACCTGGATGGTGGTTGCAGAGACGGTCTCTGCCCTGACGCCCTGAGGAGGGCTGGGCAGCCCATCAGCCCACAGCACGGTGAGGCGGGCGCTGGCCTGCGTGGAGCCTGCGCTGTTCTCGGCCAGGCACTGGTAGATGGCTTCATCTGCCTGGTTGATCCCATAGATGGACAGAGTGCTGTGTGGGGGACACGAGAGGGACAAGCATCACACTGGCTGCCATGCTTTCTGTGCTGGCTCCCATGGCAGGGCATCCCATGGCCTCTGCTTCCACAGAAATCTTTCAGCAAGCTGTGGGCTGGTGCTTTTGGGGAAGGAAGAATCCAGGAGGTGGATGTATCATTCCCTGGAACCTGTGACTGGGCAGATTACCTGTCTCAACCTGCAGATACTGTGGTTTAACTATGTGGCCACAGGGTGGGACAGGGACCAGCAGGATCTAAAGGTGTGCATTCAGGAAGATCCTAGCCACACCACAGAGCCAGCTCTGTGGCAAGTGCACACACTCAAAATAGCTTTAACTGGCTTAGCTCCAGTACACACCAGTGAGACCCATCCAGGCACCGCTTATAGTTACTTAGCCAAGTCTAATCAAACTCAGCCAGAAAGCCCTCTGGTGATGCTCTAATTGCATTATAGCACATTAGAGCTGTCTTAGGGTAACACTGGGATTAGCTGATTTATCCAGCAGGGTTATAGCCTCAGCTCCCACTTCTGCACTTCCAGAAACATCATCACTATGAGCCAAAAGCCAAAGCTTATGAGCAAGTCCCAGGTTTTGTCTGCAGAACCTCTGAATGTATTTTTAATGCTGGTGCATCAAAGCTTGTTGGAAACAAACCGAACAGTTCTTCCAGCCTGCTCTTGGGGACTTCCATATCAGGTTTAGATGCTGTTTTCACCATCCAAGAAAGGACAGGCACTGGCTACCCTGGAAAACATCCCTAAAGCAGGGGGAAAAGCCAGCCATGTACCAGCCTCCCAAATGAGCATATTCCTGAGTATGGTGCCCATCCTTGCACAGGGACAACCAGAGTCCTTGCACATGTGGCCACGTGAACTGGAGGCCCCTTCTGCACTGCAGGACCCTTCCGCAATGGCTGTGGAGAACTGAAGCAAGTTCAGAGCCAGCTCAAAGGTTGCACCACCCAATGTATTTAAAACAACACCAAATACTGACTCAGAAATAACTGTGTGTCATATTAGCTCTGTCTTGCCATTTGAACATGCAAAGCAGCTTTTCTTACTAACATCTGCTCACAAACAGGGACCCATCAATGAAAGCTCCACCCAAAGCCAAGCCAGGATCAACATGAGTCAATATGTGAATCTATCAGACACAAGGCCTCCTAAATAAATAAGTGTATCTCCCTTGTAAGGCATGGGATGGTCACTGTCACCACTGGGTACAGCTCTGAGCTGGAGCTGGAAAGGCAGATTTGACACTGGAGATGTTTTTTACCCAACTCTGAGGCAGCAGCTCAGGTTATGATAAAATCTGTCTACAATGCCTTTGGTCCTGGGAGGGTATTCTCACACACAGGACATCCTTGGGAAAACTTCAGAAGCTCACATGAGCTTTTTTTTACTTTTCTGTAAGAAATTACCCAAACTGAACAAAATCCATGTGCACTACTTGCTGCTAAAGAGACACAAATTCTAGGTGGACCTGGAACTTGACTGCACATGAGTAAATCCCAAGCATCCTTGCTGATGCAGGGGGCACTTCATGGCTTTCTGAGAATCACAATCAAACCTGCCTTTCATGTAAATGAAAAATTGAACATTAGAAGTGGAAATGATAAATAACCTGCCACTGCCTCCTACTACGTCAGGACAAATGCTTCTTCTAATTGCAGTAAAATATTGGTCTTCTTATATTAAAATTTATTATTACTGTTGATTTAACATTCCTATTTCTGCCTTGCAAATTATCGGGGGCCATGGTGAGTGAGCAAATGTTTAACAGTCATCTATTTATGTCCTGTGCCTTTGTTTCCTTGGAAACATTGTAAATGGAATATCAAATGTGATGGTTTCAGCTGATATGGTGATTTTCGAGAATCAGTCCTAAGCTCTTCTCATAGCCACGGGCTCAACGTATCTGATTAAATGGAAGGAGAAAGGCAGAGCTGGGAGAGGGCGTGGGGAGGAAGGACCCGATGTGTGGCTCAGCTGTGTCAACAAGGGCTGACTCCTGTGAGGACAGATGGCAGAAGGCAGGATTACACCATCTGAGAGCTGCACTCCCAGCCCTGCACAAAGCAGATGTGTGGAAGGAGCAGCAGCACTTCCTTCTGCCCTGTCAATGCAGGAATTATTTCCATGTGGCTGCTGTGCATCTGGGCACCCAGAGAGGCAAGGCCAAGCTGGCACACGGGTCAAGAGCAGCCTTAAGCTTCCCAAGCACAAAGCAGATCTGGACCAAAGAGTATTTAGGCTCTGCCGCTTCCAGGTGCATTTACTTGCTTTGCTTAGAGAGAGAAAAAGGTGTGGAGGAAGGAAGAGGGGAGCTAGGCTGAAAAGCAGTACAAGAAGCCTGATGGCAGCGCTGTGATTCTGGGCCAAAGTCTTCTCTTTCCTGGGAGGATTTGAGGATGAGCAAAATGATGTGGGACACAGCTGATGTGCAGATTGCCAGTGGTCCTGGAAGGATGGCACTTGGCCACTAGGACCTGGAGCTGAGCAGAGTCTCTGTCATGTACAGTCAAGTCAAAAGAAATAAATACAGTGTTTTCTGCAAAGTTGGCACAGCACATAACTGGAAACTTGCTTCAGGCTTCAGAAAGTTCATTTTCACTGAGATTTCCTTGGCTGTGTTTGGATGTGCTGTGCAGTGAGAGCCCTGGCCATCTATTACCTGGAGCCCACGCTACCTAGAATTACACGCAGGCAATGGGACACTAGAACAGCTGGATTTTAGGCTATGTGAGAGCATGGAGAAGCTGGTGAACAGAATGCCCAGCATCTAAACACCAGCTCTATGAGAATCACCTCCCAGCATGTGGAGGATGTGGCACAGCAGGGCCAGTGATCAGTCCCAGGTTTTGCTGCTTTTTGTCTTTTTTCTTTTTTTCCTTAAGAAAGCTCAAACAAAAGGGAAATCTGTAGGTGCCGTGTGAGAAGGCGAGAGCGTCTCTGTGAGTCAACCATCTGAAATATGCAGTGTCCTTTTATTTCTTCCCGTCAACATGAAAAAAAATCTGTCACTTTGGGACATCTGCTGCTGGAAAACTTTCCCGCGAGTGCCAGACTGGCAGCGCCGCAAGCACGTCAGACGAGGCGAGATGCCAGAAGGCTTTCTGCTGGTCACCGAGCCGCTGGGCGAGCCGAGGGCTCCATCACATCTCCACACAATGCCCTGACAGGCATTGATGGAAGTGGGGAGAGGAGCCGCTGCAGATTCACACCCGGCTCAGCTGAAACGAGAGGCCTCCGCTGCTCGAAAGCCGCAGTATTCCCAAGCTGTCTTCCCAGCTCATAGGCAGTCAGGATGACTGATCTGGCTCGGGTCAGGGGTCCAGGCCGGTGACCGGAGATCAGCTTTGCAAAAGCTCCTCTGAAAAAGTCTGAACTGAAGGAAGCCTCTTCATCGATTCAGCAGCACAAAGAAGAGGGGCCCATCTGGGAGGGCACCGGCCTGCGCGCGCACAGGCGCACAAAGGAGGGAGTGTGATGAAATTAATGCAGAGAGCAGGCTGTGGCTAGCAGGGACAGCATTCTGAATGCCAGCAGATACAGAAAGCCACCAGTGCCACATTCAGATGCCCCATCCCTGCTCTGGCTCTGTTTGTTCTGGCCTGTGTTGTGCTGTGCTACACTGAATGATCTGTTCCTGGGCTTCTGGCCTGTGCCGTGCTGGGAAGGAGCCTTTGCCCCTCAGCTTTGCAGAAATGCCCTGTATTCTGATGGTTGCCTTATACAGGCTGAAATTAGGGTGCAAAGCTTGAAAACTGACACTCAGCAACCCAGAGGGAAACTGCTTATCATTCCCAGCCCTCTATATGCATGTTGTTACATATCCAGAAATTAAATATCATACAGAGGGTCCCTACGTGAAATTGGGCTGGGTTATGCAGAAGGACTGGTTTCTATTCTGCTGGTACTGCAGCCCACTGGCCAAGATCTCAGCCCAATCTTGTGATTTCAGACTCACCCAAGAGCAGCTTCTGGAAGGATGTTGGTCCCAGCTGGTCCCAGCCATGCAGGCTGATTTTATGACCCACAGAGTACAATCACAGACTTAAATGAATCCTGCCCCAGCAAGCAGAATGTCTTTACATCTTCAAGACCATGGAGAAGCACAAAATGTCTCAGGAAAAGCTACTGAATGGGATGGCAGAACCTGTATTGGTAGGACTGCAAATTCAGACACCTGGGAGAGCTCTCTGCTGCTAAATGGAAAGTCTCCCAAACCTTTTCCCAAGTTAGCAGCACAAATACTGGAGAAGAGAAATACCCAGCCTAATTTAGGGGAGACTAATTTTAGGCTGCACCACTATGGGCTCAGTCCTGCCTTGAAGCCTCCTGTGTAAGGATCATTATCTACCAATGCATTTTGCTGTGTGCAACAGTTGGAATAAACACTTAAATTCCTGACTCGATGCACTTCAAGAGCAGCTCAGTGGAGCAGCACACAGAGGAATTACACAGGCAACTTGGTAGCAAAATAATCGCAGCCACATGAGAGGGAGAGAGTGATGCCTGTTGCTGTTGGCTGATCTGGGGTTGCTGCAGGTCCTTTTTGTGGGATATGGATGTGTGATCCCACCACAGGATCCCTGCTTGGTGCCGAGATCATGCTGATTCCCCGCTGCTTAGAGGGCTTTGTGTGCTTGTGCAGAGAATCTCCTTGCAAAGGCCATTTCCATGGGTCTTCCAAAGTCAAACCCATAAATTATGATTATATCAGGAGCAGCAGGTTCACATCCCTATCCTCCACATACTTATTTGTCATGCTTCTGGGAACTGAAATATGATTTGTTATAGAGCACCCTTCTCTCAATTACAGCCATTTTCAAACTCACAGTGTAAGGAACTGCAAGCTTGCCTGTCCTCCCTTATGTGGTTCAAAACCACACAAACTGAAGTGTTTGTAGAGAATGTGCACCATGAAGGGATGTACAAACCCACCTGCACCTTTCCACACCCAGCTAAAGTACGGTTTACAGAAAAAAGCCACCTTGTGAATCACAGGCTCTGGTTTCGCTGGGTTTGGTACCAGAAGGGCTATCTGGTCCCAAGTGCTGGGATGTTTGTGCTTGAAGGCCCCTCTCTGTTTCTGCACCGGGATTTAACAGCATGAGAAGTGCAAGAAAAGCAAAGTTGTCCTAAATGTTTGTTTATGAAGGAATATTTCCCTTGATGCTCCTTGAACATTCATGGCCCCAGAAGTGAGACATTTCCAGAGCACTAAACCAAGTGCAAACCAGTGAGGAAGAATTTACAAAGGTCACCAAGCAGAGTGAAAGCAACTTGAGCCCAAATTCTAAAAAAGTCTTTTTCTGATGGAACAAATGAAGTCCTTTAATTACAATTTGTAAATATAATCTTCTTGGAACATCAATATTTAGAGAGCTTTCCTTCTCTGAAGATGCTGGCCTTTGTCCCTTGCTATTATGGCAATATAAACCCCATAGTGTGATACACTTCCAGGCTGAAAATTACCCCCCTGAACCTGATTGGGTCAAAGGAAGAAAAGCAATAAACCTTTCACAGTGGAAATTTGGGGACTATTTCATGCTTCATTGTCAATTTGGAAGTAATAACCTAGAAACATAATTTTACACAAGCCCATGTGTAAAATAATTTTACACAAGCCCAACTTGGCCAGTAACCACACCTTCCTCCTGCAGCAGTACTCCGCTTCTAGGATGGGCTGGGGATGCCGGGTGGGAATTTTGCTAGGAATTCCACTTACACCTCTCAGGCATTTGGATCATGATCAATCAGAATCCCTTCACGATCAAGATGGGCATCTCTGGTCAGCATAGAGGAACAGACTCTGCCACTGCTGGACACAGTGATGGCTCCACCAAAGACCAAAAGTCTCCATCAGCTTCTCCCTCAGAGAGCTCAGCACAGCATCACCCTGACAGCAGCATCCCAGCCCAGGGGCTGCATGGCAAGGCAGCCACATCATCAGCTCCTTCAGTCATTTTTATTCACAGCTTTTAATGGAAAACCCCACAATTCCCTAAGCCTGAGCCTTCATGCATTTTTCATTAACAATTATCCGCTATCCCAGAACTGCTTTTGATTTTTTGCTAATCATCGATTGGCTATTTTGTTCCCACACAGCTGGCATTTTCAAAACATAACAACCACCTCTGGAGAGGGCACAGCAGAAGGCTGATCTTTAATGCTAATGTGCCCAGAAACCGTCAACACATCAGGTGATGGGAATTCACATCTGAGGGACCACGAGGGATGAGATATTTATTGGATGCAGCCTGTGAGGCTGATTTTACTGTGCTGAAAGCCTGGAAGTTGCTTAGCAAGTGAATGTCTGATGTTGTACCTAGCAGTCATATCTCATCTCCAGTGAATCCAGTCCTGAAGCTGCATCTCAGCAATGCAGGGTTTCTGATGTCCCCTCACCTGGTGGGGTTTGTTCTCCTTGGATTTGCAGTTACTGCATATGAAAGACAGTGTGGGGTGAGGCAGATGCAAAAGGGCCCTTCACAACTTTGGGAAGCAACAGATCCATTGGCTGTGGGTTTGTGCTTGCAGGAGCAGAGCAGCATCCTGAACACACCATCTTCTGCAGGTCTGGACCTTGCTTTTGGCTATGTTCATTTACAAAAATGAAGTTGCTCCCAATGACACATTTTGCTATCAATTAGCACATGATATGTTTTGGGATGATTTACTCCTTTTTTTTTCCTAAAACTCCCTTAGGGGGCATTCAGACCTTTATGACAATATTAAGCAGAGTTTTAATCCAAATGAATTTTCTAGGAAACCATGTAATCTAATTAAAAAGCTCATAGTATAGTTTAGTAGCTTCATTACTAGTAGATTCAAGATGAATCTTTGCACAGAGAAATATTTTCCAAGTGCAGTAGACTGATAAATCCGGGACATAACCACAAACTGATTCTGCCTGGAACTAAGTGGGTTACACCACTTAGTTATGCCCATGAGAGTAAAACAAAGGGCAAACTTGAAAAAGCTCAGGAAAAAATAATCCGTTGATGTGTCTCCTCCATGTCATGGAGCTCTCAACCCTGCTGCACCAGTGAGGGCACTTTCCAGACTGACGACTTTGGAAAGCAGCAGGCATGGCCACTTGCCTGGAGCTGGAGGTTGGGGTTGACCAAGACTAGTGTGAAAGAAGACAAAAGTTCAAGACTGTAAACCTGAGGGCTCAGCTTTACAATCACGTTACTCCAGCTTGAGAAGATGCCACGTGTCAGCTGAGCCCCAGAACGGGCTGAGCTCTCTCAGCCCCTGCCAGATGCTGTAATCTGATCGTTCAGCTCGCTGTGGAAAACACTGATGCTAAATTGCATTAAATGATTCCCATAAGAAAACAATTACAGAGATGTTCACCAAGTTGCAGTTCATATGCATGCCTAGCACAGCTCCAGGCACAGGGACCTGGCCAGGAGATGTGACCATGACAAAGACCCAACTCCTGCTCTCCTCAAGTGAAGAGGAATGATTTAACAGAGAAGACATCTGGGAGAAACGCAGAGCTGGATTCAGTGTCAGTTTTGCCATTGAATTATTGACCATTTGGACTTCATCACTTTTGACTTCACCTCCTCGTCAATAAAAAGGGATGCACTAATTTCCCTCCTACCCCTTCTGCTCTGTTCATACCATAGAGGGCAGACCTGCCTCAGAAAACCATGCCATGAACAAGAAACCACATGCCTGAACTGAGTGTCATGTGCACATACAAAGATTTCTGAATCTCTAAAAACTTCCAGTTTGGAGAAAACCTTCACTAATTGAGATGATTTTATTACCACTTACACCTTACCCTTCTTGCATCACATATCCTTCCATCACTCATGTAACAAAGCTTTAAAACCCCTCAAATGAGGAAACAAAAAGCCACTTTATATAGACACTCAGAAAAATAAACTCACTCTTGTCCCCTGAGGAACAAACCATGGTGCCTGCACAGCACTTTCCAACTGTCTAAACTGGATGTCCAGACCCTCCAAGCAAGGCTGGGTAGTTGCTTTCCTGAGACACATTTGTTAATAGAGCAGCTCTATGACACCACAGAGTACAAACCTCTACCAATGCATCAGGTTTACAGCACAGGTGCTATTATTTTGTAGTGTATTTTTTCATGCTATTTCCATAGAAACTACATTGTCTACTGGTAATTTTCACACTAAGTGCATCATTTCCTCAGTACAAACATCCTCATCCCCTCACAGGAAAATGCAGTTATTTAGTACTCAGAGAACACACTCTTCCCTGGTGAGATAAAAGGCTAAAGTTTAGTGAAAGTCAGGCTCCACATAAATATTATTTCTAATGTATTTGCATTTGCACACCCAGGCCAATGTTCAGGCGTTGAAGCATTCACTGAGGAGTCAATGTAGTCCCTGTCAGCTCCAAGAACAATATTCAGCCCTTCCAGAAATACCCAGATGATGATCAGGAGAAAATAAAAACTTTTCCTGGTTCCTGCATCAACAGTGAAAGTCTAATGTTGATGTCCTGGCACAAAAAAATCCCAGAACACCAATCTGTAACACTGTAAGGTGCAGCCAGCAGGACTGGAGTAGTGTTTTAGTTTATCAAAGCCCAGGCTGAATCCACAGATCTGCTTCAGAACGGTGCCACCGTCCCATCAGCTCTTTGCTATGCAGAAAGCAATCCAACATCTCTCCCACTCCCATTTCCACACCAGTGCCAGAGCCCAGTGCACCAGGACCCACCTGTTGTTATTCTTCAGCTTGATGTGGTCGCTGGTCTCCAGGATCTGCCCGTTCCTCAGCCACGTGATCTGGGGAGGGGGCTCCCCTTGGGCCACACATGTGAAGATGGCAGTAGTCCCCACGGGTCTGGAAATGGACTGGGGATGCTGCACAAACTCTGCTGGGGCTGAGAGGAGGAAGGAGAAAGAGGGTGAGAAAAGTCATGATGATCCCACTTTATCCTGGTACAAAAAAACACCTTGTCAATAAGCCTTGTCTGCCTGGGAACATGGGGTACTTGGCCAAGCCACAGCACAGGCATCAGATAACTCTGGTTTGGATGGGTGTCTGTGAACACTGCAAAGCTGTCTTTTGGTTGCCCACCCTGGCAGTCATGGCTTCACAGGAGGTGCCTGAAGGCCAGATCAAAAGCGATGGAAAGCTGAGATGAGTCCTGCAGGGTTCAGGCAAACAGGATCAAGGTTTAAGCCCCTTCACCTTCCCAGGGCTCCCATGGAAAGCAACTCCCCAGTGCTGCAGCATGGGAGATGTGCTGTTTCCTCAGTGATAGAGCTCGAGCAACACCATGGCTGTGTCCAAAGGACCTGAATGGCATTAGCAAACTGCTTCAAATGGAAAAAAATGTATGAGTATCATACAGCAATCTGGCAGGGTGTTCTCTCCCCAGTAAATATCAGATTTGCTGCCAATTTTTCCTGTCAGTAAAATATTAGGGAACCTTTTTTACCCCAGAATTTCAGTCTGGGACTTCTGGGGTCCTGACAAGCCTTGCAGAAGACTACACCGTGCCTGTAACCTCTGCTCAACTTGTCACAAAATGTTTGCACCTTTGGCAGTAACATTTTTAAACAGAAAATGATCTCTTCCTTCCAGCAGCTCAAATTAGATTTAAAATCATTTATCAAAATAAACCAGCGTATCAGCCTACAGAAAGCAGGGCCTGACAGACACTGCCAAATAGGTGAGATTATTCAAGCAGTTCTGCTTCAAAGGGCAAAGTGATAAATATACTGCATGTTGCTACTGAAACCTAAAATCAGGTAGAACCGGCAGCAGACACAATGAAGACAAACAGATAAGAGGCACAGGCCCATAATAAATTTACTGACTAACATCACATAACGGATGGCTGACATTAAAGTTTTTTGACAAAAAAAAGATTATTGAGGGAGACACGTTCAGAGCCACTCACTGGCATTTTCCAAGCATGGGGTTGGTGGCTGTGCCACCAACAGGGATGCAGGGATTGGAGAAGGGAGCAAACTGGTCCAGTGAAATATACTGAGGAGTGGCCAAGCTGCAGGTAGGATGCACTAGTTGAGTCGTATAGCTCATGGCCGAAACACCCCTTGGGGTTTCCTGCAGCATTTTGGGGGAATAAAGGTCTTTTCCAGCTGTGTGCCAGTAAGGGAAGAGCATGGCTACTGGTGTAACATGGCCAAACTGCAGGGACAGGTGCTTGTGTGTGAGAGTAAAAGTCCAGTTGTGCAGATTCTAAATCCTCCAAGCAGGGAGACAGAGAAATTCATCACAGAGCCCATCCCCCTTGAAGAAACCCCCTCCTTCATTTTTAATAATCAGAAGGAAGTGGAGCATGGCAGGTCTGACTTAGGTTACTGGTACAGGGTATCCAGCAGCAGAGTTTATTGTCAGGCCCCTGCTGTCAGCGCTCAGCTCCACTAGTGAACCTGATCCCAGCAGCCCAATGGACACGTACTTCCAGAACCTCCTGCTAAACTTACCCATGTGCCAATCAATCTCTTGCCCTTTTACTTCCCTTCTGTGTTTTTGCTCTAGACTTACAGATTAAAAAAAAATTCAGGATGGGTTCAATAAAAGTTGGAAGCAAGGATAAACAGGGGAAAACCCCTCATCCCTGCAATGAATGGTCCCTTTGTGGTGTACAGTGAGAGCATTAGAGACTTGATTTTCCTCAGCCTCCCACCCCCCGCTTTGTGCTGGCGCAGTTTTGCAGGAGCAATTATTTTGCAAGTGGCTGTGCACCTCCTGCTTTCATCTGGGCTCCCGAGCTGCACCCGCAGCCCTCGCAGGTGCAAACCCATCATGCTAAGGAAGGGCACGGCCACCTTCCAACTCCTTGCTGCAGCTTCATTAAAGATTCTCTTGGCTCTTTGCCTCTGCCTCCCCCTCACTTCATCAAATCTCAAGCCCACCGTTTGTTCCAGCCGAAACAAAGTTGAAATATGGAAAGAAGCATCCGGCACAACCCTCCTGGAAGGCCCGGCTCTCCTCATCCTCCCTCGTTAGCCCGTGTCGAGAGGCAGTAATTGGCGCGGGGTCGCGTGTGACTCGGGGTGAGGAACGCGCAGCTGTGGCCGCTGGCTCGGTGCCAGTGACACTGCTCAGTGCCACGGCCCCGTGGCTTCCTCGGGTCCCTGCTCCCCTCTGCCATCCCTCCTCTTTGCTGCCTTGCTAAACACAACCCCAGCCCCTGATTAACTTGCTTAAACTCTCTGGGGAGCATGTTCCCAATTCTGCTGTGCCGAGCTGTCCCCCGCTCCGTGGCATCCCTCGCTGCAAGACATAGATTGCCCTTGCACTGTTCCTGCTCTTCCTGGCCTTCCCCAGACATTGCTCTGTCCTGTGGATGTCTCAACAGTGTGAAGCTGTAGTGCCAAAATGGCCCAGGCCAAAACACAAACCCATGGAGACAGAGGACAGGTTCAAGAACAGATGGAGTTTAAAGGACATGGATCGATTCCTCTGCTACCTGCACCAGGATGCACCCAACCTGTGTTCATGACCAGTGCTCCAAGGAAGGTGCCCTCAGGCAACTGCTGGTGTGTGGTCTCAGAGCAAATGGCTTCTTTCCTGGGCAGAAAACCATCTCTCCCAGGTCCTCTCCCCTGCCTTTCTGAACGATTTTGCACAGGATCCAAGAGTTTGCCTGGGTTAGTGGGGAACGAGCAGAAGCCAACTGTGCCTGCTGCCAGCCTTGCCTTCAGCCAAGCCCTGCCCACTGCCAGCCCTTCACCCTCCTCATCACTCATAATTAACAGAACATCTTGTCAGGGCCCATCCCACCCAGCATGGAGGCACAGTGGCCTGAACACCTCTGCCCATTCCACACTACATGCCAAAATGCAGGCAGCCAGAGGAAGCGTTTCTCAGCCCTCCATTAAGATTTAATAAAGATATTAATGAAGATCACCTGTTAAGAGCAGAGGATTCAAACATGGCAAGGAGGAATGGGCAGGATCCAGCCCTGGCTTGTGAAGCATGAGGAAACTAGAGTGTTGATTATTCAAGACTTAATGGGAGGGAGAGGATCATGCCGTTTTAATGAATATTTAAAGGCATGACATTGGTATCAAAAAGCAATAATACTTAATACCACCCCCAGAATCATTAACAAAGTGATTCAATAGCTTTTACTGTGCTCAGCAAACTGTGATAGCATGGAGGTGCACTGCAACAGCAGCTTCCAACAGGAGATACCGATGGGCTCCATCTCTTTTGAGACATGCCAGCAGGGACCAGCAACTCGTGTGTCCCCCAAGACATCAGGGAGCTTTGTTGTCCTTGCGATGAGGTTGTGGTGTGGTGCTTTTGGCACCACAGAAGGTCCCAAAGACCACTGAGAAGATCCTAAGGTTAAGGGAGCACTGACAGCCAATGCCCTTGTGCCAGACCAATCTGTGCCTTTTGTATCTCAGTATGAAGTGTCATTAATTCTCAAGTGGACAGAGTGGTAGGGTTGGGGAGGGAGGCTGGAGTGAAGAGAAGGAAGAATAACATGGAAACAACAAAACCTCATAAATTAGGCTACTGGCACCCACAATAAGGGCATAAAGGAGAAGTGAGGTCAGCAGGGAAGTCACTCAAGCACAGCAAATGGTGACAGGAGATTTAAGACAACTGCTCCTCACTTGGCTTCTCTCTACTCACTATAGAGAATACTCAGATGTTTACCTGAGTAACTTGCAGTAGCAGTGATGGGACTGCAAGGGCCAAAGATGGAAACTGTGCCCACGTCCCCTGGAAAATAATCAGAAAACACTCGAGGGGGCTGTCATGGAGCCTGCCTTTCAGCCCTCATGAAATTCTTGCCACACCAAGGTGCAGGTTGGAGCTTCATAGCAGCGCAGGGTATGTTCCCGTGTCACCCACAAGTGTGGTCCTGGAAGAATGCTCCACAGGGATCAGACACCCCGGCTCACTCCAGCATCCTGACAGACAAGATTTGAGCGCCTGCCCGTACCTGTGTGGTGGCTTTTCTTGAGAAGGAAAATGTGGACAGGAAGGGAATTGCTCGATGGGGGACACTGACTCACACAGCACATATTGAAGCTGGTCTGCAGAATGAATTCGGGGCTAAACTCAAGGACAAACCAAGTACCACAGAGCCAAACTTAAAACCACTGCAATACATCTGCAGCCAAGGCTTGTGATGCCAGCGAGTAAGAACGATTGAAGAAACACCAGGAAGCGCAGTGGTGGCCGGATCTGCTGGACCAAGGAGCACTGCCCAGTCCTGCCAACAGAAAGCAAGGCAAACAAGGCAGGCATTGTCAGCAGAGCCTTCAAACCCATGTCCTTAAGATGGGCCCTCATTTATGAGATGGGATCTCATTTTTCTGCATAGCTTTCAGGAGGAAATGAAGCGTGGAGTGGAGAACACTGGTGACCATCTGGCCATTCACAGCCCATCAGTTTGTTATGACACCAAACACATAATAAAGCACAAAAGATTGCACAGGAGGTAGAGGGAAAGTGCTTTGATATATTTTTTCCCTTGCCACTGAAGCCTGCTCTTCCCTTGCCTCACACACACACACCCTCGGTTTCAGTCGGCGCCGCATTCGGCCCTTCGACAACTCCCCCCGTGAGACTTTCATTCCAAGCCCAGCACAAAGCAATATTCAAATGGCTGCGCTGGGATCTGAAGGGAAAATGGAAACTTTCTTGTGTGAGAACCTTACAAAAGAGATCAAAGGAGTCTAAATGGCCAAGGGAGGGCAGGGACGGAAGGAGTGGGGGATTGACGCCTTCTCCTCTGGAGGGAGGAGGAATTCCTAGGAAGATAATAAAATGATGTTAGATTATCTGAAGGAAAACCTGCAATGGAAAGGACATTACAGCAGGAGGAAGAGCAGAGCCCTGTGCTGGGACACCTCTGCCCACGCAGCTGATGGATGGGACAAGGACCACTGCTGGCAGCAGGAGGGAGGACCTGGTCTCAGTTCCAGCCTCCCGCTAACTCCTTGCCTTACGACAGGAAACATCACCCTTTCTCCTCCAGTTTCCCACCTATAAAACGTCCCTCCTTCAAAAGACTGGGGCAAGTTAATTTGTGCCTCCAGGCACTTCAAGGGCGCCTACATAAAGGCAGCAAGTACCTGGTCTGGTATGCTTTGAGGATGGCATATTGTCCTAACCCTGTGCTAACTTCCTCTCCAACCAGGCTTTTGATAGCCGCTCTTTGCTTTTCTTCTCTTTACCGATGTAATTTGCATCGCTGACATCTTGACAAAGATAAAACCCACAGTCTCCCATGTCAGTCATTATCGCTGTTTTCTTCCCAGACGAACCTGAACAGCAATCATTTGTACCTCTCAGCTGGAAAATTCAGGCAAAATGAGATGCAGAGGCAGGAAAAACTGCTTCCAGAGGGAGGGTGAGCAAACCTGGGATGAGCTCTCTGCCTGCCCAGGGTCTGCCATTACCCTGCCTAGGGAACATTCCCCTTAAACACATTAAGTATTTTAAGGATGGGCAATACAGGTTGGGCTCCTGGATACTAAAGGTTCTGTCTAAGGGCTACTCCAAGGTCACACTGGCCACACTTCTCCACACCACTGCCAGCTTCTCCGCTGATGCTGAATGCAGGAGCATTCTCCTTCCACAGAAAGACTGGGGTCCAATGGCCCTGTGAGTGACATTTTAGGGACAAATTCTTATCTTGGCTTGCCAGGAGAAAATCCACAGTAATTCTATGGCAGCTAAACTCCAGCACTAGACCACAGAGAGCTGATGTTCAAATCTCCAAAAAAGACTAAAAACTGCTATTTGTAGCAATGAGAAGTTGTGTTATCTTTCATACAGTTGCTAACAGGAGCAGTCAACCATATTCAATAGTATTTTTAAAACTTCATGGATTTTCCAAGTAATTTGTTTTGGGTGTGCCTCCCTGCCTCCTGGACATCAGCTTAGCATTTGGGCATAGGAGACCTCTCCTACATGCACCATGTGAAGAGCAGTCCTGCAGCAGCTCTAAAGGGTTTATAACAGACAGGTTGCTCTTAATGCTGGGGTTGATGTTTCTTAATAAGGGGATTCATAACTCTGCCAGCTGAGAGGTCCCCTCATTGCACTGCTCACCCAGAAATCCAAGAGCAAAAGAAACAGTGAGTTTTTCACCTTGTCTCATGTCTGATCAGCACCTGGGGCTCAGGAGGCACAGGCAGCCCTTCCTCCACCCTTCCTACATCGCTCCTCCACAGCTGGCGGGATCAGCACCAGCGACTCCCGAGATCTTTGGGGTGACATCAGGGCTGGAGCAGGGCACTTTCCCCATCAGCAGCAGAAAGCTTCAATTAGCAGCTCCGGCAGGAGGTGTGTAATTTTAGATTCAGGATATCATCAGTCAATAGTTAATGAGTGAACTGATGAGAGCGTGAGATGCTTTAAGTGGACTAGCTTGAAGAGGAGGTGAGTGCCTGTAATCAGGGGCGGATTGCTGCCATTCAGAGCATGCTGCCAGCTGGGTTTGCCTTCTGAAATGCTTGCCTGGCTCCCCTCACCATGGAGACTGGTCGCAAAGGAGAATGTGGAAGGGATTTGTGTGCTTTCACTAGTGCTGATCTCTGCTTTGGGCTGAGCTGCCCTTTACAAGCAGCATTTCAGGACAATTGCTGCAGGAAGAGGAGCAACCTGTATCCCGTGAGCACAGCCCCCAAAGGGTGCTTCACTAGGTCCTGGCAACTGGCTCAGACATAGTATGAACTGCTACATGTCACTTTTGGAAATGGTTTTAGACTTACTGGTGCCATTTCAGTTGGAAAGCAATACTCTGTGAGTGGTATCCACTGCTGCACATCACTGCAGGAGTCATATCTACCATTCAGAGGTGTCCAGTGTGGGAACAATGACCGTGTCCTTGTATCACTAAGGACCATAAGACAAATTTGGCACATTTTGACAGGCTTTCTGCTGAGATGCACAAATGATAACAAGTAACAACCAGTGTCTGCTCAGACAAAGAAATACCTGTGATGGGGTGAGAAATCACTGTGGCCCATCCAGCCGGTGCCTCAGCTGAACCATACCTGGTTGTGACTCACCTGGGTGGGACACAGACACACACCCACTTGGGAAACCACGTGTCTAGAGAAGGAGTGCTTTGTCTGGTGCCAGCAGAGGAGTGAAGTCAGCACCTGCCCAGCCCAAGGCCTGGGGTGCCAGGGGCTCACCTTGCACGACGAGGCTGCCCTGCGCGGTGCGGCGCACGCGCGTGCCCGGCTTGTTGGCGGCGCACACGTAGATGCCGGAATGCTGCACTGTCAGGTCTGAGATCATGAGGTTTCCTGTGCCCAGCACCTGGATCCCCTCCACACCGATGGGGCGGCCGTCTGAAAGAAGGGGAGAAGGACAAGAGTCACCTGCTGCACCTCTGGGCAAGGTTCTCCAGGGCACAGCCCTCAGTGAGGTCCAATCTAAGTACTTATGGAGTGTTGCCATGTTCTGCTACTGCCATTTGCCAAGTAAAGACAACGGCATTTAGATGATGCTCTTATCAGAACTGTCTTCTGCAGAAACCAGATCCTTATTTACATGTTTGCTCCAAATCACTCTTTGTTGCCGCTTAAAAACCCGAAGTACCACCAAAGGAAAAGTGAAAACTTTCAACCATGTGTTCAGATTAAGACAAAACACCCAGAGCACAGTTCAACAGAGTGGCTAAACCAAGCTAAATCTTCTCAGCTTCTCTGAGCCATTGCCTGCGTTCTTGCATTAGAATGAGCAGGGATCCAATCAGCTCAGTAGCCTATTTCCAGGATTCAGGAAGAAGTCCAGCCAGCCTACTGTATGCAGTGCTTTCCTGATGCACTTTCCCAGCCACCAGCAATTTATGACCTGCAGATTACCTGACCCAGAAGTTACACCACTTTACCTGATAACCCCTGATGGATTTTTGTGGCTTCTGAAAATAACAGAACCCTGGATTTTTGATTCCTTAGGCCTTGAACACACACTAGCTCAGGGCTCAGGTCCAGCCTCTGAGACGGTGGTTAGATGTCATTTACTCTGGCTTGGAAGGGCAACTGAAAAGGGCTGCCCCCACCTTGAATGCTGGATATGAGGCATGTAAAATAGTTCAGTATCAGGGAATTCACTTTTTTCCTGTTTTCTTTGGAAAATTCTCAGCCAGCTTTAATTACAATGTGTTTCATTAGTATCAGGCTATTGCTTTCTACTGTTTCATTGATTTGTGTTTTAAGACACTGTCTGACAAAGGCAGCTCTAAATCAGGCCTAGCACATGTCAGGGTGTCTGAGCAGAGAGGCAAGGCAGGGGAGGAGTTTCACTGGAGAAGCAGTTAATGGGAGCACACTTTCATCAGGCAGGAATCAGGAATTCAGTTCTCTCAAGTTTGCTCATGGAGGAGTTTAAAGAACCTACAGAAACCAGAGAAGCAAAAACCAGCTCTGGTGATGTGCCCACCTGACCTCCCCATGAGACTTCCATACTCATGTGTTCCGCTCCAGTAGAAGAGCCTGGTCTGGTGCTCCAAAGTCTGTGCCATGATCTTGTCAGGAGCTTCACGCTCCAACACAGACAGCAAGCAGGGCCAGCTAAAACTTACCCTGCAATCACATGCTTTAGATTTAATATCATGTTTTGCATAATAAAAAAAATCAGAGAATTTGGGTCATTCATAACCATCAGGTTCTGGAACAGATTGGGAAAACTCCTGCTCCTCCATGGACTGCAGATGGATCTCTGCTTACCTGTGGAACTCCATGGGCTGCAGAGGCACAGCTGCCCCACCACGGGCTGCACCCCAGCCTGCAGGGGAATCTCTGCTCTGGCACTGGGAGCAGTTCCTGCCCTTCCTTCTGCACTGACCTTGGGGTCTGCAGGGCTGTTCCTCTCACATGTTCTCACTCCTCTCTCCAGCTGAAATTTGCTCTTGTGCAATAACTTTTTTCTCTTTTAGAATTTGTTATCCTAGAGGTGCTACCAACCACTGCTGATGGGCTTGGCCTTGGGCACTGGTGGGCCCATCTTGAAGCCAGCTGGAATTGGCTCCATTGGATATGAGGAAGCTCCCCGTAACTCCTCACTAAAGCCATCCCTGTAGCCCCCACACTACCAAAACTTTGTCATGCAAACCCAATACAACCACAGGAGTGAGGGATCCCATGTCAGATTCCAGGCAGCATCCTGCTAGGAAACATCAGCAAAGCATGGACTGAGAGCTACAAAAGCACTTCCCAAACCTATCTCCTGCCATGCTCTACATATATTGTTCTTCAGGAAATTTTGAAGCTTAAAGGTTTCATTGCTTCATTAGACAGGAAATGCCAGACCTCTTCATTATTTGCATTGAGAAGAAAAATGCTCAGGTCTTTTAGAGAGAGAAAAACAATGTCATTAAAGGAGCACACTGCTGGCCAAGCCACTGTCGCAGTAAATGGCTCAGTCATAAAAAGGACAGTAAAACATGACCTGTCCCACATTTAATGAGCAATAACAAGGAACCATTCCTTCCAAACAGCATTTGAACTGAAGTGTAAAGAGGTCTGAATTAAATCCAAATTAAACTTGATTTCTTCTTTTAAATTAAACCTTTCAGAAGTCTATATTTACAATAGGTGTAAAAATCAAATCTCTCTCTTGAGGGAGGGATGGGACCAGTGAAAGATGCAAAGTGGTCATACCTGGACCCTTCATCACATCACTGCCTTGAGAAATAACACGGAAATGTGACATGAATGTCAGCAGTTTTACTGTATTATTTATAACGTGCTCCATCATTTAAGCATGCAAAGACAGCCTGCAGCAGGTGCTCCCCCCCACTCCAGTCCAAATACCAGCATCAATTATGCCCCCAGTTATCTCTCCAGCTATTAGGAGTCTGGTGGTCTGAGGAAACATCTCCTGTCCACACATCTTTCATTTCCCTGGAGAACAAAGCCCTCCAAGCTCTGAAGCCCCAATGGATCTGGCATTTGTGTCAGTGTAGCCACCTCTAACATCAGCAAACACCACTATGTCTCATCATCTCTCACTCAACTCCTCCCTTTCCAAAAGCACTGAAAAGAGCTTCTACAGAAACATCTCTACTTTCCCAGTCTGTTCCATCCTTCTCACTCTTCTGTGCCTCACCCAACCTGAGCCATCCTGCAGTCAGCTAGAAGGTCTTCAGCTAATATCTAGTCCAACTTAGCAATACTGACATATAAATAATACAGAGTGTTTACACAAGAAATTCCTTGCATCCTGAAAGCTCAGCACTTTGCAGAACCACTGTGCTGAGGGACTGATGTCTCACACCTGCTTTGCAAAGGTTGCTATTTGTTTTAACCCTGTTTTCTTTACATTGGAGAACTGAAGAAAGGTTTGGATCAGGCAATCCAAACCCTGTAAATCTACCTTCCTGGCATCACCTGCCACCACAAAGTCATCTCTTCATGGAGGAAATCTGAAAGATCCTAACATTCAATCTAAATCTACCCTCTTTCAGCTTAAAGCCATTCCCACCTTGTCCTACCACTGCACACCCTTGCAAAAAGTCCCCCCTCCAGCCTTCCTTTAGATACTCCCAGGCTCCCCATGGGGGTGAAGTCTGGATGAAAGACACCTGTGGTTTGGGAGCTGCATTATTTATTTTTCCAAGGTGTGTGTGATGCTTTCTGGAGCCCATTCTCCGCCTGCTAACCGAGTGATTGGCACACCAGCACCAATTACAGAGCCCCTTAAAACGTGCCAGGCGATATGAATATGCAACAACACCAACGCCTTTCTTTTTTAAGTAGCAAGTAGAAAGAAAGTAACAACTTTCTAATGTTGATCATTTAGGTCTTTTGTGAATTCTTTGTATTGTGTCATAGAAGCCTTCCACTTTTTAGACACATGGGTCTCCTGCTCCTGAGGACACTGGGCACTGTGGATTAGCATATTTAGAGTACATTGCAACAGTTGACTATTCAGTATGTGAAGTGGTGAAATTTACTCTATTATTTCTAAACACTTACAGGAACGGTGCTCCTGTCAACCAGTCAGCCATCTATTGCAAGCTTCTGTGTCCAATAAGTTACCAATTAATTGGCTCCTACAATTGTTGTATAGTTTACTTCTTGAATGGCTCCCTCTTTAGTAATTTCCTTCCCATTGTGCAGCCCTTTCTGACAACTTCTGTATAACGCTATCAGATAATCACTGTCCTTTCTTTCTCGCCTCACTTTTCTGTATCTCTCTAAATAGTTTATTATTCTGCTTTGGTACCTTTTATGGAGGCCAGCTCAGTGGCCTGTCAGTTAAAGGGTAAGGATACATTAAAATCGTCGTTCATTCAAAAGGCTTTGCAGTAAGTGCCCAGGATATTCATTTGTGCACACATATAGGTCCAAGCCTGAAGTGTGTAGCTCTGAAAGGAAAAGCTCTATCTTCCCTGAACAAACCCTTAATGATTCTACATCTCTCTCAGAGCCTGCTCTCTAATGAATGTTGACATTTCATGCACGGTGAGACACAGGAATTCTGTTTGTGGTCAGGGGCTACAACGTATTCCCAAAGAAATTAAATTCAAAATTGATTGTGTGACACTCAAAAACTGGCCCAGAATTTGAATGATTTCCTTCAAGAGAAATATAGCTGCCTTTCCCACTGAAAACCAGCCAGGTTTTAGCAAAGCTTAAGCAAGAAGTGCAAATGGTGTTTATGGCTTGCTTTCCCCTGTACCAGAAAGCTGTGAAAGCAAAATTGTTCTTTTGCTCCTTTTTGACAGAAGAAATGCCACAATGTCAAAACTGTGAGCAAAGGGGCTCAGAGAGAGTTTCCAAAAAGGCAACGTGCCCTGTGCAAAGCCCCAGCACAACAGTAATACCACTGCTCTTCCTTACTTCTACAAGTAAAGAAAGATGCTCACACAGAATTGACTTATTTTTTTGCTTAAATTAAGCCATCCCTATTGCTCAATCAGCTGCATCTCTCTAAGATTTTGTGGCTGTGGATTTTTTATTTTTGAAAAAGGATTAAAAGTGATTATTTTCCTAAGTTGAGTGAGTTATCTGTAGGAGGAACTTCAGGAAGACGACCTTCACATGGAGGCAGCCAGAGATGACAGATTCTCTGAGGACCTCCCTGTCCAGCACAAACCCCTCTCCTTCCTCATGATCACACAGACAAGGAGACATGAAAGCACTTCTGAAATGGCTACAAAGAGATGACAAACCCTCCAAGTCATCAGAGAGCCCCTGCACCACACTGCTGTCAGGATCACTGTCATCTTAAATGAGACCTTGTGATGCTTTGGACAGAAAACATTCCTGCTGAAGGGGAGGGAAAATAACAGGATCTGTTTCTCTTTCTGTTTCTCTAGCTCTGATTCTGCTGCTGTGCTTGGGGTATTTATTTTTGGTGGAAGGCAATGCTGAGCTCAGACCATCCAGACAAACATCACACGGTGCTATTACATCTTCATTATTGCACTGCTCTATAGAGACAAGTGTTTCGAAGAAGGTAATAAGCACTTATAATTAAGGCAATTATAAAGTAGTTTATTATAGTTGAGCACTAACATAGAGCTGCCTTGTGTCCAAGAGAACCAAACCAGTGATACAGAGTATCTGGGGAATTTTTAAAATAGCATCAATCTGATGGTTATGGCTCTGGAGACAAAAATACCAGTTAGTGGCATAAAAAGACTGATTTTACAAGCCACTAGAGGATGCAAGGAGGGAAAACGGAAAAAATGTGCAACTGATATTGGATGCAAGTCCTCATTCCCTGGCAGGCAGCTCTGGAGTGGGAAGCCACTCTGCCCATGAGCTGACCCTGACCCTTGGAGAGCCATGGGGGTGGAGTCCCACATCCAGCACAGCAGCATGAGACAGAATTATCCCTGTTTGTGCTTCACAGCCACCATGGGAGACACCACGAGATGAGCATCCCAAAAATGATGTGACCTCCAGGACCACAAGATCTTGGGAAATCCTAACTGAACCCAACCCCAATGTGCACATGGGCAGAGTTACAAGCTCTGGGAGATAAAACAAAATCCATCAGCTCTTCACTCATCAAGGTTTCTGTAGGGCAGTGGAAGTGTTGCTCCGAGCAAAACAGTTTCTAAGCTATCATCACAAAGTTAGAACCTAAAATAGACCTTAGAGAAACACAGCCCTTTGCTCTACCTCTCTTGCATGATGCCATCAGACACTGGTTTCCACGCCGATTTAAAAACATATCACGGACCCCAGCAGCAAGCATTTGTTTTTTCAGGGCTTCAGACACACTACTTTAAACACTCTCTCCCCCTTAAAATTGTTTTAAAACTCCCTGAACAGGCAGCAAATTTCTTTCAAGTCTGTTTTTATGTGGAAGATGTGTTTGTGTATGATTTTGCTTCTCTAGGCCAACAGTGGTGATGTTTTTGATGCAGCAGCAGAAGATGCTGTCACTTGAGAAAAGATAAAATTATCACCTTTCAAGAAACATCTACAGGTTTAACCAACCCACTTCTCTAACAGCTGAAAACAGAATCTTGGCAGAGAGAAAAAACGAAGTGTAGACATGAGGATAAAAAGCACTTCAAGCCTACAATTACCTTCTGTGGGAAGAGAGAGGGTGAAATCAGTTGTTGTATAAAACAGTCAGCAGCACCTACCTATTTCCTATCTGATGGCTATGGAGAGGAGGAGGAGAGGAAACCCCAGGGACCCCAGGCTTACCGAGGCGGCTCCAGGACACGATGGGCCGGGGGTTGCCGGTGGCGATGCACTCCAGCACCGCCGTCTGGTGCACGGTCAGCGTCAGGTTCTCCGGGCCCACCAGGATCATGGGGTCCTTGTACACGCTGGAGTGGGAGCCTGCAATGACAGCACCATGCTCAGAAGGCTTCTGGTTCCCTCTTGGCTAAAGGGGACATCGAGGATTCAGGTATCCTCTAAGTACATCTCTTCTAAGTACATATCTTTCATCAGGAACTGTAGTGACAGGAGAAGGACTAATGAGTTCAAACTGGAAAAGGAGAAATTTAGGTTAGGTACTTGGAAGAGATTCTTCCCTGTTAGGGTGGTGAGGCCCTGGCACAGGGTGCCCAGAGAAGTTGTGGGTTCCATCCCTGGAAGTGTTCAAGGCCAGGCTGGACAGGACTCGGGGCAACCTGGGATAGTGGAAGGTGTCGCTGTCCATGACAGGGGGTGGAATGAGATAATCTTTAACAGTCCTTCCAACCTAAACCATTCCAGGATTCTAAATTATGTGGCTGGTGTAACCCTCAATAAATCTGAGGTGCACATTAAACAAAAGGAGCACAGTGTTTGTGTGACAGTCACACTGAGCATGCTTAAAGTGTGCATTGATTATTCCTAGGGAAAACCCCAAAACCAATGAGCCAACCGCAAACAGCCCTTTTAACACTTGGATATCAGCAGCATAAAGCAGGAGCTGCACTGTGAACTGCAGAGCAGATGTGAATGGTATATAAGGAAAACACAACATGCAAGACAGCAGGAATGCAAATAAATGAAGGAGTTGCTTTATCTTTCAGCATTCCGAGCCATAAAGTAATCCATATAGACCACAGTGCCTAACTGTCTCTGTGAGCATCCTCTCTTGCTGCTGGTGTCACTTGCTCCAAAAGACCTGTCCTGGGACAAGGAGTGATGGAGTAACAGTCCCGGACTCCTGCTGAGGAGCTTTCTGAGAGGAAACTCCTCTGATGACTGCACCCCACCTTTTCCTACCATTTTCCTGCAGGGAGAGGATGCACTGCATTTG
Organism: Oenanthe melanoleuca; assembly: GCF_029582105.1. NCBI lineage: Eukaryota > Metazoa > Chordata > Aves > Passeriformes > Muscicapidae > Oenanthe > Oenanthe melanoleuca. Next base: position 15,235,925 of record NC_079344.1, read on the forward strand.
CACTGATAGAACTGTGAAACATTTGCTGTTCAGGATAGTCAATAATCCTTTAGTCACACTACAGTAGCACCAAGTGGCAGCAACCAAGAATAAGATGGATGTACACACCCATATTAGAACAATATCCTGGCACATGGACCCTGGACACTAGACAGGCATAAGAAAGGCAAAAGAAAACACATTTCACTTAACAGAATGATAGCATGGGACGAAAACATCATCCTGTATTATGCATACCATAGCTGAACCCACATCTCCTGAGTCCCTAAGAAGTGCCTTATCCCTGGGCCAAATGTCCCTGCAGCCTTTAGTCCCATTTGTTGGAAGCAGGAGAGGAGGAAACACAAGAGATAGTCTCAGTTTTCCATCAGTAAACAGGAACACTGAAAATCTCTGCATTAGTCTTTCTCCCCATTCTCTGATGAGAGCTGGGTTATACTCCAGAAATGGTGAGGTCAAAGCAGTGTTTAAGGGATTCCATCAATCTTACAGCTGCTGGCAAAAAAAAAGCTCTGTACACTTGCAAAGATGAATACTTGGGCTGGTCATCTGGGCCCAAGCAGGAGTGGGGCACAGGGAGGGCTGGGGAGCAAAGCCATAGGGACCAACCCACACTGACTCCTGTCCATGGACTTTCCAATGTTCAAAAGGCTCGTTACAGAGAACTGATCCACCAAAATCTAAGTACAGGGGCTTTTCTCAAGAAAAACAAATTTCTTCCTTCACTTTTGAGTGTTACTCTTCCACAGCAGCTCAGGGGCTGGAATCAGGGCATAGCAGGGGGATTCATCAGTGGTCCAAGGGCAAGCACAGATCAGAGCAGCTCGTTTGTTAATTGCTCCTACAGAGGCAAAGCAGGGAGCGATAAAACGACTCCGAGCTTGTGTGTAAATGGGCAAAATCCAAGAAAAATCACCGTGTCAATGTGACTTAAGAGCTGACTTTCTCACTAAATGCATTTCACTGCAAGCCATAAAATGCAGATTTTTTGATGAGAACCAGAATGCACAATAAATTCATATGACCGGCTGGTTAACCCCAAGAGATCTGAAAAACAATACCTTCCCCTCAGTACCTCGGAGTGCCTTTAAAACCCATGTAGATTTATTGTTCTGAATCACAATACTAAATGTTCACGCTTAGAATAATACGGTATTATCAGAGTATTATACAGCGATTTCAATATTTCAAAACACGGAGAAATGAAATGAACCGTCCAAGGTCACCCAAGAATATCAGCAGATGGGAGCCAAGCTCAAAGCAGAATTTATAAAACACACTACTTTGACAATAAAATATTAAAAAATCACATTCTTTGATTTCTACTCTGTCTTAAATAGACATTCAGGTTTTTGAGTGTGGATTCAGCTCCCTGAGTTAGGGCAAATGCTGTCCCAACTCTGGAAGTGGCATTTCCACCACTGCTCACCTTCTCCTGCAAAGACCATGGAATGGTCCCGTAGCTTTGCTGCTGAGCCCACCTCCCACAGTAGTGACAGCTCCAGGGCCAGCAGGGACTGGGACACAGCAGTCACACAAAGGGACCAACCACGTCCCAACATCAAGGAGGAGGTTTCCTTCTTCAACCAGACCAGGCCTTTGATGCAGGATCAGGAATCAAGGAGTGACAAAATGAGGGACTCGTGGCAGGCGAGTGCTGCGGGAGCTCAGCAGGGTTCAGGGCAGCACAGGGATTTATCCTGAAAGGGAAAGGCTCTAATGATGCCTGTGGTCCATAGGGATTCCGCCAGCAGCAGTCACAGTGAGGATGGGGAGGTCCCCAGCACTGCCAGCAGTGACAGGCACTCCAGCAGGGACAGGATCTTGATCAAAGGGCCAGCAGGAGAGAGCCACAGCTCACACTGGAAAAGTGTCAGTGCAGAGGCAGGCAGCCCCTCGGGAGCAGCTCTGCTGAGCAGGCACTTGAAAATAATCAATCAGCAGCACGGGAAGACATCTCTGTGCTGCTCACTGCCGGCAGCCCCGCCACCACCGCCAGCCAGAGCAGGGAGAGCACTGAGAAAGGCTCCTTCAGCCCCACAGCTAGCCTCCTCCTCCTCCTCCTCCTCCTCTTCCTCCTCTCCTGGAGGGCTGTGGCAGTGCCCTGCAGGGCACAGGCTTCCAGAGCCCATTCTCACCCTCTCCCTCCTCCCTCCCAGTCAGGGCTTGGATTGGAAACCTCAGGGAAGCAGACCTGGTGGTTCTCTGTACGTGAAGCAATGGCTGAAGCTGCTGCCTTGCCAGGAAAAGTGGGAGTTGTCCTGCCATCATGAAGAGCAGAGAGACCATTTCCATCACCATGACACAAGAGGGAGGTGATACAAAAGATTTGCAAGAATTCTGCTTACCCCATCACGCCTAACATGATGTGCACAGCAGCACTCATGTTAGCTCAGTGTTTACTGACACAACACTCACACCAGCAAAGCAATGCCCCTTGCACCTCTGTGGCTCACCACAGCCTCTGCTGCTGTGCCAAAACCCAGGGTGCACATGCTAACACATACCTGCTGCAATGATCTAACAGATATCTGTGTGTTCTTAGCAAACACCCCAGAGCATAAACCTTTTCCATGGAGGTTGAACCCAGTGTAATGTGTTTTCCATGCAAAAGTCCAGTAGTGAAGGCACTGAAGCATGGTCCAAACCCTTCAAATAAACACTTATACATGGTGCCTCATCATCATCCAACTGCTTTAAGCAGAAGAAAAAACCACGAATGTTTCACAGACAGGAAACCTGGAAAATATCCATCTGCAATGAGGGATGGTCAGATGAGAACAACTAGAGCTTTCTGCCCTGCGAGAAATAATAACTCAAGCCAGTAAACTAAGAACTTCACCACATCGATAATTTACTGTTCTTTTTTTCCCTCTGTGTGACTACTGTTTGCACAGAACAAGCAAACAGATAAGTAACAGGCAGCCAAAGCTCCCAGGTCTTTCAGAACCAGTTAACTTGCTTTCTTTCCCCATCAGAATTGATATACACAGCATCACTCCTGGTTTGGCTTCACCCCATTTCACACATGCTGCTTTTTTACAGTCAGCAGAGGTTAATATGACACTTGGTACAGGTGTTAAGTCTCTGCTCCAGAACCACTGTCCAAGTAGTGTTTTGGAGGGTGATGGGAAGCTGTGAGAAGTGACTGTGCTGGAAAGCCTCCAGCTCCTAGTACCAGCAATTATTTGTATAGGAGGATCACAGCTCAAGGGAAAGACCTTTGGCTGCGTGTAAGAAAGAACTCAGAAACACCCACTCAACCCTCCCTGGGCTTCCCTTGCCTGTTATCTCCAAAGATGCAATCTCCATTTCCACAGGGAATCTGGGATGTCCACACCGGAGAAGATCTTAACAAATAACAATCCAAAACAAGGAAGGTGTTATGGCTGGACAGAGGAATGCCTCTCAGTGTGTTAGCCTGAAGCTCTCTTAAACTGTCCTGGTCCAGAACAGCAGTGGGAAGAAGACAGGAAGGCAGCCAGGAGACCATAGCTGGCACTAACCTGACACGGTGAGCCGGGCCTCCCTGCTGAACTTCACATTAGCAATATTGGTGGCAACACAGTGAAATATGCCACTGTCTTCTGCCCTTAGTCCTGTTATCTGGAGAACCCCCTTGGGAAGCAGTGTGTACCTGTGGGAAGAGAAAACAGAATCAAAATCTTGCAAAGCAGGACACGATGTGACAGCAGGCTGCACACCCATCCAGGCAAGGCAGGCTAGCTCCCTGCATCCCAGTGCAGAGGTGCCAACACCACCCAGAGGTCAACACCCCTTTAGGCTGAGCCCACGCCTGCTTCTGCATCAGATCTTACTTTTTTTTTGGATACTTGATCCTCTGGTCTTCTTTTACAGGGAGGGTAAAAGAAAATAATTTATCTCCTGATGCATCCTTGAGAAATGGTGATTTTTGCTGGAAGGCTACAAAATAGATGCTTCTATTTAACCTGTGGAAAAGCTCCAGCAGTGCATTTGCATGTGAAGACAGCTTACATTGGAGTTACCACGATGTGGGAATTATCACTCATCAGCTGAAGCACAGTGACCATGGACAGAGGTCAGAAACCTGTGCTCCACACTCCCCACTTTAGGTCCAGGACTCAAATCCATATGACCTTAAAACCTCAGACACATGAAAAGGTATGTTTAAAATAAATATTGAGCAAGCAAATGTAAACATCATTAAATATTTTATCTCTTTAAAACACAGGCACATTTAAATCATGCCTGCATACACACATATATGTACACATACATTACAGGTTGCTTGGCAACCACTTGTTTAAACTGGCTGGTAGTAAGTCATTACAGTGTGATGAGTTAATAACCCATTTCCGTCCGGAAGATGAAGCATATCTCTCTCCATATCAGCATATGGTTAAGTGCCTATAACCTGCTCCCCGTGCAGGTCCCAAACGTGCAGCTCCGTGTCGGTGGCAGCACGACAGCAATCAGTTTTACACGGCCTGAAGTTGATTGCAATCTCTCTGGGACTTTAAAATGCCCATTGTTTTGGATCAATTATACTACAAGAAGCCTTCATTTTTGTTAACAATCTGCCCACAGCATTAGAAGATTCAATTCCAAAGCTATTATTCTGCCTTCAAAACCTCCAAGTGCAAGACTTGGCATACAAATTTATATACACTTTATACGCAGAAATGCACCAAGCGTGATTAATGCAGAAATCCAATTCAGTTAGAGAAGCAACTCTCATCACCCAGGCTCTGGTGTCAGAGATTAATCTACTGAGCTGACAATAAAAAACTTCCCCAGTAACTTTACTCCTACAAAAAGCCAAATCTCTTCAAATTCAGGACATGAACATAGGGAAACTGTTCTTGGGCCACATCCTCCAGAGCTTGGGCAAACTCCCTTCCCCAGAGGAGAAGCAGAAGGAATGAGCAGAGCTTGGACTTTTCTGGGTTGTAGAAAAGTCTTGGCTTCTTAGTTCTTGGAGCTTCTCAATCTTGGGGTTCCTCAGCCCTAGGGTTCCCCAGTCTTGGAGAAAAGAAGTCCTGGACACATTTAAATCCTTGCTACATTCCTGACCATCTCCACAACTGTGTCCCTGGGCTCAAATGGAAAGGATCAATGATGCATGAAGGATTTCAGGGGAACTTCACCTCTCCCGCAACATCTCACTGGGATGCACAAAGCATCAGCACAGCTCTCCACTCTTTACTTCTGCTGATGCCACCTCGGATCAGTGGTTCTGCTCTACCACATCCCCAGCTCAGCACCTGTATGAGTAAGAAGTCTTCAGGGGAGATCAAGTTTAACAAATCAACTCTGCACTATGCTAAAAAAAGCTCTGCTGAAAAATGCAAGGAAAAACAAAACCTGACAGTTGCAGTTTTCCACAGCAGATTTCAGCCTCTTGGGTCCTTCTACTGTAAGTTCACTGCCACTCTGAGAAGGTCAGGCATTGTTCCAGCCCTCCTGTTTTCTCCTACTGCCAAAGAACCCAACCACACTCTGCTGCAGAACTGACATTTTTAAGAATAGAAGCTTTCAGGAAAATCTTTACAGCTTCCTGGTTTGGCCTATTCCCCAGGCAGGGCCGTCAGTGGTGCTGGAGGTGTGCTGTGAGCGATTGTGTCCCGGCCTGGCCGTGCAGCTCCCGAGCTGCAGCTGGGGCTGCGGCCCTGGGCACGCGTTTCCTGCACCTGTCCCGAGGAGCAAACCCTGCCCAGGGACGCTTCCGACACGGAGGGAACAGCCTGTCAAACACAGGAAGTGCCGACGTGCCGCTCCAGGTCCAGCCTGGGAAGGGAGGCAGCTGGAGTTTCTCTTTAGGAGATTGTTTGGGAAATGGCAGCTCAGGGTGCTGTGGGAAGCTCTCTGCAGAGCTCCCCAGTTGCCACACATGAGGGATTCCACCTGGGAATAGCAGCCACAGTGTAATTTGGCACTTGCAAGAATCCAGGACCCATATGCACGATGCTAAGTCATGGATGTGTCTCAGAAAGAGTTCCACAAAATGGAGCCATGGAGGGTTGAAGGATGCCAAAGCTACCCAGTTCTTTGAGGCCTGCTGGGCAGGTCTGCAGGCTGGAAAACAAATCTGGAGCAGGGCTGAACAGAGATGGTCAATGTAAGCCCTTCAAAATCAGCTAATAGCTTTATCTACCTCTCCTGGGAAATGCCAGTACTCCTACAAGTATTTGGCCAAAAGGAGAACCAAACCAGAAAAGTCACAACACAGTAAACAAAAAAGTCTTCCATGGTGGAAACACTGGCCAAGACCCCCTAACCCAGGTTAGTTGTGTCCGACCACAACTGTGAAAAAAATAGGAAGTCTGGCCATCTTTTCCCACCTGGAGAAAGGCCAGCAGCACGTGGCTGGGACACGTCCTACCTTTCGTTGTCTGTGTTGACTGGCATGCTGTTCTTATGCCACAGGATGACTGGCTCAGGAAGGCCATGGATCTGGCACTGGAATCTTGCTACCCCGCCTTCCTCCACCACTGCATTCTGAGGGTGGATGTGGAAGTCAGACATTGCTGGTAGACAAAAAGAGAGACAAAATTTTTCACATGTTAAGGAAGATCCAACAATTGGAAGCTGTCAGCAACTTCACATGACCTAGAAACACACTTATTTCCCACAGAATGAAAACTGGACTGTAATGTAATGTAAGAGTAGAAGTCTAGCTTGCAGACACAAACAAAGACTACTGGGAAGTTCCTGCATCCCACCCGCCTCTGGGCATTCAATCATTGAACTTTGGCTCAACCAGAACAGAAGACTTTGCTCCAAGTCCCTCATGGTCCTCAGCAAGGTCTGCCAGGGCAGTGAGAAACACAGACATAGCACTGACACTTATCAGAGGTCATTCCCAATAGCTTGAGTGGTCTTTGGATCCTAGTCCACATGAAAAGAGAGATGGATTCTTTCTGCTGCCATCAATGTCAACACTTGGGGAGCAAAAGGGTTTAGTCAAAAGAAAGGGCAGCTTCCAAGAGCTCAGCAAAATGAGGCTTTTGGGGCTGAGACCACCCGACAGCAAATGATGAACCCCAGCATGCCAGGCAGGGTGAATACAGACCAGCCTGTTCCAGCAAGCCACAGCTGTAACCACCGTGCAAAAACACTCTGGCATGCTGTTAGAGCTACATAAATAATACCGTAATTATTACTATTAATTAATTGGAAGGTGCTGCCTGTTGACTCCGCAATAAACATATTCAAAGCTAATAAACATCCCAGTGGTTATTGAGCTCATGATTAATTTAAAGTGCTGCATCCACAGGAAGGTCTCTCACATTACCATACAAAACAAACTCCAAGAGAACCCCCTACTCTGCTGCCCCAGCCTGATGACACGCCTCTCCCCAGCAAGAAAGCCTCGACCCCTTTTATGTGCATCAAGTGCAATGACGGTGGGTCTGCTAAGGAACAAGCTGCCTGTGTGTCAGGGCAGCTTAATCACTCATCTGCAAACTGCAGTTGGGCTCAGGCAGATGGGAGATGGCCATTAGCAATCATACATTAAATATGTGTTGCATTAACCTGCGCTGCTCCCGCAACCACCGCTCTCAACCCGCTGATGGCAGATTTGTTAAGCTGATGGAGCAACACGGAGCAAAGCCCCAGTCCTGCACAGCTGTAGGGATGGGAAGGTTTTGTAGGTATGAGGGTGGGATGGGCAGACAGCCCCACGTCAAGAGCCAGACCAGGGAGCGGCTGCACAATGTTCCAGCCAGATGGAGACACACCAGCACAAGGTGAAAGATCACAGAAAATTGTATTTCTCTTTCCCAAGATAAAAGCCAATGCAATTATCCTCTCTGGTATAGGATGAAGCCCAACAGTGCAATGGCAATTTACCCAATTCATATAGATTTAGTCTTGAAATGACACTCATCATGGCCCAGAGCACTCAGACATGGAAAGGAGCACAAAGGCTGCTAGGAGGTCTCCCACACCAGGTGATGCCCTTTTCAAGGTGGCAAGGGATGCTTCAAAAGATGGGGGATCCACAGGTGCCTGCAGCAGAAGAGCTCAAGGGAGCCTTCAGAACATTTCAAGGCTGGAAACCCAGACCAGGGTGAGCATTTTTGCAAAGCCAAAGCTTATGGACCCTCACCAAGAAATTAATCCAAGAATTATTGAAAATGACACAAAGCTCCCTAATAAAATTTTTTTAAAAAGCAGGGATTCAGATGCCTGCAGGAAAATTCCTTTCAAATGTACAGATGTTCAGCACTGAGGTTTTTTGGTGGCTGACAAGGTTGATAAAAGAGGGAGGTGTGAATGAGAACAGCCCTGGCACGGACTTCACTCTGCTGGCTACAGAATTCATCGCCATTCCTTTATTTCAATAATATCACCTCTTATAGGTAAAACTGCAGCAATAACCTCTACTCTTAAAGACACCAGTATTAATATTTATCATGAATAAAACATGGCAAGTTATAAATAATTCAGTTATGAGGATGTTAAGTAAAATATTACTCTTCAACGACACTATAATGTGGCTTTGAAGCACAGTTTTATGTTAAATGCCTAGGAAACACTGTGACCCTTGCCAAGACCAGCTGGTTTGCAGAAGATGCATTAAAAATTCATGCACTGAGGTACAAAATGCTATTTTTAAAACAGGTTTACAAGTTTATTTACAGTTGCAGAGACAAAAGACTTTTGGAGCATCTCCTGTAAAACAGCAAGAAAACTTCAATGTGAGTGATTAGTGGGTTTTTAGCCTGGGAATAAATCACCAGGGAGGAGAGCAGAGAGATAGGAGCTCAACTTCTTCACAGGGCATTGCCTGGAGGGGCTCAATCTCTGCTGACCCATGTGAGGTTTTTATATACATCCCAACTGACTGTAACAAACTCATGCAGCAGAGTGCTTGCTCCTGTTTGCCACTTGCCTTCCCGTGGCAAGCAGCAGGACCCTGTTAGCAGCCGGGTGCTTTTGTTCCAGCCGCCAAGGAGGAGAGCTGCATGTCAGCCCGGGTGGGGTTGGCCAGCAGCCAGGGAGCTGTAGCTCATTTCTATGCTAATGGCCATAATAATTTTAAAAATAAATACATGCAATCACAATATTCACCCACGAGCTCCTAAGAGAGGAGGCACTCACCAATCCATCTGCCAGCAGTCTCTGCCATCCAGCAATGCAGCATCCATGTGCCAGTGGAGGGACTGCTGCTGCCCCAGGCCTTTTTTGCCATCATCAGAGGGGTGAGTGCCACCCTGTTCCCATTAAACTTCTCTCTGCCATTTCCTTGTGTCATCAAGCCATAAAAATAACATAAATCACATGCATACTCATTGCTCCACACTAATTCTCCAAGCTGTGACGTCTCAGTGCTTCTGCAATCATCTGGATTTTGGCTGTGGTACACAGCGACTGCTACAGGGCAGGGAAAGACAAAATTAGGGCTCACAGCAGACAGGGAATGGTCCTGGCAGCCCTTTGACACTGCAGGTATGGAGGAGCCTCCTCCAAAAAATGTTGGCCAAGGCTAGATTCAGATTGAATGTTGACTGTCTACAGGCACACGGACACATGAAGCAGAGTTCCTCTTCTTCTCTCCTTCCCTTGTCTTATATAACTAAGGACCTTAACTAGGATAATGCTGGATCACAGGCAAGGCTCTTCCATAAAGAAACCCCCATGCTTGGGATTGCCCACTGAACTCATAGTGGGATGCAGTCCCTGAGGGCATGTCCTATGGACACAGGTGAGCAGCAACCCTTAACCTCATCCATATTCATGGAGGATTCATTCTGGGCACTCCTCTAATCAAATCACAAGCACTTTCTCCATCCCAACAGGCCCGGTGGAAAGGCCAATGGAATAAAAATGAAAATAGCTATTGAGTGAAATTTTCTCTACTCCATAAAAAACTAAATTTAAACCATTAGTGGCCAGTCCTTTTTTGCTCAGTGCAGCATTAGTGCTAAGCCAGAGATTGACCTAGATTTGATATAGAAAAAGAAAACACTAACTTGGTATGTCAAAGCAAATCCCAGGCCTTTAGAGTCATTAAAACACAAACATTGTGCAGGCACAAGGAGAGGAGGAAGACTTGAAAGGTTCAATGCCAAACATGGTGTTAGGAGAGCATTTGGGAAGGCCAGCTAGTTCTGCAATCAAATTGCCTCTTGATTTTAAATTACTCACAGGGAAACAGAGACCCAGGCTGGCTCTGGCACAAGACGATGCTGGGGAGGAGTGAGCACCCACACCACCACGGATGCCACACAGTCCACAAATACCAGCCACAAGTGAAGATCCTTTCTTTACATTTCTGTCTCCACCAACCTGTTAAATTCAGACATTTTCCAATGGAGGCATGTGGTTAAAATGCCTCACAGTTGACACAGTATATGGAACAAGAGTTTTATGGGGATGTGCCTCCAGTACACAGGCTTCCAGATGCTCCTACCAAGGAGAGTGGGCTTTGTTACCTCTGTCACAACTGAGGAAGGTGAAATCTGGGAGGCAAATTATTTGTCCAGTGCAGAGAACAAGCTGAGCTGTTCCAAGATTGGCTCCATTCTGATGACAGTGAGCTGCTGATTTTTATACTGAATTTCTCTACTTACTAATAAAATCATGTCAGCAGAAGCCAGGGTTGTTTTTAAATCACAATGAACACCATGCCAATTAATGCCAAACCTGAACCGCTCTCAAATCAGGCTGAGAGCTCCAGCAGAACCACCCTTCAATATCTGTGGGATTCACATAACACCCAACTCCTTTTCCTGAAAGCCACTAGTGCCAATGTAAGCAGAGGGATTACATTTTCAATTCTCTCTTGGTTTAAGAGACCTTCACCACTAAGTCAGCAACCTGCCAGGGAACATTCAAAGAAGTTAGCAGGGGAAAGCTCTGCAGACTCAGGTCCCTTACTTGTCCCCTCCACACTCTGGAAATTGAGGATTTGCCAACGAGAAGGAGCTGGCACAGAAGACAGGGAGCATGTGGACACCACAAATCCCATCCTCTCCTCTCTTCCCCCTGCCTCCAAACAGCACTGCCTGCCCAAGCCTTTAAGAAAAAGAATCTTCTTTCTATACATTTTTTTTTAAAGATGCATTTTTATAAAGCTAAAAAGCAAGCCTAGGGCAGGCCAGCCCGGTGGCCAGTCCAGCTGCAGAGCAGGCTGTGCGCCTGCGAGCCGGCCCTGCGTGTCTAATGACGCTATTGTGAGCTTGGTGCTGAACTGCCGTGAGCCCAATTTGGAATGCAAGTTGCTTTGTGCATAGTGAAGCGTGAACAACAGCGCCGCCCATTTATCTATTTAATTCTCCAGGAGTAGCAGGAGCGGGGCCCTTCGCTCACATCTAAAAGGGAGAAAAATCGCCTTTCTCTCAGCTTTGGAAAGGGAGGGAAATATTAAAGAGCAGCCGTGCCTCTCCCAGCACAGAGGAAAATCCTCTCTGCCCCTGTCCACTAATCATAGCAGGGAAAATCCCAAATCTCTATTGTCCATGCTGAGCCTCAGATCTCAAAAGAATATGGGCTGCAAGACTCAGGAGAGTGTGAAGTAAGGAAGACATTTTAGAGGAATGTAGTTCATTTAAGAGGAACCAAAACAGCTGGTGAGATAAAAGAGGGAGGATGACCCACCTTGGTCTGTGCAGAGGTAAAGGGAAATGGTCAGTCCTGAACACTTTTTATTTGGAATATTTGCAAACAAGTGCTTATTGCTCTTTTTCTTTGGCTGTTGTTTTCTTCCCCTGGAGCTAACATGATGGCTCAGAGCATGAATGGAGGATGGCCCAGGCTCTGTTCTCTCTACATTTTGCATACTCATGTCTCTTGTTTTCACCCACAATCAAAGCTGACTGGAAGAATTTCAAATAGGCTGAGAAGACAGCACAGTCTTCTCTGGTTGAGGACCAAAGTCTCCACCTGGCATGTTTTCTTCTCCTGTCCCAAGCTCCTGGGACAGGGATGAAAGGGAGACAACAGAGATAATGCCTAACAGTGGGATACGGCAGCTGCCCACAGGAGGGAACATGTAACAGATATTTTACAACAGGAGTAGGGGGGGAAATCTATTACCTTATGACTCAAGTCAACCAGGAGACAAATTTCTGTCTGGTCTGGGACTGTGGCTTCTTAACTTTTTGCATAACACATGAGATGACTGTGAGCCAAATCCAGCTCAGGTCACCTCCCTGCTGCATGGCAAGGAGCAGCCCTGATGGATGCTACTGACCCGTGATTTATTGTTGGTTTGCTGCTTTCAGAAGCAGAAAAAAGCACAGAGCCCTGTAGGGGCTGCTTCCACACAGGGATGATAAATATCCTGTGGAAGTAATGAACACATCTTCACTGCATGCAGAGCAGGGGTCAGAGAGAACAACCTCAGGAGCCCCTGGTTGCTCTATCTGTCCTGCAAGAGCAAAGGAACCAGGCTGTGAGGAGGCTGATGGGTTCTTCCTGAAAAAGTCCCTGTAGGGTGACACCTGGAAACCCTTTGAATGCCTGCACTGCAGCTCCACTCCTCTTCCTAAGGCTTGACTGAATGTGCTGCTCATTGCCAGGACACCCAACCACTCCTGCACAATCACAGGTGTCTCCAAACCCATATTCCAGTCCTAGAGAACATTTAGTATATTCACAGTATTTATTATAGCTCACTTAGTGGAAAATTAACTATACCACCATCAGCTGTTAATGTAGGGGTACTCTCCTGTGAGTGGGAAAGATTTTTGATTGGATAAATGCAGCCTCTGCACCATGCATGGAAATGAACAGGAGCCCTATGGCCCAAGGACTGTTTTATATTGCAGTATCTCACAATTTCTATAAAACTCACAAAATACTGCATGTCTGGAGAGAGACTGTCCCCACGTTGTCCCAGTATAGCACACAAGGGAGTGTCCCCAACATTCAACAGCCCACCACCCCTGTTTGTCTTAACTTAGGGGAACAGAGAGCACCAGAGGAGCTGCCAATGCCAGAGGAAACCCTTGAGAGCATTTGGCCTTTGCCATGCTCTCCCTTGTGCAGCAGCACTGCCCAAATGCTGCCTGCTGAGACCCAAGACCTACCATAAAGTGGCTGCAGCCAGAAATCATCCCACCCTGGAAGCAAGATCAGGGAGTCCCTGTGCATTGGAACAAACACTCCCTCTAATGTGCAGCAAGCAACCAGAGCAGTCTGAGCACCCTCACACCTTTCCTGTAAAGTTACTGGTTATTTTAGGGATAGACACAAAGCCCTACCCATGGTCACAACCAAAATCCAACATCTTCCCTCCCTTGAGTACCAACAGCACACTCTACCCATGAGACTGCTCCTTATAAACCACTTTGAAAGATGCAATGGATCAAATTTCTCACTTTCCTCCATGCTCGGAGCACATGGCAGCATCCCATCATGTTACCTGCTACACTGAGCAGCACAGCAGGCAGCCCAGGGTGGTTATTCATCTTCCAGGACCTTCTTGTTTTGCAGGGGGATCAACTAATAAACAGCCCCTTTAGCACCCTCAAATTGGTTTCAGGGAGAGAAGAAGTTTCTGGCGAAGAGGGAGGCATTGCTGGGAGAGACCTTTATCAGGGAGCTCTATTGCAGTAATTTTTCAAGATGAAATTGCTCTCTGGCTCATGACAGCATTTAGTGTATCCTGAGGCGACCATTTGTGAAGCCAAACCTGTGGTCCTGCTGCCCTGCTGCTGGAGGGAAGGGGGAGTATTAAATGCCATAAACAACTCTTAATTTGCCTGGGCGGACTGCATGGGCTGGGTGATTCTGCAGTGCAGGAAGGGGTTATTTGTCAGCTGCACAGGGCTCCAGCACCAAGGGTGACGTTGGCCAGGCAGATCTGGCTGCTGTGACACCTGCCCAGAGGTACAACTCACCACGAAGGGCTCCTGTGCTTTTGTGGGGTGACTTCTTAAGAAACCCCAGCATCACATGAGGCTCCCACACCCCAAAGTAGGGCTCCCCTCCAGCACCACAAGATGTCCCTCCCTGTTGTATTCACAGCAATGGCTTCTTCAAGCCTTTCCTCTGAAGCACACATTCACTCTTTGCAAAATAGTGATGATTTATCCCACTCAAGTGCCCCTGCAGACCCCTGAAGTAATGAGAAAATGAAGGGCAAGCTGTCCACAAGCCTCTGGGAAAGGTTGGCTCAGCAAGGGCAGAGTAAAGCATGCAGTAGGCTGCCAGCAGGCAGGTCTCTCCTGCCAGATTCCCATCCAGAGCTCCTCGTGTTTTTCCTACTCTGACACACACAATTAAGACAAATTACATAGTTACCACTTTGATTTGTTGCACAATACTGATGTTTTCCATCCCTCTCCCAAATATTGATGGAGACAGTAAAAGAGGAAGCTCCCACACAGCTGGTTTTGGCCCTGGACCATTTTGTTTGCAGCCAACTCCCTCCTATATTGAGCGTGGATGGACGAGCAATCCTGCTTTTCATCAGCTCGGAGAGGCAGCAAGCCAAGCAACACGAGGTGTTATCCTCAGCAGCCCTCACAACACCTCTGGGTAGAAACATCCCTGCTCAGACCTTCCTGGGCAAAGTCAGCAGCTTCCCTGCTTTTTTGTGCTCACCAACGAGTGCACACTTTGTTTTGGCAACTCAGAGGCACTGGTGGAATCCGTAAGGGTGAAGGCAAGGAATCTTTTCATCACAACTGCCCACGGAAATGCCATCAGCCTCTCTTTCAGACAGGGAGCTGTCCTGATTTACAGGCTAATGAATTTTAAATGAGATGCATTTTTTAATTTTTTGTTGTCAGCCCCCATTTTTCTGCCAGCAATCATTCCAGTAATAGCTTTAAATTTTCAGCATCTGTTTTTACCAGCTCTCTTGTAATTAGTTTACTAATGTATTTCACTGCGCCTTTGTTATTTTCAGAGAATTACTTCATTCCCAGCTATCAGAGATAGTGCACTTCAGTCTATAAGGAGTTTGGCCTTTGTTCCCCTATGGTTATTCACATGGGGGAAGATGGCTCAGTGAATGACAAGCCTTTCTATCACTACACATTCTCCATTTAATGTCTTTATACTGGCTCATTAATTACCACAGAAAACTCCTTTCCAAATGGAACCTGTGATTTATAGAAGACTTGGGCAAGGTGCCATTTTTATCGGGCCGACAGCAAACAGCACCAGTGCTGGCAATTTGCTCTTCATTTTCCCTCCTGCTGCAGCAGAGTCAGCCCTGCCAAGGTGGGAGCTTTGCCTGAGCAAGGGAGCTCAGTGAGTGCTCAGTGCTGCTGAGCCATGGGCATCACACTGCTTCTGCTCAGCTGGGATGGCCAAGCCCATGGAAAACTGAGCTACAGCCCCTCCTGCCTGCTGCACAGATTGAGATATTCCCTTGGGCAGCACCTGTGGAGTGCCTGGAAGAGGTGAAACTGCCTCTAAGATAATCTCTTTCCCAAATCTGGTGGTCCAAGGGGTGGCAGTGCATATAGCAAAGTATCTCACAGGTCTTGGCAAAATCCCAAGCATAGAATGGAGACTCTGGCTTTCATGATGGAGTGGGCAGTCAGAGGTGATGGGCTCCGTGGCAGCCAGAGGCACCTCTCTGCCATGTCCCATCACACAGCAGGCCCGAGTCCCAGCTGTATCCCTCAGCTAGATACTCTAAAGTATTACAGACATGCAAACCTCCCAGCACATGGGGTCCAGGCAGGGGGAAGAGCTGCCCAAAGACACAAGGCAAAGCTCCCAGTGGACCCAAGGCAGCCGGAGCAGGGGGGAAAGGCGGCTGTGGAAGTACCCCAAACAAGAGTCTCTCTGTCCGACGGAAATTAACTTTAAATCCTTCAGAACAGTATGTCTTTCACCACGTCCATACTCTGCTGAGCATGATAAACTACTCTCCTTCTTTATTAAGGAATGAAACACAAGTGGAAATGGTGCACACGATAACTAAAGAAGTTATTTAAATAGAAAAATAATCACAAAAGGCTAGATTCCCACAGAGGAGCTGCCTCACATCACAGCAAGGGAAATACTCAGCAAGCCCTGTGCACGGAGAGGAGAGACCACAGGATCACAGCACTGAGCCAGAGCAAGCGGGGCACAGGGTTAGCATAGCAAAGAACTGCTCTAAAGCTCTTTTTTTCCATTCTAACTCTGAATTTCACTCAAACACAGGTGATTTTTCTAAATGCTGGAAGCAGCTCTGCTCCCATCCCTTGGTGTTGAGCACAGATATTGAACTTCGATGTTGCCCAGTCCAGATTGAAGGGGATAATGTCAAAGATGTAGAAAGGATTGAACTGTTGTGATCCTGAGAAAATCCAGGTTCCTCCCAGGTCTGCTTTTCCTCCTAGCAGCAGCTAAGCCGTTAGCTGTCATCTCATCCCTGTGGCTGAGTTACTACATAAATTCCTGTTCGCTCCTTGGCAATAGCAACAGCTTCCTATTTTGCTGGCAGCAATCCAGGGGAAATTCAAGCTGAATTACAGCCATTCTTCAGAAAATAGGCCAAATCCACGAAAGCAGGACACATGACCGCAGACGTAGAGCTCGTCCTTTTTTCTATTTATTTCGCGGTGAGAAGCCCCGTTGGCTGAAAATAGCTTATCTCTGGAAGTCCCCCTTTCCGTTCACGCCGCCCTCCTGGCTGCCAGCCAAACCATTTCCACCTCAAAGAGAAAGTTCAGAGCTCGGCGGATCGGCCTCACGCTGCAGGACGTGTGGTCTGATGTCTGCACTGGTTTCTCTCTGGGAGCTCACAGGAGAGGGGGATTGTATTTCTGTGCATGAGCCAGAGAGTGGTAACTCCTTCCTGAGCCTCTGCTGGGATGGTGCACCTGGGGCAGAACCCCAGCATTGCTGGTCAAAGCAGGCACAGCAGTGTGTACACACGTGCATGTATGTGGATATATAACAGAACAAATTATTCCCTGTGAGGGTGGGGAGTCCCTGGCACAGGATGCCCAGAGGAGCTGTGACTGCCCCATCCCTGGAAGTGTTCAAAGGCCAGGTTGGACAGGGCTTGAAGCAATCTGGTCTGGTAGAAGGTGTTCCTGACCATGGCAGGGGGTTGGAAGTAGATGATCTTTAAGGTCTCTTCCAACCCAACCCATCTAGAGTTCAGTGACTATGGGGGTGGTAACACAGGTCAGACTCTGTGAGCCAGGGTCCCTCTAGACTCCCATGACAAGGTGACAGCTTCCATTTCATGCCAGGTGCATGTGAAGAAGCCACTCTATATTACAGCACCTCTGCCCCCACAGTGAACTCTTTCTCCTCCCTGTGCACCCCACAGCATCTTAAATACAACTGGGAGACACATCACCGTCCTGGCAGACAAACACAAGTAAGGATACAAGAGAATGGTTGAAGATAAGAAGGAAGATGGTGACAGAGGGAGGAAGTGATAGCAGAGTTACAAACCACCAATCTCACCATCTTTATCTTCCTTGCTATCATCAGACCATCACTGAACCTGAGGAGCAGTGATGCATTCCAGAAAACAGCTCTCCAGGGAGGACTGCCTTCTTGTTGATAAGAAGCAGGGAGGCTTATCTCCTAAACCCACTGTGACACCTCACCCTGGGCCCAGTTTATCAAATTAAACTCATTACCTTTGAGGACTCATTGAAAAGAGGTGGTAGGAGAAAAGCGGTGGGTCAAGGAGGCAAGGCTGCCATCACCCTGCAGTGCTGCTCCATGATCAGCACATCCTTTCTGGCACGTGCTGAGCACTGGTGGCTGGTGGGACAACACTGCCTGGGAGATCACCACCAGCACTGAAACATCCCAAAGCATCACATCAAGGAAGCAAAGTGGCAGAAAGAGGGGACACACTGATTTCCTGCGAGGCCATCACAGGGCTCTCTGGTTTATTGTACCTATAGCCACAAAGGGGCTCGCAGGGTGAGATTCCTGAGAGAAGATGGTTTGCAAGAACAGGTTTCATTCAATACAGTAGAAAAACAATCTGACCGTGCCCATGGGAGAGCCACAATCATAATCTGCCATCACCCAACCTCTGTACTGTATCATAACCACATACAGAACTTTGCATCTCTTACTGCCACAGAGAAATAACCAAGTTCTTTCTGTGAGAAATTTTTTAAATGAGCAGTCAAGCAAAACTAAATTTCAGCCTTGAGCACTTTGCTAGGGCATTCAGATATATATACTTCAGATGCTTCTAATTTTTTTTTGCTTTTTTTATCCTTGATTAAACAAACACAGGTCACCTCAGGTGGTCTCCTCTTTTTGCAAGGATCTTTGGTACTGTTTATGGGCACAGGATATAACAAGAAGCCCTGGGTAACAGTAGGAGAGAGCAGTGAGGCTCAGGAAGCCTTTGAAGAGCATTCCCATGGGATGCTCCCAGATGGGATAACTATCAGCTCACAGAGCTACAAGAAGGGGCTTTATGGATTTGCTGGGAGGAGAAGAGGTTGGAAGAGCCTGTGTTATTTCCTAGTAAAATTTGCAAATATTTTACCCAAAGGTTCCTGGTTCTTCCTGTGTTTGTGCACCCTGAAACTCACTTGGGCAGATTGGGGGGGTGGGGGAAGGCCACCAGACTCCCTGAGCAGTGGTTCCCTGACTAGCAGTGTCAGATTCTCCTGTGACTGCCAGCACCTAAGCCCTCTGCAAATGCACCAAGTCCCTACATCCTCCATTGATCTCCACCCGTCCTACCAAACAACCCCTGGCAATAAAATGCAGTGCCATGGACAAAAGACAAGAGGAGGTGCTGAAAAGAAACCCAGCACACAGTGCCAAGCCTGGAGAAGAGGTCAGCACTGACACTGCAGCTCCTGCCAAAGGAGGAAGAGTTAGAAGACATGCTGGATACTCAGGCAGCCACACACTTCAAATTTAGATACCAGCATTTGCCTTCAAAGACTGTCAGCGGTGGGGCAGCCAGACAGACCTGCAGCTGCCTGGGACTCCTCTGTCCCAGTCCCTGCTCATGCAGGGATGTTCTCATTTGCTTCTCAGACTCACTCCCCCATCCAGGTGCCAAGGTTAACATCATTTAGCCACCTAAGCTCTCTGTCAGCATGAAATTTCATTTTAATTAAAGCTTAAGTTTGGGATGCATACATGAATGTGGAGAGCTGCGTGGGCTGGAGTGATGATAAATGCCAAGGAGCAGCAGCACTGCAGAAGTGATGTGGGTTTTAGGGAGCAGGCAGAGGTCAAACGCTGCACCTGAAAGGAGGGATTACAGAGGGGCATTTTAAGTGACTTTGAGCTCTTAACTTGAGCTTTGCCCTATGTTTGCAGCACATTGGGGAAATCAGAGCCAAAACCCTGCAGGCCTGATTTTCAGGGGGCCCTTGCAGAGATGCTCAGTGTGTCCTGTACCAAATCTGAGGAATCAGTCCTCTCCCTCCTGAAATGTGCATCTTCATCAGAAAAAACACTTGCAGCCCAAAACAGGCGCCTCTCCAGTATCACCAAAAGAGATGAAAACTCTGTAACAAACAGGTGATTGTAGCACAGACTGTTAAGAGACCTGAAAAACTGCTGGGACATCTGAAATAT
This sequence comes from Oenanthe melanoleuca, assembly GCF_029582105.1. NCBI lineage: Eukaryota > Metazoa > Chordata > Aves > Passeriformes > Muscicapidae > Oenanthe > Oenanthe melanoleuca. The sequence continues at coordinate 15,255,392 of NC_079344.1, forward strand.
TCAGAAAGGTGATTACTTCAGGGATCTATCTTAACAAAACCTCATGGCATATAATGGCCCCCTAGGAAACCCACTGTAACACCCTAATAACTTATTTATGTCACCCGAATGTCCAAGAGAATATTCTATGGGGGTGTGCATGCACATGGGACTGTGCACCCCATATGCATATTCAGGCAGAAAATAAAAGACAGAAGCAAAGTCCTGAAGACACTTGCGTGGCGCAAGGCAGGAGCATCCGCATGGAAAACACTGTCAGCAACTCACAGCCCTCCTCACCACGAAGCAAAATAAACAAATAAAGAGAGCTGCAGGAATTAGCAGTGAGGGTGACAGCACTGAAGGAAAATGAAAGCAGAAAGGGGGGTAAGAAAAAAAACCCTTGCAGCCCGGCTCGCTTTTGTGTTGTCGCACAATGGGGCACGTCAGCTCCGGAGCCTCCGCAAGCCATCACCCGCCATCTGGCACCGGGCTGGGCCGCTAATGGGAGGCCCCGGAGCCCCAGCTGACTCCCAGAGCCACAGGGGAAATCAAGCTGATGATCTCCCCACATTAAGCCATCTGAATTAATGCAGATGCGCGGCCCGCTCGCAGGAGCCGGGCGGGTGAGCGGAGCAGAGCGCGGCGCGGCAGCTGCGGTGCCGCGGAGCCGCAGCACAGCGCTCGCTGCGAGCCACCCCGGTGCTCATTTGCAAGACAAATCGTTGGCGAGGGTTTCTGGAAGCGCTGCCCTTTTCATCCAGTGCTGGCAGCTCGGCTGCGAGATGCCCAACCCCGGCCAGATGCAAATTCTGCAGCAGCCCAGATGAACTCAGGCCGTGCTCTCAGAAGCAGCCTCATTAACTAATGTCCCTGTGATGCCCTAGTGGAGCAAACTGGCAGGGAAATTACTGTGCAGGGCATGGAGGCGTCGATGTGAGCGCTCTCGGCCAGGTTTAGCAGCAGTGCCTCTCCCTGGGAGCAACCCCGAGGATTTTGGCAGCGTGGACCCCAGAGGACTCAGATCCCAAAGGAACATTTGAGGCCATGAATGTCTGAACTCCCCAAGCACTATGGTACTGGACATGGGTGCAGAGCCCAGCACGGAATCACAGGGGAGAAGTCAGTGCTGGTGGAGCAGAGGGCTGGCTGAGCACCTTGTCAAGGATGTGAGTTCAGCTCCAGCCTCTTCCCTTGCCAGCTGTTGCATGAGGATCAAGAGAACAAACCACCAAGGGTTAAAGGTGCACAGTGCTCTCAAGGCATGGAAATGTGTGCTGGAGAGGGCATCTTCAGCCCGGGGGGACACACAGTCCCTCCTTTTCCCTGCACCTAACACGACTGTGCTCCAAAAGCTCCCAGGTGCTACCCTGGGGACATCTGATGCTGATCCATATCTGATGCAGGTCAGAGCTCTGAGGGGACTCAGCTGTGGCTGGAGCAATGCACAAAGATCTGCCCCCTCCATCTGGGTGCAAACAGAAAAGTCAACCTTCAGGAAGGAATTTTGTTTCTGCCCTCCATCACTGGTTTCATGGAACTGATGGAAACCCAGTTCCTGTAAGCAGCAGTGGCACTTAGCATCAGTGCCACAAAAACACCACATATCTTCCCAGAGTGAGCTCAACCAGCAGAGACCTCCTGGGAATTGCTGTGACAAACCTCAGACCAAGCAAAACCCAAACCTTTTAACAACTGCACATTTCAGCCTCCCCAGGTGCAGCTGCTGTTGTACAGCCCAGGGAACCTCTGGGGGTGGCAGTGATGCCTTGCAACAAGCAGGTATTTGGGGATCCATCACTGTCACTGACAGCTGAGATCCTGCTTACAGCACCAAGGGTAAACCCAGACCCTTTCTAATGACTTTAGATTCATAACCTATTCCCACAGATGGAAAATTTTATTCCCAAATGCACTGAGACCCACATGGCAACAGCTTGAGTGATTACAGTCTCTGCTATCATTTGCAGGGAGGCAGAAAACACCCCCATTTTACCTAAAGGGGAGGGTGGTAGCATATGGTAAGCGTAGGTTACACTCAGCCCCAGGAGCAAAGCTGCAGCCCTTACACAGCTCACATAGCCTCTGAAGCACCAGGTCTGTAACATCCCACCAGAAGAGAAGCAGAATTTTTGCTGGGGTAGGAGAAGGGGAGAAAACCTCCCCATGCAAAATTTGCTTCCAAATTCAAGCTAGTTGAAATAATCTGTTGGTAAACACAAAGCATCATTGGGGTAACAGCTGAGTGGAGGCTTATATTAAACAAGCATCTTCAGCTGAAAATATCACTCATCTAAAAGGCATCACTATTCATTCATGCTCAATAAAACACAAAATGGTTACAGATAGAGCTGATGGAAAATGAGAGAGAGCATGGAAGTAAAGGTAAAGCTGCCAGGCAGGAAACAGCATAAGAAGAAGGAAAAAAAAAAAAAAAAAAGAAATATCACTGTGAAAATGTTGATTTAGCATTCTGCTCTAGGAGAAATTTCAAAAGCAGGTTTTAATATCTGATAAAACTTCACTGCTGGTTGCCATGCTGCCTGACAGAAGCACAGAAGGGGACTAATAGCCCTGGCATGCAACATGATAAAACATTTTAAGCCACATAGCTTCACTTGGACTTGCCACTTTTAAGGCCGTTTTACGGTTCACTGCCATCCCTCAGTGTCCTACCAACACCCCCTGAGCATGCACAAGCTCTGCTCTACCACCAGGCAGGTAGCCTCCCCCAAGGATGAGTTTTTCCAGCCTGCAGATTATCACAGGTGAATGTTACCATTTGGCAGCATTGCTGCAAGGAACTGCAAGGGCTGAGTGCAGGGCAGCCAGGCTGGTAGCTCTGCTCTTCTCACCACACATCTGGCTCCTCTGGGGCTCTCATCCCACTAAAACAGGATCCCTTCAAAGTCTTACATCATCCAAACCCCTCATCCACCCAGCTGGATGCTGCTGAGTTGGCATTAACAAGAGACGTGGGGGGCTTGGTTTGAAATACACCTCTGCTTTATAGATGATTTCCCAATCTAATAAAGAGACAAAACATTATCTGTCTTTCCTTCTCTTATTTCCCAAGGAACAGCAAGAGTGGAAACATCTTTCTGCCTCACCAATAAAACTTTTATAACCATTTCCCTGGTGACTTCTGAGCAAAGGCGCTTTTCCCAACAAAAAGCCTGGGAAAAATAGGGAAAAGAGAGGCATGATCTGTATTCACAGCCCATCCTAGCCCAGGTGGTGGCATGAAACACTGGAGTCACGCCTGGATGCAGGCAGTAAAAATATTCCTTTTCCCTGGCTGCCCAGAGATTGTTCTTGCCAGGTAATCCATGCACAGGGTTATTTGATACAGCAAAGGAAAAGTACCACTACCAAAACTTAAAACCTACCTGGCCATTTGAGGGAAAAAAAAAAAAAAAAAAAAAAAAAAAGAAAACAAAACAAAACCCCCCCCACACATATATATAGGCAACTGAAAAATAAGGCTTCTGAAAAAACAAAGGCAACCAAGATGAGGTATGTTGCTGGGTCTGAGTCCTATCTTGTTCAGGGTTCGTTTTGTTGTTGGTTCGTTTTTGTTTTTGTTTTTCTTTTTTTGCAATGAACTGGTACCAGTTTTATTTACTGACAGCCATGCTGCCTTTTTCAGTTTGATTTTACAGTAGGAGAGGAGTGGAAAACTGGGTGAGTTTGGGCATGGACTGGGCAGGTTTGCCTGCACATCCCTCTGGACACAAACCTCTCACTTGTAACTCTGCATTTCCAGGACTGCCAAACTGCCACAGGTGTATGGCCAAAACAAATGAGAATACAGAGCAGACTGGGAGATACTTTAAGGCAATTTTTACAAAAAGGACAGGATTACCAGCACACAAATACATAAACAACGTAGCAGTACTTCCATCATGTATTTCCAGCTGGAAGGAGGAAGATCCAGCAGAAAACAGGCTGTCTGCAAGCAATAGTATTTCTCATGGTCTTCCCTGTGATACCCAGCACAGAATAATACTTTATAAACAATCACAGAATCACAGAATGGTTTGGGTTGGAAGCGACCTTAAAGCCCACCTCATTCCACCCCTTGCCGTGGGCAGGGACACCTTCCACTATCCCAGGCTCCAAGCCCTGTCCAGCTCAGTCCTGAACATTCCCAGGGATGGGGCAGCCACAGCTTCTCTGGGCAGCCTCTGGTCAGGGCCTCACAGGGAAAAATTTAATCTCAAAATCTAATCTAACTCTGAGCTCCTTCATTTTAAAATCCCTCCCTATGTGTGAGAAGGGGCACAAAATCACTGACTCACACCACAGCTCCAGGACTGCTCCAACTGAGAAAGGACAGGACTGGCCAAGGCAAGCCATTATAACAAAGCCCTAATTGGAAGGAGATACAGGAAGGACATGGAAGGGGAAAAAATATCCAAAGCAATATGCTTAACTGTCCTGGAGGAGCCTTCCCCATTGATCTGCTAATGCCTCCATCTACACATAGGTTATCTTCTAAGATTGTTTCTAAATTCAGGAAACTTCCTGGTCATAAGCACAGGTCAGGAGGGGGAAGAAAGGAGAAAGCAAACTACTGAGGAGGAAAACAGGAAACTTTTTTTTTTTTAATTACATAAATCAAGCCAGGGAAAAGACTTCATGCCTCAGAAGGCCAGGTTACTCATACATTCAATCATAAACTCCAGGAAGGAGAGTTCTTTCCTTTCTTTCTGCAAAGTGCTTTTCTTTTTTTTTCTTTTTTTTTTTTTTTTGGTCAGGAATGGTTTTAATTAGCGTGCCCAAAGCTTGTGAGCAGTCTGGGAGCTGAGAAGCCTGCTCTGCTAATGGTCTCAGAGGAAGCCAAGCACCCAGCAGGATTTGTCCCAGCTCCCAAAGCTCATCCCTTTGGCTCCACAGATCTCCTCTGGTGACACCATTACCATTTCCCTGCACTTCTTTGCCCAGCCAATGATAGTAACTGCTCATTAAAGCAGCATCTTGTTTAGAAGAGCCCACACCTCCTCCCTCTACATTAAAACAGCAACCTGACCTCAATAAAGTATAAAACAATTAACTTACTAATTAGTCAACAAATAACTGTTTCACCCAAGTAGATACCAAGTTGTTAGGAAATCTATTAGCATTTCCACTGTAATTTCATGCTTTGCTGATGATGAATAAAACAAGGTTGAAAGGGACCTATTCACGTCCAGAGCACAATGCCCAGTGGCTGTAAGATAGTCAGTGGAAAACTTCCTCAGAAGAGCCAAATACCAGGACCAGAACCACTATCTGGACAATGTCACCAACACCAAAGCAGCACCAAAACCTGGCAGGGACTGTGAGGGCCCAAAAGGAGGAGCAGAGGCTGAGCAGCTCTGCCTGCACTTCCCAATCAATGTGTAGGACAAGTTCATGCATTTAAGTGCATTGGGCCAAAAATTTTTGCTTAAAATGATTCCTTTAAATTCCCCCAGCCAGCTCCACCATGAACAACAAAAATCCTACCAAAAAACCCTAGTTTTTAAACATATCTCCATGTTTCTTTGTGCTGTGGTCAACAAGGAAGGCCATCAAAGCCTGCCTTCCTGCAAATGTGGGCAAATATTTATATAACTGTCTGTTCTTGTCCCAAGGATAAAAATTTGGGTCTCCCAGATGACATCCATTTCCCTGTTTCCATGCCATCCTCTTCCCATGTCAGGACATGCTCCGTGGTATCATTCTGAGAAAGTAACAGGGGAAATCTGAGTTTAGTCCTGACTGGCTTCCTGCCTGCCCTGGGTGGGCAACCTGGATGTACAGGCTGCATGGGACCTCATCATGGGAAGGGACAAGGACACAGCCAGCTCTGAAGTTAAGTCTGCACAGTCTTGGATGAGCACACATGTGTCCAAGGATGTTCAGACAGTGATGATAATACCTAACGGGCAAAGCACACAAGCTGCTGTTTAACAAGATGTACTAGAACTTAGGTCTGTGGTCCCTTTCCTACCTGTGAAAACCACCCACAAAATGGGTGTGAAATTTGGATCTTGTACATTGAATCACCAGGTGCCCTGGCCTGTCAGCAGGGATACACCCAGCCCACACCCTGACTTCACAGCTGTGCCCTGGGGAGGGCAAGGAGGCTGTGGACAAACTGTTCCATTCATACTGAAGCACAGGGATAATCAAACCCCATGGCATGGGCCTTATATAGGGAAAAAAATGAGTCACAATGCTTGGATCAGTGAAATATTGTGCAGCCATACACAGTTCTCCCCATTCAGGCAAGGGGCTGCTGTTTGATTGCATTTGACCCAAAAGACAACCTTGTGGTTCTCACAGAGCTTCTCAGAGACCTTGCACAAAACACATCCAGGTCAACACATCCAATTGCCTGCAGAGAGCCCCAGTCCACCCAGACAACATGGGACACAGCCCTGCCTTCCTCTTAATCCAACATGCACCAGCTTTGGAAAAAATTTGCATGTTAGAACAATTAGATGTGAAACATTACATGCCTTATCTCAATGATACTACATAATTGGATTTGCAGCATACACAGATAATGGAAGCCAGAGCTTCCAGCAGCCAGAAATATAAATCATACGCTGGATTTTCTGCAGTTGAAGTTAGGAATATTTTAAGAGGCCACAGCAAATACATTGTTTATATTAAGAAATTGAATGATGTTATTAGGCGTTCTGTTCATCTAGTAAAATCTTTAAAAAGCTCATAAACTTGTTACTTTATTAGTTCAGACTTATTATATGTATTTGAAGCAATACTCAGAGGTATTGTTAAGCTACTGCAGGCAAGGGTTACGGGTCTTATGTATTTTCCTTTTGGTCGTACCAGATGTGTTGGAGGCAGTGGCTGTGCCGAGGGTTTGTTGGGAATCTCAAAGCTCAGAGTTTGCCTAAGCAAACCTTCATGTGTGTGTTACTGTTCACTGGAGACCACCAGCACATTTAGTGCACAGGCACCTTTGCTTTTTCCAGGGATAAATTTTCACCTGCCTGCCCACCCCTCCAAGCCCATCCTCGCTCAGGAGAAGCCACCTGAGGACTGCCATTGTAAACTCAGCTGTAATCCTGCTCCAGAGGTGAGGATGCCTGGACTTCTTGCACTAATTAACCCAAACAAGTTCCTGCTCTGCAACACCCATGGAGAGTGTGCAGGACCCTGCCCTGCATCACCAAAGCACCCACAGAGGGTGTGCAGAACTCCAGTGTGACACGTGTATCAGGGAATCATTTACAGAACTGCTCTCACAGCAATTCATCTCCACCATCCTGTTGGATCCAGATTTATGCAAATAGCTTAATGTGCTAATTTACATATTTGATGAATATGCATTGTCGCACCCATAGAAATGACAGCAAACATCCTAATTACCAGCACACAAGGCTGATCAGGCTGCAGGATGGAAGGAGCTTAAGAGCTGTGCCACGTTTCTGCTGGCTCTGGCTGCTCCATGCACTGCCCAGCTGCTCCTGAAGCTGATGTCCCTCATCCCATCGGCTCCTGATGTGCCCTGGGCATTAGGGCCCTCAGATTTTACAGGTCAAAGACCTTTGATCCCAGGAGCCTCCCAGTATTGCCAACACATGTGCTTTGATCTCCAGCCTTGCAGTCACCAGAGTTCCTCCCCAGCCCTACTTGTGGGGACCAAGGAGGATCTTGACTTATTGGAATAAACAAACCCATCCCTGGTGGCTGCCAAGGAAAGCCTTGAGAAGCGACCCCAAAGTATTCTTAAACATCCATAGCACAAATTCACAGAACACCAAAATGAGGGCAATTTTCTTATCCTTTGATAATCTTGGAATTTTTAACCCACTCTGCTGATTGTTTGGGGTTGGATCTGACTTGGGAAAGCTGAAGGTTATCCAAAGTAGGATGTATGAACACAAGGGCACAGCGCCTTTTGACTAGTCTCCAACATGAGCACCTCCAGCCAGCCAAAATCACATTCCAGAGTCTCCAAGAGACATTCAGTGTGGGATTCTGGTGAATGCAAGGGAAAAAGCAGGCTTGGATTTCTCAGGCTGCTCAAGGAAAACATGAAAGAAAGAATTATAACAATGATTATGCACCTGCAGAGTCCGTGAAAGATGTAATGTTTTCGTGAAAGCATGTTTACCAGGGTGTCACCTCCCTTGCACCAATGAAATCACTTACTACCACGATCTACTCTATATATAAAGTGTGATTTAATTCCTTAAGAAAGGGCTTTTACTTCTCTTCTGTATGAAAGAAATTTGTTGCTGCATCCTTTTCGCCGCTCACCAAGCCCAACAGCAACAGTCCAGGACCCCATTAAATCATTCTAGGCAGCAGTGCTCTGTGGGGGCTGTGCTTTGAACAGCCACTCTAACACAGGCAGGACTTCACACCATCATCCCAGCACCATGGAAGATCTGCACACTGAATTTGGCAGGCTATGGGGTAAAAGGCTCTCCCCACACTGCCTCCTCCAGCCCTCTGCTTTCCTGGGCTCCCTCCTCCAGAAGCAGCTGTGCACCAGGTGAGCTGGCTGCAGGGAGGCTGGGCAAGGGGCTCGCAGCCCCCCGACCCCGCAGCTCCTCTCCCCCCTCCCGGTGCCTGCCTGCCTTTGAAGCCTGGCTAATGACAAAATGACATCCTGCTCCCTCCACCTCCCCCTACCCACTGCCGGGGCCCCCTGGCCTGACCTTAAGGTGTGACGGCTCCTCAGGTTCAAAGCAGGGAGAGGATGCTCAGAGCTGAGCCCCAGGGGAGGTTGAGGGGGGATGAAGGGGTTGTGGTGAGGAGCCCCACATCACCCCACACTTTGGCTTTGCCCTCTGACCTCTCCTCGCTGCTGGCTGAGGCCATTTTGCAGCCTAATGGACATGTCAAACCACCACATTTCTCCGTCCACTGCAGCCCTGAAAGGCTCCAGAGATGGTTGATTTTCTCTGGCTCCTTTTGGCCAGATGAAACCTCAGTAGGTTCAATCACTACACTAAGAGATTTTACCTGGAAATCAAGCCCTTTCCAGGTGATCAGCCACCACAGCTCCCTGTGCCACCAGAGTCTAAATTCTTTATAAGGTGTAATTATTGATGCAGACAGGCACTGATCACTCATCAGCAGCATTTCAAAGAGGGATCAGATGAGAAGCAGCTCTCTATTTGATATGTCATTAAATCAGGTTTCCCTTACCTGCTGTTCAGCTCAAACACTGGCAAAGAGAGACAAGACTACTTCTTATAGTGTTTCCTACCTCCTCTTTTAAAAAAACCACAACAAACCACTACACTTGAACAAAGCCCTCCAAAGCTTTCCAAGCAGACAGACAAAATATTTTTAATCTCTCCCTCTGCAGTTTAATATCAGCAATCAATTACCACTGGCTCAGATTTATTTAACAGGATGTACAGCATGAACGAGCAACCCTCTACTATTAGAAGCTGGGGATGCAAAAACTCCATCACTGGCGCTGCAGCCATCGTAAAGGCCATTAAGGGAGCTACTCTGCCTAAATGCACATAATCAGCAAATTTATGGCCTGTTTCTTCTGCTCAGAGAGGAATTGGTAGAGGCTACAAATATGTGTGATGCAGACAGCTTACAGGCAGGGCTGGTGTGCAAGCTCAGAAATACTCTCTGCCCCAAAAGTGCAACAGTTTGGTGCACAAATGTGCCCCATGCATCTCAGTGCAGCTCCATCACACATGTGCACAGAGCTGCCCCTCCACTTTAATTGATTCCCCCAAGGGCTTTAGGATGGGTTTTATAGTGCATAACTAATACTGATAAGCAGGCGTGATAAGGTAGTGTTATTACCCAACTAATGGGTCACTTCATCCACAAATACTTTCTAATTTAATTGAAAACAGGAACATGAGCTGCAAGCAGTCAAACCTCGGGTATCATCTGCACTAGCGTTCCTGGAAAATTTTTGCTCTTCCCTTCCCACCTTCAGTAGCTGATGAACCCCAGCAGATGTCACAAAACTGTGTTTTGTGGCTATAGATTCTCAGTTGAAGAGCTCTGGATTCAATTCAGCCACACAGCAAGGAAGCGCAGCTCCCAGGAACTTCAAAGAGAATTGCATCCATCACTTTCAGCAGGGCTGAACTGGCCTTTGCTTATACCTACCTCCCTAGGTCTGCCCTGGAAAGGAAATTCCTGGAATAACTTTCATGTGCTTAACCCTTCGGAAATGGTAGGCATTAATAAACCCCCTCCTCAGCATCCGCTTGCCTGGCAGAGGTTGGAGGCCATCCACGCCTGATCAGCAGCGATGTTTGCAGGTCATTAGCAGAAAAACACAACTCTGAATTTCCACTGTGCTGGAAAAGAGTGCATTTCCAGTTTCTCCCGAGGACACTCCCGAAGAGCACAGCTACCATTATGCAAATTGCTTTAACAAGAGCCTGGCCTCCTCTAATAACACCTACGGGACCAGACAGAAATATCAGACAAACTTCTCAGTTACTGGGGGACTGAGGAAAACCACATTGATTTCAAATTCAGAGAATAAAGTCTTTTCTCCATTTTCAGTTGGTCCAGTACAACCTCTCCTCCTCGGGGTCTTTTTCCCCATTCTCAGCAATCCTGTGCTCAGTACCATGGGATGTTACCACACTGCAATGCTCTAGCTCGGCTCTCACTTGGAATCAGACCAACGTGAAAGGCTGGAACTGAGAATTATTAAGTATTAGTGATTACATCTCCCCCTTGTGCCTGCAAATGCTGCGAGAGGCTACAAACCCACGTTCTGCCACTGTTTAACATCAGAAGTTTTCTTTAACTGGGAGAGACACTTTAGAGCAAAACTAAACCCTGTCCAGCAGCAGAGGGCAAGGGTTTGATGTGGTCAGAGTACCAGAGCGTTGCTTGTGCTGTGGGTGGGCACACACCATGAGTGCACACCTCATTTGTCAGAAAACACTGGGTTTTGCTCAACTTTGCAAATCAAATGCTTCCCAGACTGTCTGTAAGTGCATTTCCCTTCATTAGCACTAAGATCAACAATTTAGCAGGAGGCAGCCAGGGGATAGCAAGACCAATCCAAACAGTTTTACTTAAATTCCATCTAAATGAACCCAGTTTTCTGGGCTTTCAGCAATGGAGGGATAATGTATGCCTATTAAAGAGCATGTCAAAGCCCCAGTCACACAGTCTGGGCATTCAGTTAAAGCGAAGGTCACAGATCTGTGCCCTGGGGCCAGGGGAGAAAGGCTCAGAGGAAGAGGAGTGGCCATCTGGTCCCTCGCTTATGCAGAGGTCACTGCTTTCTGTCACCCCCCCTGTGGCCTCTGACTTCTAGGACTCAAAGAGAAGGGGGAAAAAAAGCCAGGCATGATGAAAGTGGGGCCCTGATGTGCTGAGACAACTCGCTAAAAGAGCTCTAACTAAAACCAGCCACATGCTCTGCGTGGTTAAAGGGACAGCTCTCCCCTTCCCCGTGCACGCTGCAATGCCAAGACCTGCACGGGTGCATTTCTCCACACGTGGAAAATAGCTGGGATAAAATACTGAGCACGGTAAAATCCCACCAAGCCTCCAGCAGCCCTAACAGGGAAGTGACGAGCCTTTTGTAACACACAAATACAGCAGCAGCACGACTAGGAGGGAAAGAGAGGGGAAAACCAGAAGTACAGCCTGTTTGCAAAGCTCTCTGAAGTGCCAGATACTTGCACATGCCTGAAAATCAGATTGATGCTATTCATGCCCGGCGTGCTCGTTTCCTGCTTGGCAATGGCATGTTCACCGAATCGAATCCACTAATTGTTCCGTCTGCACCACGATTTGCAAACAAGATCGCTTAGGAGCCAAAAGAAAATAAATGAGGTGTTTATTAGAAGGAAGGCTGATTTCATATTCTTCATAAAAGCAAAACAGCTCAGACGCTCAGTGCCATCTCCAGCCTGCCTTTCTGGTTGAGATGAGACTTTGAGCTGCTAAAGCTTTTATTCCTCTGGAGATACTTGTTCAGCATTCAAATCAGAAAGGCATTATAGCAACTCTGCCATCTATTTTCAGAGTAAACAGGTTTCTTATTCATTAATTACATGGGTCTTCAGATAACACCCCGAATTTCCCATTACCTGGACTCTATGCAGTTTGTTCCCTGCATGCCAGCACACTGCAGACCTTTTATCAAGCAATTCTGCTTCATTTTAATCTGTGATTTATCTGAGGGCCCAGCATCGTTGCCTGAAGGGTATTGTTTAAGTAACAATACTGATGTACACATTCCCACATCAAATGTCAAGGGAGAAGAGGGCTGCTCCAGAGGATGCACGGGCTCAAAGGAAATCATTAAAAGCCACTGGCTTGCAGAAACTAAATTGTATTTGAAAAGAAAAACTAACAACAGACAGGAAGCTACTGGCAAGCAGGCACAGCTTAGGAAAGTGACTCTGGGGGGGGAATAACTCGGTTTCCTCTTACAAACTCTCATCATGGCCCAGATTTCTTTCTTAGGCAGTGACAGACACAAATTTAAATTCCAGTTCATACACACAGCTGCGGTGCATGGATCGGTGTCGTTTGGATTTAATTCTTGTTTTTCCCCTCAGTGCAGCGGCGTCACACCACGTCCCTTTGAGGCAGCAGCAAACCTGCCACCGCCGTGGATGGAGCTGGGATTTCACCAGCCCTCCTCGCTCCCCGCCAGCTTTGAAGCCACTGGAAATTAGTGCAGCCCCATCAAAAGCAACAACTCCAATTAAAAGCTGTTGAGAGCCTTCCCCGCTTTATATCCCAAATGTGTTCCTGTTAAAGCACACCCTCGAGCAAGCACAGATCAATCTCAGGAACGCCACAGTTTTGTGACAACAGGAAAAAGAGATGCTTCATATTTGCTGACTCTGTCTATATTTGTTCAGGAAAGAAGAAATATTTATTTCTAGGATGTGATCTGCACTGTGATGCACTTAGAAGCTACTTTTAAATTAAGGGAAGGGCTTAGTGCTATTTAAAAGTGAATCGGTGCAATGCAGGGAGAAAGCAAACCATTCGTTTGGTCAGAATAATTTTAAAAAGAGCTAATAAAGCAAGACTTCATTATCTCATTCCAGCTGCTCAAAAAACGTCAACAGATGCTACTAACACTCCAAGGATGGAGGCAGCTTCCAAAGGTGTTGTGCAAAGAGCCCTCAATCCAGTGGAGCAGCAAAGCACCTACACAATTTACAGCTGAGAGTAATGCCACCAAGTGTTGACTTTGTGGCTCTGATCCCAGAGAAGTTAACACTTTTGGAGATTCCAAGGAGATGGGCACTATAGCCCCTGAAAAGCCCCAGGGTGCTGGCAGGAGCCCACACAGATGCCAGTCTCCACAGACACATCATCTCAAAGAGTTTCCAGCTCTGTATGTACCTGCTCCTTGAGGGAAAGGAACATTTTAGGGAAGTATTTGGGGCAGGACCTTGAGCCCCACAACATCTCTTTTCCTCCAGAAAGCCCAACACTTTAGCAGATCTTCAGGAGCGCATGGCACAAAGCTGTTAGCACCAAGTTCTGCAGCACTCCCAAAATAAAGGAGCTACATAAGTGCTATTTCCTTAGGAAACCAATACAGAGCAGAGGGAGAAGGGGAGAATACCCTCCTTATTTGGCACCACCAGACTTCACTAGCAGGCAAAACCACAGCTACTTTAAGTGCACTGTTTTGTTCAAAAACCAGACTGTTTTGCTTTGCAGCGCCAGAAGTCCACATTCCTGGCTCAGCAATATGATGGCACCTCCAGCAATCAGGAGTTCACTCACAACTGACACACATCAGCACAGCTGACATTGCCTGATCTGGGCTCAATTCAGGAAACATCCCACCCAAAACAGCCAACTAACAGGCTCAGCCTGGATTTACAGGCTCTTCAGCTCACATCATGTTGTCCAAGATAAGCTGCAAGTCCAGCAGATCTCACAGATCATCTCTCAGAACAATACAAAATACTCTCATCTTCAGGGGAAAAATAATTTCCAGTGTACTTCCCACTAAGGAAGGGACAGAGGAATTAGATGCTAATTCATCTGCAAATATAATTAAACTCTGCAACACTAAAACTTCACTGTTAATTTAGTTGCAGGTCCATGTCATATGGACAACAAATCATAAACAGGCCTATTAATTTACAACTTTACGTATAATATATTCAGAACATGGCAGGAATATAGGCAGTTCCATCTAAAACTCTGCAGTTGGTAAATTAAACCTATTTGCAGCAAAGTGAATTGAAAAACATACTGAACTTATTACTGTGTCTAGTTTAATATCTACAAATGGGTTGGATTTCTCCAGGTGAATATTAGCCATATGCACTGAAAGAAATTTGGCTGTTTCCATCTCTCTGCTCACAATATTGCTCTCATCCTAGAGGGGCTAATCAACCCTGACTGGCACTGGGGCTTGGGCTGAATGATGGGACACATAAAAGTTTCAAAATTTGACCTCCAAACCTTCATAGGAGTAAATATTGTATTTTCAAAACACATCAGTGCCTTGTAGTGACCCTGCAAGATGTCAGAGGCACACTGGAAAAACCAAGGTGTTTTGGTCCTTCACAGAAGCATTTAGATGTTTTCATACCCTAGGGACCATCAAACATGCACTCAGAAAGGTCAGGGATATCCCACAGGCTATTACAGCTGAAGCCTTAGGACACAATGCAGGGTTGAGCAAAAATTTGAGGGGGAAGAAAATAGTCATGTAAAATCTTTTTTCCACCCAAAACAGTCTCTAGTAGTAGGATCCTCTCATTCCTGAGCCAGCAAACCCAAAGGCAGTTGGACTAAATGTCTAACCAAGACACTCAGCCTGAGCTGTGAAAGGATTTCCTAACTTTGGACAGAAAATCCAGACCAGTACATGAGACTGTGCATGAATTTCATTTTCAGAGGAAAAACATCCCCATCCTCCACCCCCACCACACTGCCCCTGCCTAATGGGGCTTTATTTAAACTGGACTCACCAACAGCTCTCCCCCCATCCCCCTTAATACTTTCAATCCATAATGCCTGAAAGGCTCTTTCCCTGGACCTTGCACGGTTTATAGGGTTAATTGAATGCACACTGATCTACTAAGTGTCCATAAGAAGAAGCACCATTCTTTAAGATGTCATTTCTCCCCCCGGCCCCCTCCCTGGCCCCCCGGACAATGCTGCAGGGCTGTGCCCGGCCAGGCTTGGCCCCAGTGAGGTATTGTTCCCCTGCCGGGGGGACCTTTGGAAAACAAAGCAAAACAAAAGAATCCCTCACATGCCTAAAAAAGGAGACTTCATGCCAGAGCTAACCTTTGAAGATTTATTCCCCGCTGCCCTTGTGACCCAATTCAACCTCCATTACTCAGGAATTCCCCAGACGAGCCCCGAAAGGCAGGGATGGAATTTCGGACTTTCTAACTCATTTGTTTGTGCAGGACAGGGTGGTCTGGCAACCCCAGCCAGACAGGGAGCTTGTGTGCTGGGAGAGGCTTTATATAAATATACATCTGTATTTATAGGTACTTTAGGTATTATATGTACTGATCATGACGATTCCCTCTCCCTCTGCTTAAAATTGCAAATCCTCACCTTGCACAATGTGACTGGATTGTAATAGGCTTTTGTGTGGTTGCTTCCCTCAAGCCTTAGAATTCACCGCCTACTTTTGGGGCTGGAAACTGGAGGGAAAAAAATAAAAAGAAAGAAAAAAGAGAGGCTCATCTACATTATAAAACTGAAGCATGTTTCTCTTGAGAATATCTCTAGTGGGGTGAGAACTTGGGAAATGCTCTTTTGGGACATCTGCTCCAAAACACCTCTTGCAACAAAGCCTCAGGAGGGCTATGGGGTGAGTGTGATCCATGATGTGCTGGGCTGGGCAGATTTTAATGCAGGGCCAAGGGAAATGCCCCCAGAGATATGTCTGTGCCTGGAAAAAAGTCAGAGAAGCCCTAAAGAAAAGATATAAGAGCTATAAAGTCAAGACAGACCCACCCCAGGAGCATTATCTCTGCATCACTCTTCTGTCTGCAGATGGCTTTCCCAACAGCACTGGGGGGCTGGGGGAAGCAATTCAATTTAACATTAAAAACTTGGAGGAAATAGCTTGGGAAGGAATCATAAAAATGTCACATATGCCTCGTCTCATTAGTGCAGCAAGGGATGTGTCCCCCCAGCGTGCTGAACACAAACCCAGACGGAGAGTGTGATTATCCCAGGTCCAGTTCCAGCCTCCCAGTTGGAGCCCTGCTCTGCTGGGTGGTCACAGTCCATGGAAGCAAGGCTGTCATAGCCACTGATGTCTGGGGCAGGACTTCACCCTCTCTTCAGGGAGTTTCTCTCTCTGCACAGTAATGTGTGTGAATTTTTTGGCCCGTATTTTGCTCAGGGCTCACTAATCAGCCATGGTTACCCTTGGACCCTTCCTCCAGGATGGCAAGGGGGATTTTGCATGCCTCAGGTGCTGGGAACAATGAGGTCTCAAACTCTGGAGGAAGGGGGAAATTCTCTCCTCATGGGTAGTGGTAGGTGACAAAACCTGGCTGGATAGAAAATAACCACTTGGCTCTCCTGTTGCCCACCAGCCATGTTTTGCAAAAACAGCTACAAGCTGCCTGCAGAATTCCTCAGCTTCAAAAGTGCTCAAGCCAAGGCACCTCTGCCTCAAGCCAACATCTCCTGGGAATGCTCCTTACTCCAGTCCCACTGCATTGTGCTTGGTGGAGGAAAAACAACAACTGCTGCTGAACACCTCACAAACAGAGATTCCAAAAGAGGTTTCTCTACAAGAGACCTCAAAAACATTTGTCTTGATGAGACAAGGTGCTCCACACTCCCACAGCACAAAAATACATGTTCCAGAAGACATGATCCTGCCTACCTACCTAGCTGGGCAGCCAGGCAGGAGCAGAGAGCTCTCACAGGCCATCAAGCCATGACATGAAAATATTCTGGGCCAAATGGAATTTATACCCCAGCACAGATGTAGCTCTTTGGAGAGCAGGGAGTTGTTGGCTGCTTGCAGTACCATCCAACCTCAACAGCTAACAACACCCTGCTCTTCACTTATATACAGCACCAGAAAGATTTCACCAGCTTGTGACACTCACAAACACAAAGTGTTAAATCACTGAAGCTGCTTAAGTGCAATAATTAATGATCTTACTGCCATTTGTGTGTTAGAATGGGACCTTTTGATGTTGGCTTTGAATGACTCCAGCAGAGCAGGTCTGAATTCCTCCCCAGGCAGGGCACGGAGCCCCATCAAGAGACTGCAGGCTTTCACGCTCCACATCAGCTCTGCAGCACAGCTCTGGACTGTCTCAGCAGCATCCCACCCCTCCTACTCCTTCCTGCCCCCTCTGAAAGACAACAGTGATACTGTTCACCTGCTCTGCTGGCCCTGCATGAATTCCCTGGCTAATCTTGGCATAGTCCTTTGTAGATGGAGGGCTGTTCTCGGCTGGAGCTGTGCTGATACAGGCCAGCTGGATCTCTGCTCCATTAAGGGGTAGGTGTTGCTGGGGTCTATGCTCAATACCTAGGAAACAGGCTTGAGAAATGAGGTTATGCACACAGCGTGGTGCTGCACGTGAACTTGTAAAAAGAGCTTTACTTCTGCTTAGTTGCTGCAGCCCTGAGTGACTGCCTGATTACTCCATCTATATACAGTAAGGTTACACTGTAAATATGTCAGCATGGTGTCAAACAGACCTCAGAAGTGGTAAGTACAATGTGAGACTCTGGAATGTAAAAACAATCCCCCTTTTCTGCTGGTATCTGCTAAGTACATTGGCTAAATGTCTAAACTGTTATAGGCAAGAGCTTCAAAGTGACTGTCGCTCAGCACTGCACATCTCAGGTGGATGCAACACAGCCCCACACAGGCCAGGGCAAAGTCATCTGCAAAATTCACTATACCATTATCTCAATTGTTCAGAGAATCACAGCAGACACACCAGAAAGCCTCCTGGATTTATCCTAAAACCTCTCTCCCTAGGAAAGGCTGCAGAGGCCCTTGAATCCCATCCAGCCAAACCACCCAAGCTAAAAGGCCCTGTAGACCTAAAATGCAGAGACATCTCCCAAACAAACACAAAGTAGGCTGAAACACCCTCAGTAAGCAAAACTCCATTAAGCTCCTGACCCTCCTCATTAAGATAAATGAGGTCTGACTGTCACTTTAACTTGCCACCCTTTCACTTAAAGCTGAGAAGGAAGCAGATGCTTAATTAGCATCCCTCATGGGTGTTCACAGGTCTCAGTGTAAGGAGGAAGCAATCTGCTACTTCTTCAAAATCCTGGGTTACATTCTCCATGCACCCACAGCAACACTTGCTGCTGAAGTCCCTGGAGGAACAAAACCGCAGGTGTGAAATTCAGGCTTTGCCAGGAGCCCATCTCTCACCTCCCTGTCCTAAGGCAGCCCAAGTCAAACACCTACAGCTACCAGGTCCATGTGGTCTCTGCAGCTGTGGGGTGAAATTAAAGGTTTGCTGTTTCTTAGCCAAGATAACTCATCCACTCCAGTTACAGACCCAGGAATGGAGTATTGTACAGACAAAATCCCCATACACTAATAGATGTGTAGTAAAAATAACCCAAACAAATAAATTTAAAAAAAAAAACAACAACCCTCCCAAAATCTGTTTTCAAAACTTTTTAAATACCAAGGGTTTAAACCACTCATTTTAGGACCAGTAGCTACAAGGTGACACTGACACAAACCACAGAACCCAAACAACAAATGATGTGTATAAAATGAGTGGAAAACTTCGGTCTCTTTCCAATTCTACAAAGACAACACACTCATGAGTTTCCCTGGGAACTTGCATCTTCCAGTACTACTCACCCAAATCTCAGGAAGGAATTACTACAAGGAGCACTAAGAAGGAATAAGAAATCCCCAAGGTGCCGAGACTGTCTAAATAAATCACCCTTTGAAGAGCAATTCAGCCATTCTTGTTCCCACCTGACAAGACACTCAGTGACTTCTCCAGTGAAAACACAGCAAGTCTCCAAGTCAGAAAGAGCAACAGATTAGACCCCTTAGGATAAAGATAAAATGGACTATTGGCTGTTAAAGAGTCCTTGATCTAAGGAGGATGGGATTGCAGCTCAATTTTATCAGCTGCTCAATAGGTACATTTAGTGAACCACATTTCTCAACTCAGACAGGAATTAGCATTAAACTGTGAGAAAACAAAGCAATTTGATAGAAAAACACATGACTGGAGCAAAGTAGGATGGAGACCACTTTGACCTCCACAACACCATGGAAATTTGCAGCTGAACCCATTAAGAAGTCCACAAACACCCTAGATTAAAATCCCAAAAAGTCACCTTTAAGCACCAGCCCCCCCCCCTTTATTTTCCATTAAAAACTCCTGGTTGTGTAAATTGGATTCAAATGAACGTATTTACATTTGCAGTAGGAACCTGAAGTCAGGCTGTCAAAATGTCACTCTGTCACTCATGTTTTCATCGCAGCCCGTCACAACAGCGAGATGTTTCGCTCAGCGCCTCGACAGCCTCCTTGGACACAAGGGAGTGAGTGGCAGCAAGGAAGGACGGCTGCTGGGAGGGTGTCTCGTAAGGATGCTCTAGTGGAAAAGTGTTATTTGCCTGTGAATTCTGGCATGCCAGGCTCTTATTGTCCTTGGCTTTCAGCCAAGCACTGCCAGGACACAAAAAGTCAATTTATGTCGGGATTTTCGTTGACTTACTGCTGCTCGTTCCTCACGTTTTTGGGGCAACTTATTATGGAAGCAGGCACTGGCTAAAAGAATACTTACTTTTCACATAAGTATTCATACTTATTAACAGCATGCCAGGACGGAGAGTAAATTACAGCAAGACAGGATCATCTTCACTGTGAAAAATAGTGTGTTATTAATCTGGGACAATTTATCGTATGTCAAGGATTACATGATTCCTCTCATCTTCATTAAAAAAAAAAAGCCCCTGGGGAAAAAACCAATTCTCTAAAATCAAACAGTTCAGAGCCTAAAACCCCACTTTTCTACATGAAGTTTCTGAAGGCAGTAGAAATCTCCGGAATGAAAATAAATCCAAAAGTAGGACCAAGATTTACTGCTTGAGGCTCAGCATTCAAGGGAAAGCATCACTAAGATACATTAGTTAGCATTCTGTTACAGGATGCTCTTGGTACACTGGACATGAGGATATTTGCATCAATTCCTATACAAGGACAGGGCAATGACGAAGAGCCTAACCTCATTTCTTCTGGTTTGTGTTCCCAGAAGAGTTTCCAGGCTCTCTCTCCTGATCTTTTGGGTAGCAGCTCCCAAACATTTGTAACCAACTTCACAGAGCAAGTCAGAGATGCACATGGGATGGTGTGAGACCAGAACTGTAGAGAAGACACACACAACCCAAGGACAGAAATTCACCTCCTTTTGGGCTTCTACCTGACAGACATTCCTGCAGGAAGAAATATCCAACTGCTGCCTCTCAGTACCCTGCTTTCACTTGTCTTCAGGAAAAACACCACCAGTGCCAGAATTGCTGTGATAGGGTAAGGTTTTTCAGCTCCTGCCAAGTTTCTTACCATGCCAGAGCAGTCTGATAGCCTTCCTGGGCCCTATACTGGGAAGAAAAGTTGGAAAACAGGATGCTTACAGTCTTCAAAACCAGGACACAACCCAAATTCTCTCTTAGAAATCACCTCTTAAGCCCAGGTTCCAGCTGCTCCCAGTCCAGAGATGGAAGCACAACCCATGTACCAGAATATCTCATGTTTAACTAATAATTTTTTTAAAAATAAAAATATACTTATTCTCAATACCCCTATGTTGCTCTTTTCTCTGAACCAGCTGTTTTGGACCCTGTCAGAATCAGGAGCTTTTATTAACCAGAGCTGATGTACTAAACCCATCAATTCTGCACTCCTCTGAGATGTTGCCTTCAAGCTCATTATCCAAAGCCTAAATTGCCAAGAATTAGATACCTTCACTCTGCATATCAGCAGGAAAAGGGGGAAGGAAAAAAAAATCAAATACAATTTACAAGCCCACAATCTAATTAGGAGAAAAACTTCCAGTCCTGAAGCGTTTGTCAGTTTTTCATCCTGCAAAATGCATACTAATCCCCTCTCCCTGCCTGCTGCCTGGGATTGCCATTACTCCATGCTTCCACAACATGCCAGGAATGATCAGCATTAGGCCTTCCTAATGTGTCTCTGAAACAATAGCAATTACAGAGTCGTCCATTCATATCTAAAGGCTTACAGACTACAACTTCCCTCAGGAGGCTAAAGACATTTCATCGAAGCAATTATATTTATGTAGCATTAAAGTACTTTCTTTAAAGCCACACAGTCACCTTTTTGCATTCGAAGCAGAGCAGTAACGAGGAGCCCTCTCACCCCATCCAAACTCCTCCAAGCATATTTTTTGCCTGCTTAAAAATTGCTAACACACATACACACCTTGGGGGTTTTGCTGCCTTATTTTTAATGTTATTACACTCCTTTCCCCAAGGGATCTGACATGCAGATTGGAGCCTATTTACATGACAAGGGAACAGAATGGAAGAAGCTCATCAGTTTATTCAGCTTTCCCGGCTCTCATCATGTCATCAAGGACCTTCTGATGTCTGGCAATGCCGTGAAGCCCCAACTTCCAGGATTTCACAGTTCTGTCAACCTTAGCTCTCGTTATGCTAAAAGCGAGATGTTTTCAAGCTTCTTTTTTTCTCATGAATCACAAATGCTGGGAACATTTTTAAGTGCATCAGCTAAAAGTCAATAGGCGACCCAAAGGAAATAATAATTTCTCATTTTTTAATATCAAGAATGCAGAGCAATTTTGGGCACGAAGAGACAGCTCAGACCAGGTTTTTAACAGTGGGAGCTGTCAATACCGAATCATTTCTTTACCACTCTTCCACCTCGCTTCTACAGGAAGCAAAGCAGCTCCCTAGAAATATTCCACCTATGAATTTCACAGCATGCCTCACAAAATCAAAAGGCGAAGCCTTGGCGTGACGTCTCAAATCTCTGCCATTCAACAGCTGATGGTATTTTCCCTTTGAGCCGCACCAGCTGCACTCCACCGGCACGCCTGGCTCGCGCGGGGCTGCCCGCGGCAACTTTGGCATCCCAGCTGGAAAAGACATTTCCTTCCAAGCAAAGGCTGTGCCTGGCTCTGGTACGCAGGAGGGATTTTTTTAGTGCTTGAAACACTAATAAGAGGAAGGGATTCCTCGTGTTTGGCCAACATTTCCTTGGATCTGGGCTCTCCATCTTCCTTGCTGAACTCTTTGTGTTGGAGGGCAAGAGCCATCATGACTCTGCACACGGGTGCTGCCCAGCTGGTGACCTCAAGAGGATCTCCCTGCAGTTCTCCAGTGCTTTTGGGGCAGGGAAACCACCAACCTGAATTCTGAAGCTGGCATGAAACCTTGCCTCATCCCTCTTGTCTCCCTGGGTGCCGCTGTGGATGCTGAGGCTGGAGTGGCTCCTGGCCACTCTGCCACGCTGCAGCCAAGCGTTGTCCTGGCCGAGGGATGAACTTGTTGCCATGGCAGGAGTCGAGGCACGGAGGCGAGCGGCAGCTCGGAGTGCCGGCTGCTCCACCACAACGGCTTTTTGTTGTTCCTTTCTCACAGCGCGCCCATCCTCTCTCCGTGCTGGAGCAGCCTGGCAAAACCCAGCTGACCGTAAAGCACAGGAGCACCGTGGCTGAGGGCTCAACACTGCTTTTCCCTGCTGCAAACTCTGCCTCTTCCCTGCCTGCTCGGGGCACAGCATGGGAAAGCCGATCCCATGGCACAGGCAAGCATCCCACTGCAAGGACAGGACATAAAGGGAAGCTGGAGTTTTGAGGCGGGAGATCTGTCAGACAGAGAAGATTTTAAGAGAAGGGAGATAGCATCTCTCCAAAAGGAGGCTGTCCCCAGCTAATGAATTTCCTCACTGCTGCTGGAATGTTTGTACAGGACAGGCTTAGCTTGGCTGCCTTTTAAAACTCCCTTACAGCTTTGATTAGACTTGCTAAAACTAAGGGCATCTCTCTTTCACACACTAATTAAGGACAGGCTCAGAAGAGGCCGGTATCCCTCATTGCTGCAGATTTTAACAAGAAGAAATACAAAGGTAGACTTAAAATTAAAAGCAATGCTCCTTCCTGAGCAGCGGTTTCAGTGCCTTGGAGATTACAAGCTAGCCCCGCTCTGCGTGTCAGCAAGCCTTTCCAAAATAATGAGCTTGCTTCCGTCCCAAGCAGCTCCTGTTGCACTGGAGAAATGAGCAGAAAGGTATTATGGGCTCACACTCACCAGATGGATGTCCTGCTTTGTTCTCCGCTTACTGAAAACCCTACACATACAGTTTGGATTATCTTCATTGTAATTCTAATCACCACCTCTCTGTTAGGGAAGGAGGGAGAAAGGGAGGGATCCCTGCCTCTGTCAGGAGAGCTAATTAAAAGTTGTGAGTCATCCAGACTTCTCCACACATTGGAAATGCTTTTGGAAGATCAGGTAATCTCTCATTCTTGGGAGAACCTAGTTAGTAAAAGAAAAATTAAGCAGGCTCCCCTTGGGCAGGGAGCTGTAGGAGAACAAATCCATTTTCCCCACGGGATGCAGCAGTGTGAATCATCGAGGTGCTTCAAACACATGCAAACCACTGTCTAAAGCAGAAATGCTCATACATGTTCTCCAGCACAGCAACACCTCCTGTGCACCTACACCGTGCAGGCTTGTAAAACTCTTTCTCTAAGAGACTTTTACATATCAATACATATGGTGCTGGGACTTCTGTTTTCCCATGAAAGATCTTCTGACTTCTCTGACTGGCTCCTGAATGGCCACAAGCTCAAAGGTCTCAGAAAAGTCACAGCCAGGAGGCTCATGAAAATCAACAGCTGGCAGTGGTGTGAGGGCCACGCAGTGCCCCCAGTCCTCATCCCTGATGAGGCACAGAGCAACCAGCCCCGAGGCAGCTGGGCTACCCCCGCGGTGGGAAGGAGCTGCCTGTGCTGGTAACGAGCTCTGACACCTTCAAGTGGGGTGAGGGCCCCCCGCACCAGCTTGGCAAGGACAGCGTGCAGGCAATGAGCCCCCAAACCCCGTGGGGATGGGGACATCAGGGGAGGACCAATGCCACCATCCCTAATTCCTAGAGATACACAGTTCCCTGAGATCAGTAGCAAGAGCCAGGCAAGGCAAGGCATCAACCAGCACACTGCTTTGGCCAAACTGCCAAGTCGGGATCTTTTAAGTGTAGCACCAGACTCTGTATTTAGGATTTTGACCAGTCCCTGTCATTTAGAGGGGGTGGATGCCTGCAGAGCTTGAGCTTTTGTGAAGGTCTACAGCACCCATGGATGTCCCAAGGGACATGAAAGCTGTTTTCTCTTTGGTCATGAAAAAAAGCTTTAAAAAATTATTATTTCTGTTGTCATCATTCCAATGGCCAGTCCAGCATTTGAAGACTATTTCTTCTCTTTCCCCTCCCTTTTTTTTGAGAGACAGTTCAAGCTGACCCCCTTGGGGCCCTGTCTTTTCTCCTGAGCATTAGGATCACTAATTAAAGATGCAGCCAGGACTTTCCCTCCCACCCCTGTACACGTTGCCATGGGAAACTCTGGTGAGCTGGACAGGGATGCTGCTCTGAGGAAATGAAGTGTCTTGGCAAGAGCCCTCACCTCGGCCAGAGCTGCCATGCTGGGGCCCAAAGGGACGTGACTGCATTGCTTGGCCATTCAGGGCAATGTCACCACAAGAGCCCAGTTCAAGAGCAAACCTCTGGACTGAGGCTGAAGGTCCCACTGCCCTCTAGGGAAGATGCTGAGCTGCAGGGAAAAATATGTTTGTGGGCAAACACCACCAAATAACAAGGGGAAATGAGACGGACTGCTGCTTCCACCTGATCATTTTGGAGATTTGCTCGGTACCATAAATCTGTTTGGATTCAAATTCATTTAGGCTTTGTTTCGTGGGAACCCTGAGGGCCCTGGAGAACCTCCTGGCAAAAGAATACTCCAGTTGATATTCCTACCTTTCTACCCAAAGCACATCCAATCAAAAATAGATACAATTTTACCAAAGCCATTTGCAAACTAATTTTGACTGGCACAGTCTGGGCACCTGGACATTTGCAACCAGCCCATCTCAAATGCACATTAGCCCTGACTTTTTGTTGTACTTTAAGGCTTAGGAAAACTTGAATCACACTTTTGCAATGCTTATTGAAGCCATGAATCCAGCTTGTGCAGTTTTGGTTTTCTTTGTCCTACTCTCTGAATCCATGACATTCTCCTTGATCAAGGTTCACTGTGTCCCTTCCCTTTCCAACACCTTCAAATCAGCGTGTTCCTGAATTTCAGCAAACGGTGGAATCCTTGGTAGGGTGAGCTATGGCTTGTGACGAAAATGGGCATCATCCTGCCCACAGAGCTGGGCAGGGAATGCCATGCACTGCACTCAAAGGCCACCAGGCAACCTGCACTGCCATGCTCCAACATGAGCAAGAAAACTGAAGAGACACAAGCTCCTGTTCCTGGCCAAAAACATCTCACAGAGATCAGCCATGACTTGACCTGGCAGGCTTGCTGTCCCTGCCCTTCCCAGGCACAGCAGGCTGGAAAATGCTTGATTTTCCCTTGAAGAATAAGCACAGAAGAATCAATCAAATGCAGCAGAGTACAATGCTACAGCTGAAGTATGCACACACTGAACTTTTCTGCTACTGCAACACCACTCATTTACACACCAGCAGCCTAAAACTATCTCTTTTGTACACTCAAATTGATCCTCACTCTTAATTAGTGCTCTTAGTTGCAGCAAAATTTCATTTGTTTCTTCCAAATGTGGCCTGATCCATTGTCCCTCTCCCTTGACCTGCGAAAATTAGTCATTGAGCTCAGTGACAGTGGTAAGTGCAAAATGCAGCATCAAAGGGACATAATGGGGCCTCTTAGGACTGACAAAAAAACACCATTAATCAAGGCATGCTCAAGAGGTGCCAACTTACTGAGGCAAGTGAGTGGTGCAGGAGTGTGGGCCCTCCCTGGGAAGGAGGGATGCAGAGGGATGTGTGGGTACAGGAAACCCCCCCTGCCCCACGAACTGCCCCAGACACCCAAGCACTGCTGCTTCTTGGGCAGATGGTCTCTGCTCTGTATGACCCAGTCCCAAGCATTTGTACACCTGCGTTCCAATAGAGGTTATGGAGATGCAATTTTCCAGGCTGCTCCTTTGCTTAGAGAGCAGGAATGGAGCTCATATTCAAAATGCTGTTTCAAGCTCTGCTTTAAGCTCATCTGTGGCTCCTACTCTGCCAGGAGTGACGTACAGGATGCACACCAGGTCAGGAGGGAGATGCCAGCATCTGCTTTTCCAGAGCTAGCATGAGAATCTGCAGATTCACAGAGGTAAACACATGACACTGTCCATCCAGCAGCACCTTGCACTGATCCCAGAACCAAGCTAAGCGGGAAGACATAAACTGCACAAACAGACCAGAGGTATGGTGCTGGGGAATTATCCCAGGGATCAGCACCCAAGAAACCTATGGTCAAACAAAGATAGGGCAGCCCTGAAGTCAGTGAACCAGCAGCAGGGCAGCTGAAAGGGTAAGGGACTAATTTTAGCTGGTCTGGCAGAAAGAGTTTTAACATCAGAAAACCAAAGCAAAGAGGTAAAGCTCTTTGAAATTCCAACCTCAGTAGCAAATAGTGTGTTTAAACCCTCTCCTGCAAATCCATGTCATTCAACAGAATAACTTGGACTCAGCAAATCCAAAGGACTCTCACTTTCAAGGTCCTGCATTCAGAAGCCCACAATGGAGAACAATGAGGTGGGGAAAAAGCCGAGGATCTTGACGCTGCATTCAGGAGGCCATCTGGTCCGGCCAGCACAGCCAGCGCTGGGAACGGGCAGCGTTGTGGGTTGAGATTTAATCTGAGCCACTTATTGGGTGACCTCAGGCGAATCGTTTGACCTCCTTTTGCCTCAGTCAACCCAACTGTAAAATTGGGTTTAAAGCAAGAACCTCTCTGAAAACCATATGCTGTGCCTAGGAGGAGTGGGAGCAGACTCCCCAGCAACAGGGCTGCCATGGTGGGTAGAGCCAAAACCAGAGCAGAAGAGGAGGTGCATAGAGCTCCTCGTAGAGATCCACCATCCCTTCATGTCAGGAAGCTCTGCCTCTGTCTCTCCCAGGTCCCATCCTGCCAGCTCTGGGAAAGCAGCTTTGGTACCTGTTCAGGGACTCATCCATAAGAAAGGATTTGTGAGGTCTGACCTCACTCATATCACTATGGCACCCAGACATTCAAAGCAAGGTCCTCAAATCTCAATGGTTACTCACTAGATCAAAAGCATTGATTGCTCTGGTCAAATGCCCCCCAGAATTGATTCCTATTCACAGTCTTGCCAATCAACAGCGGGAGAAAAGCAGCTTTTCTCTCACCTGGGCCCCAACCCAGCCCCAGCACTGTGCACCCCTCGGAGAGAAGCAACAGCGCAGATGAAACACCATGGCCAGCTAACCTGGGTCCCTGATAAACACAAAACAGCAGCTTGGCCCCCTAGGTGTTCACAGGAGTGTGCACATCCTGGGTTCAGAGAAGGGAAACTGAGGCACAGCAGATGCATGGATGTCACTGGCCACACCATAGCCAGCTGGGACCCTTGTAAGGCAAAATGAGAGTGAAAGCCATATAAGAAGAGACCTGCCCTCCTGACTAAAATAATACAGGGGAGTGGCTCAATACTTTGAGAAGAGGCTGGAGCAGAGCAGCAGGCAGAGGGATGAGCAGGGTACAAGCACACAGGGCTGGGCACTGTGCTGTCCCCATGGGACTGCCTGTGCAGGTATCACAGACCTTCACCCCGTGTTAAAAAGGAAGCAGAGAACTGCCTCATACTGCAGGTGCAGGCTGCAGAGATGTCAGAACTTCCTCAGCTGTGCTCCAAGAGTTAATTGAGACAAATAACTCAACAGTGCTGCCATTAATGAAATTCTTCTGATATATTTCCCCTGAGCTTTCTATAAATGACTAAGTGACATTACTGCCTGCAGTGCGAACCCCCTATATGAGAGATAACGCTGCCGGAGCTAAGGTTGGCGCATCCACATTAGAAGCCTTGGAAAGAAGTGCAAGATGATATTTAAATAACTATCACACTGCTAAGAAATGAGCAGCCAAAAGAAATATGGTCTTATAATATGCTCAAGTCTCAGGATGAATCCTGGCTGTTACATGCAGACGCTGAAATGCAGTGGGTGGTAAGTGACAAACTCTTTTAATCCTGCAAATCTACTAAAATTCCCAGTCAAATCTCTCCAATTTTCCCCCGGTGACTCCTATATTTGTACATTTGTTTTGCAGCACACACAGGGCCAACTACTGCAACAGTACAGACGTGAGAGGCAGCATCATGTGAACCAGCATGTCCTAGGGGCAGCCAAAAGAGCGGATGGAGGGAAATAACCCACTCACCCATCATATTCATCTCCTGGAAACCTCTCACAGTTTCTGCTTTACTTAATATCTTTTGCTTTCCTTTTTTTCCTTTACTAATACCTCATGGGTATTTTTCCCCTCTGAGACCCACTGCTGCAAGCCCATAATTTGTTCAAGGCTTGCCAAAGCACAGACAATATAGAAATATCACTGGCATCAGAACTGAGCCCTTCTGCTAAGCACTGGAGAAGGGCAATAAATATGAGAACCACAAGGGGGGGGGCAAAAATCTCGTTTGTGGATGGAAGAAACTTGGCACGTAACACCAAGAGTTAAACTGCAATAAAATTCGAATGACCATTAATGAAAAAGCTCCTGGGAGTAAAAGGAAGATGTCTCCAGAGCTGTAACAGACACCAGGGTAGACCTTTACCTCCAACACATTTTGCACCAGTAAAACAAGGAGTCACAAAAGTATCCCACCTCCAACTGCAAAAAGAGTTTAACTAGTCCTAAGCACAAGCCATAGGTAGAACTCTGCTGACAACACAGATACTGTACAGGCACAGGAGAAACCAACAGCAAACCCATGTGTTTAAGGTCTGCCTCGATGTTCTGAGCTGAGACTTGCAAATTGCATCCGAACAGTGGCACTGCCCAGGAAATACCTTGGTGACAACTTTGGTGCCACCTTATTTAAACATTAATTTAAAATGCTAACTTCATAATGAGTGGAACAAAACTGTGTAAAAACATTTCCCACTCTAATCCTGGTTTGATCCCCCCCAGTATGGCCTTCTTTTGTAATTACATCCCTTTGTGATCTCACTCTAATGCCTTGTATTGTGACCCATAAAATAATCAGCCCCCTTTGTCTCTCCCTAATCCTTTTAGACTTCCTTCTTGTCTCTACACTCCTATAAATGCTGCCATTATTTGGGCTCAGCAGCTCTTCCCACCACCCCAGAGCCTGGAAAGGGGGCTGCAGGTTAAACCCTGAATATATTCTGTGCAGAGGAGCTGAAACGATGGGAAGATCTTTGCTGCTTTAAATTCCCTGCAATTCCCAACCTCTTCCCCTAGCCACACAGCTTGGCAGGAAAACCAACCTGCAGGTTTGCATATGAACCAGCCCTTCCCACTTCTGTGTCTTGCCAGTGACCTGAAGACCTTTGGCCTCGAGGTCACAGTGGCCAGTGTGTGGGGACAGCGTGCTTGTCCCCAGGCTGGGTGAGGGGAGCTGCTGCTGCTGTCTGCAGAGTTCAATGCAGACATTGCAGAGGAGTCACAACATCTGCCTTGCCCATGCTATCAATCCTGCCCTCCTGCTGGCAGGGTAAGTGCCTGGACATCCACACACAGTGGGATGGAGGAACAGAATTTGGGATCGGATGCAGAAGGAAAGGGGGTCAGTGAGAAGAGAAGGGCACAGGAATGTGTGTTGCTGTGCTCGACTACAAACCAGTCACCCTGCAGCAAGACATAGTGAAGAAAATGTCTTTACAAGCTCAGATCTGTCCAGAGTTATTATCAGGTCCTACAGTACTTCAAATACTGGGCAGGTCCAATTCACCAAACTTCAAGAAATCTCTTTGGCTCTAAATCGCACCATTGACTTAATTCCCCTCTTTCCATTTTTTTTTTTTTTTTTTTTTTTTAAAGCATCAGCTCAAACAGGGAAAATTGCTACTCTCAGGCTGGATATGTACAGAGCCTGATCCGATACCCAGTTTGATGGTGATTTCCAATTAGTGGTAACTGCTTGTTATTGAGTGATATAATCAATGGGTCTTACTCCACTGGCTGGGCTGTGATTTATGATGATGTGGAGCCAGGTTCATCAAATGCAGCATCAGCAAAAAGGGCTGGAAATGCCATGAGATGACACAATCAGAGCAAGTGAGGCCAGGTTAAGCAAAAGGTGGTGCTGAGAAGAAAGGTGGCTGAGGAGTGGACTCTGGATGTTACAATTGCTCAGAGGGTATCTTCATCCACAGAAAGCCAAAGCATGTTCAGCTTTTGGCATGCACAGGGGAAATCCAGCTCCTCAGAGACCTGTGAAAACACAGCCAAGCAGCGCCTCCAGAGAACACTCTGACTATGAAACTGATTTTAATTAAGACAGCTCAGAGTCATGTGAAACTACGGAACTGTCACTGAGAGACAGAAAAGATCTGTATTCAATAACCTGATCAGATTATAAAAACATGTTGCATTCCACAACCTTTTAAACTAACACACCAGGGTTTGAACAGACACAGAAACAGCAACTGAAAGAATTCCAACCGGGGTGTTAGGCAGAGGGTAGAAATGCTGAGGGCAGAAACGCTCCCTGCTCAGCTCAGTCACACGTAGGCTTCTTGCACACTCGTGCTTGTTCAAAAGAAAGTTACACTACAAAAATATTACCAATGTTTTTAGCACTGACCAGCCAATCCACAAACCAGCCAAGGTCTGCTTCCCTCCACTGATTATCTTTGATTAATAATGGTGACATAGAGAAATACCTCAGAATTTAATGAAATCAATTTAATGAGGTAATTTTTAGGAGGACAGGTTTAAGATGCACCCGCTTGGTGAGGAAACCCCCAGCACCTTGAGCCCATCAGGGCCGCACGCGCAGCGGCCGAGAGCAGCATATTCTTCCAGTTAAATTTTACTCAATGCCAAGTGTTGAAGTAAATTTGAAACATAAAAATATGATATCCAGCCCACATTTCCTGAATGCAAATATGTACATTCCTCTGAGCCAAGAAGATTATATTCCAAGCAATAACACAAAGCCAGGGTCTGTAACGGTGATATGAGACTAACAGCCTGCCTTTGAAGACAGCGAAAAGTGCAACAGAGCTCTCGAGGGGCTCCGCTCTGTCAGATCTCTTTTATTCCTCAGTAGCACGGCCTTGATCAACTTTCAAGATTTTTGTTTGTGAAAGGTTTTTATTTCTCCTTTGCTTTTGTGTTCAGATGTCAGGCTCAGAGGGAAGAAGAGATCAGCACTGGGATGAGGTTTTACCCACCGGCAGTATTTACTCTGCTCCGCAAAGGTCTGCTTAGCGCTTGGGTTTTTTTCCCTTCCAGGCAGCCAGCACCCATTCCTTCACGGCAAAGGTCCCTAAAATAGGGATAATTACTCTTCTCCTTTGACTTGCTAACTGGGACTTGAAGCAAGGAAAATCACTATCTCTCGTGTGTAACCCCCTCCCCGCCCCCCCACCCCGCCCCCCAAGACTTGGGGGCTCAGGGCGCAACTGTGATTCATTCTCAAGAGATTTAATCTATGATTAAGCAGAGTCGTAAGTGCAAGTGTGTGTTCCTGCGGCTCAGGCACAGCAGGGGAGCTTGCCCTGAGCAGCAGGTTACATTTGCCCACAACATCCTGTTTTATTCCCATTATCTGCAGGCACCTGTAGCATCAAGGCTAAGGGGGCCCCCTGTTTGTGCTGGCTTCACCCAGACCTCTTCTCAGGGCTGGCAACAAACCAAGCCTGAAGCCAGAATAGAGTCCAGAGCGTTTTCAACACCATTCCTTTTTCATTTTGATTCATGTGAAACTACAGCTACAAAAGGAAACGCTATTCAGGGACACACAGCACATCACATACATATTGATGCAGGAGCCAAGATAACAGTGTTTATTGACAATCCCCAATCTCAAAGGTAATTCCCCTGGCTCTCACGTCTCCAGTTTACAGGTCCAAGAAGTTTGGCATTGTGCTTGTGCATGAGTCGGCTTCCAGCTCATAAATGCCAGAGCCATTCACCAAAAGTGCTCCAAGGTTTAGCACCACAAGACTGACAAGTTTGAGATCCAGCTGCTAATCTGGCACAGCCCCAAAGCCCTTGGCTCCTGGACAATGTCACTTCTTACACTCCTGAAAAGCTAGGTTTGCAGATGGCCACTTCATGCACTTGGGAATTGTTATACACAAGGGCTGGAGTGTTCCCTTGGTGAGCTGCCAGCCGGCCCTGGCACTGTGGGGAGCGGGTGGCAGCATTCCAAAAGGCCCCCAGTTTGGGAAATGCAGACAAGACCTCAGCCCCAGGCTTTGCCTTAGACTTTTCCTGCTTTGTACCAAAAAATCATGGTGATATTTGCAATGGAAACAGAAGCATTAGTAAGTTGCTTGCACAGGAAGAAGAGCAGTAGCCATCTCCCAAACAAGCTGAGAGCCCTTCAGCAAAACTTAAAAAACCGCCAGGTCTCACGGCTGTAAACGCACCCCTCCTCACACTCCCATAGAAATTACATCCAGCAGCAACTTCTGGTTGAATGCAAAAAGGATCAGAGGCTGCACTCCCAGAGCCCCCAAACAGTCTGTGGGCAAAGCAGGTCACAACCACAACAGGGACAGAAACCACCATGGACCCCCCCACCTCTGCCATCAGTCCTGGGACAAATACCAGCCAGCAACCAAAGCTGACAAGGGACAACCAGGAGATCCAACAGGAGCAACTGCTCTGGCCAGGGCAATGCAACGGGCTAACACCAGGTAGTGTGCAGAGCTGGAGTCACAGCCTGCCCTGGAATTCTTCATTCCCTCACTGGCATTTTCATCCCTCTCTCCTGCAGGCTCCCCATCAGACAATCTGTCTGGTGTTGTTAGCCTTGCCCCCAAAGGCACTGCCACGCTGGGTAGTAAATAGGACCTTGCTCCTCTACACTGCCAGCATTAAATAACAAAATGAAAAATACCATGACCTTCAGGAGGTCTTTGCCCATGTTTTGGGAAGCGCTGCCTGCCAAGCAGAGCTCAGCTGTGCGGCACAGCAAAGAGGCTTCCAAACTCACCGCAGGAGATACACAAACCACAGGCTACTTCACCACATGATTTTAATAAAACTTACACCTCCAACACAGAATTTGCTGTTAGAAGGTGGTTTTTAGTTTTCTACCCAAGAAAGCTGATGAGCTTTTCTTTCACGCTTGGACAGCTACACAGATTAGATGCCAGCCAGATTTCAACACCAGCTCTAGAGAGGCTTTTCTCTCTTCCCCCTCTTTAATCCCTCCTCCATGAAAACCCAGCACCCACCATGCTGCCCTCCTGCTTCCCAGCAGAACCAGTGCCCCTTGCCCAGTGAGGTGGGGTGGGACAGTGCCCGTACTTACTGGCTGCCTGGATCTTGGCCTTGCGGCTCACCACCAGCCCGTAGTGGTTCTGGGCCATGCAGTCGTACTCGCCTTCGTCCGAGGAGCCGTCTCCCCGCAGCCTCTGGAAGCGGGAGACGTACAGAGAGCCATTGGCCAGCATAAAGGCATTCTCACTGTCCACGATCAGCGCGCCGTTCTTGCGCCACGTGATGGTGATGGGCTGGATGCCCTCCACCTGGCAGTAGAGGATCAAGGGCTGCTCTTGCACAGCTATGTCATCACTAGGCTCCACAACAAATGCCAGCTCGGAGGAATGGCCAAAATCTAAAATGAAGAGAGTAGGGCAGGGTTAGTGGCATGTCCAGGAGCAGCAGCAAGAGCCAACTGCTATGGCAGGAAACAGGGGACGATGGAAACATTTTGGATGTGCTACAAAGTGCAAGTGTTTCCGAGAAACACAAAACTCAGGGGCATGCTTTGCCAAGACTGAACTTCAGGGTGCAATTTCTTAAAGCACAACCACAGGCAAAGTCCTTCAAGGCTGCCTTTGGAGGCTCCAGTGAAGGGGACAGGCAGGCACACCTCTCCAGCAGCTTGCCAAACCCTAGTTCCACTCCATACTCCTGAAGAACGCCTCTTCACGTCCCACTGCAGGTGTGCAGCATCACACAATTAAAACTTGCACAAGCACGGGGCGTCAGCCATTCCCAGCCCAGGAGCTGAAGTGCCCACCAGTGCTGGAAAGCCACTCCTCTCCCCCATCAGCAGGCAGAGGGGCTGTACCGTGCCCCAGACCTGTTTGCAGCACAGCCGGCGGGGGCGAGCAGGGGATCAGCAGCTCCCGATCCAGAGCATATTGCCACCGGCATCTCCCCGACACTTCCCCCGCCTGGCAGAGCAGGAGGCTGTTTGCCTCTCGCACGCAACACCGTGCCCTTCTGTCGCTTTGGTCTCTCTCACGCTCACAGGCAAAGCATGGTGCTATTCAGCCCTTAATGAAGAGCAAGTTAAGCACCAAAATACAAATGCACAATGTTCCGGCTCAGCCACACAA
Source organism: Oenanthe melanoleuca (assembly GCF_029582105.1). Taxonomy (NCBI): domain Eukaryota; kingdom Metazoa; phylum Chordata; class Aves; order Passeriformes; family Muscicapidae; genus Oenanthe; species Oenanthe melanoleuca. The sequence goes on from NC_079344.1 coordinate 15,289,887, forward strand.
AAGGTTTCTTGCAAAGCAATTACGCTAAACGATGTCCGCGAGAGATAAGTTATTGCAGAATTTGTACCAACAATAGGCTAGCCCTCACTTCCCATCACACAGATATGTCCTCATTTACTTCTTTTGCCAAGAGAACGTTTAAACGCTGTGTCTTTGGCATGTTATGCTTCACTTGGTCACAGCACACCTTTTGAGGGTGTAATCTGCCCTACAGTCATGATCAGACACTACAGAAGATGACAGAAACAGAACTATTGCTTAAAGATTGGCCAAAATACATGCAGGCATGAAAGACAAAAACAGACCAAGAAACAGGAGTTATACAGATATTTGAAGGCTGTAAATGCAGAGATGGAGGTGAACTGGGTTTTTTTAAAGAAGAGTAATAGTGAAGAAATTCCAGCAGAGTAAAATTAGTTTCATCCAAATATGGAGAAAGTCTTTCTAACAGTTCTTCACCCCTTCAAGGGGTGGTTTCCCAATCTGTTACACAGCTTCTTTCCTCCTTCACAGTGGAACCAACTCCACAGATGCCCACAGAACTGGATGCACACATGCAATATCTCTTGGCAAACACTAGTCACAGCACAGGCTTTGTAATGCCTGTCCCTCATACAGACCCCACCAAGGACAGGATCCCCGCACATCAGGCTCAAAAGCAGGGTGGAGGGCAGACTGTTAATGCATAGTAAGAATAACAGAGATGAGAAGAGGCAGTTACACTAAAGAAAGAGAAGGAAAAAAAGTCTGTCTTTTCTGCTCTGCAAACCCAGTGAGATTTTTTTTCTTTCTTTCTGTAAATCCCCACTGCTTTCTACGGCAACTTAAATTGGATTACGGGGGATAAACATTGAGTGCAACCTGAGCCGAGGCAGATGGACGGAGCAGACAAAGACAGCAGTGGCACTGCAGGGCCAGGCCAAAGGTACTGACAACAAGGTATGAGTGTGTGCAAGGAATGGACAAACCCCACTTAGTGACAGGCACCTAAAACACACACTTTATTAACCCATTAAGCCTTAAAATGTCAGGCTAGCTCCAGCCATCTCGGTGATCTATCGCTCACTATGACTCCTTTTTTATGAGATAGCCCTGGGGTCCTCTCAGCAAGTCAGACTGCAGCCAGCACAAACCCATCAATTACTTTTTTTTGGTGAAAATTAAGGAATTAGATGAATGCTCTGCATTTTTCTGCAAAGTGGCCAGAGTCCCAACACCATGCTGGGGCCCCATTCCCTGTGTGGGTGATCTGGTGAGTTTGGTAGGATAAGGAGCCTTGCATCCTGACACTGAGCCAAGAGGGACTTCTGACTCCAGAAAGATTGAAGATTTCAGGATTTAGCCTAATGTGCAATCAGAAAAAAATCCATAATTAAATAAATGCCCCATCTTCCCCCAGCACCCCTGTATTCTTAGATAAAACAGCTTATTATTATATGTATAATAAAAGGAAGAATCAACATAATTACATGCCCTTCCCACAATTGCTGTCATTATAACAACCATCATTAAGGCCTGTGATTGGAGATAATCATGTTTGCCTCCATAAACATTCGGTCTGCATCCTCACTCCAGGCTGCTCCAACTGCAGGAGTGATGATGCTCAGAATGAGGACTAGGGTCCTCAGACACTCGCTGGAGTGGGGACAGACACTGGTCTTGGCTCTCCTTGGGCTGCACTCAAGAGGAGCACTGTGCCTTGAGGTGTGACACTGTGCAACTGGTTTGCAACCTGTAGACACCTCGCAGTGTCCAGAAGCACCCAAGTTCCAAATTCCAACTCAGCTCAGGTTTTTCTCATGGGATGCTTTTCAGGCCTTGAAGAAATCCTGGTGCCTCCTTCCTGGAGTTTCAGGGCCTGGTAACCAACTAACCAGATGCATGGGGAGAAGACAATTCACCCCATTTGGAGATCTGCGAGAAGCCAAGCTCTGTCTTTCACCTGTCTCAAAGGCAGACTCTGAACACAGAGCCCTCTCTTCCTGGGATGCTCAGGATGAGAGACAAAGGGACAGACACTCCCAGAGGAATCTCCACGGTGGGACAAGAAGTTTCCAGGTGTTTGCTCTAGAGGTCAGATCAGAGGAGCCAGAGGGAGAGGACAGACAGGATAAGGAGGCAGAGGTGAGAGAGAGGGACCCAATTCCATCAGCATAAAGAACTGATTGCAGTTAGCAGTGAGGCACAGAAATGATGCTGCAAATTTGGAAGTAAATGGCACTCCAAAGGCACATGGAAATAGTAAAAGTGCAATTAATTGAGAGAGAGCAAGGAAACTGCTGAGGCTGTGCACATTCACTCAGGGAATCTGAAAGCACCATCCCTTTCCAACACCTAATCCCACACAACATCCCAGGTACTCCCAGAACGGACTGAGAGGCAGCATGGCTCACAGCCATTCCCTGCTCGAGGCAGGAACTGTACAGCTCTGCCCGTGGCAGCTCGAGTTTGCAGTTGGAGCCAGGGTGTCAGGCAGGCAGCTGAACAGCCGCTTGTCTCGGCGCCGGCAGCGCGAGGGAAAACTGCTCTGCTCTCTGCAAAGGGATGGAGGGAGGAAGTGTGATCAGCTCTGACATAAAGGCCACAAGAAAATTACTGGAATCCTCATTCTACAAGTCTCCTTTTGAGAAACATTTACCATCTCCCTGAGCAATATAATATGTGACTATTTGTGCAAATATTTAACAAAAACTACTTCCCCTATTGATCAAGCAGGCAGACATACTCAGAGAAACCAATTAGCACTTGTGCTTTTGAACCAAGAGATTTATTTAGGGCTGAGAGAAAGAACTTCGAATTAATGGGAAGCTTAAAAGACACTTTGAAGTACATTTAAAAAAAAAATAAGTTTAATTATTTTTTACTTGACACTGTGATTCACATTCAGGGCTTCAAAAGAACTTGCTTATACCTCTGTATTACCCTTTTCCAATTGGGAAACACAATTTTGGCTTTCCCTCCTGTGCTTCAGTGACTAATCTCACCACTCTAATTAGCAGTGACATCCATGGCCAAGGACCTCAGTCACATCCTGGCTCATCCTCCTGGACCCCATCCAGACCTGGAGCTAGCAGGGCCATCCCTGCCCTGGGAGCACGTGGTCCTGACAGATGAAGCCCATGTTATTATTACTCCTGTTCTAGACAGGGAACATTAATCACACAGGGATGAAATAAGCTGCCAACAGCCCTCTCTGAGCTTGTGGCGAGATATTGTGGGAGCAGTTGGGTCCACCCACTTTTCAGGGTGCAGCATCATGGGGAGCACTGCTGGGGAGACTGAGGTAGCACCAGCTCCTTCCTCACCACACATGACATCCACCTGAAAATTGCCTCACATCAGCACTAATTTGTCCCCTTCTGATTGACTGTGTTTATACCCAGCATAACACAGCCTAAATCAGCAGCATAACCACCACCAAGGATAACCATTCCAGTCCTTCTCCAAAAAAGCCAAAAGAAGATGCACAGGACCAGAAGATTTTATAATGGGATTCTATAGATGAGTATCAGGACCAAAAACCCGGATGCAGGTTGGGCCATGCACATGAAAAATAGCTCCTGTTTTTCCAGTGGTGGGTTGTTTTTCATTCAAATCCTTCTGCAAATGGGAGGATATGGAAGGAAGAGATATATGGACCTGAAAGATGTTCTCCAACAGATTATAACAAGCTTCAGGCTGATGAAATTGGCTGCCTAAAAATCCAGCTGGTGCCCTCTTAAATCTCCTTGAGCCTGACCCAGACCCTAAGGAGAAAAGCACTGCACTGCAGTAAAGTGCAAATTGGCTCTTTAGGGCATCCAGAAAATTTACATTTAAAGAAGAGGAGAATAGGCTGTAACAGGCCCCACATCTTGCTGGCAGTAAAGTTTACTAGCTCAGAATTTTTTATTTCCTTTCCTTTTGGACGAGAGGTTATATAAAGCAATTTTTCCATAAAGCAGCATAAACCACATCCATTCTTTAAACGATTGCAGGAGGTCTCTGACAGGGATAACACAACCTCTCAGCCACCTGATGGCCCAAAAACACCCAGCATCACTGCCCTCACTGGAGACACAGATTTTAGCTGAGGAAGGCAAAGAGCCTGAAGAACCAAAGAAGTTGCCCCAAATAATTTTCAGATGTTTGAGACCAGACTGAGCAAATCCCAGGAGGTCGCTTGTTGAACACTGTGGAAGCTGGAAGCATTCACAGCACAAAGAGCCTTTCTAGGACAAGCTCCAAGTCCTTGTGGGCTCCCCCATCTCTAAAGAAGGCAGGATAAAACCTGTTGGTATAGCTGGAAAGGGCAAAGACCTTTCCTGAGCTAATTACCCACAGTAGCTCCATCCACAGCGAGGCATCCTGAGCGTATGGCAGCGAGCGGAGTGTAGGATGCGCTGTTATTTGCATTCCCCACGCCTTTCACAGCCCTGACCAGATCACAGCCTCACCACAGAGGGCATCAGCGACACAAACACAGAGCAGGAAACAACCACGCACAAGCAGAGAGCAAAGCCAAGATGGGAAATGCTGTGCCAGAGCCAGGTGCCCTCAGGCTTCAGCTCCCAAGGCTGCCCTAAAGTAGAACAGAGGAACAGCTCATTCCCTGACCCTGCAGGAAAGCATCAGGGAGGTGGCTGTCCCCACAGCCAGGACCTCACACAGACCCAGCAGGAAATGGACTGGCCACTCAGTGAGTGATAGTGCCCGTGGATCAGAGATGGTGGCTGGCGTGATGGCACAAGGCTGCCAAAAGAGCCACAGGCACCTTGGCATCGCAGAGCCAAACCCCACCAGCCAGCACAGCCCTGCCATCAAGCCTTTGAATTTCAGCTTGAGTTCTGGCAGGCAGGGATGGCATGCAAGGAAAGGGAAGGAAAGGTCTTTCTGCAGGAGGAGAAGTTAGTGTGCACATAACAAACTTTGAAACTCTTAACTGTATCCAGGGGATTCAAAGCAAACTCAGCACTCTCTCCTCCCTGCCATCCCCTCTGCTTTATCACCTCCTACCCTGAAATTCAGGATGGAGGAAAGCATCTCCTTTTTCTTCTCAAGGAGCCAAGCACTGCACGGATCCCTGCTCCCTCCAAAACCATTGCCTTGAAACACGAGCTCTTCTCTCCCTTTTCACATACTCTCAGGTTTCAGCAGCAACGACCCTTTTGCAAAAGCATCTTCACAGCTCAGCAGAACCATTCACCACGACCCGAATCCCTGACTTGCCATCAGCTTCATCAACACAATCTCATATGCAAAAACAACAAAAAAAAAACAGGCAGCAAATCCATGACTCTGCTCTGAAACTCTGGTTTTAAATTACCAACACAGAGCAGGTCTGGATTGTTAAGTGACTGGGCTGCTCTTGAGTGGAGGGGGCGATACAATGGTGACATCTGATATAATGCAAGGCCAGATCAGTGTGCTCTGTGCTTTCCTCATGCACTCGCCTATTTGCCTCTCTCGTCTCTTAAAGTGCAATTATTGACATGTTCGCCTCCTTAACCATCAGTTTTATATGCTTGCCAATGACTCCTGGACATGTGTAAACAATTATTTTTATTTTCTTGCAAAACCAAAATGTTGGATATTCTTTTGGATAAGCAGACTCGGGTAGATTTTCATGAGCCCTGCTACATAATTTATTAGTTTTTAAACTCTGTAAAACTAAAAGCTCCACTAAAGTTCAAATAAGTTTGTGATTTCAAAGTAATTTTGAATGGACTATTCCTGTTTCTGACTAATGTTACTTGATTGATTTAAATGGGAATTCTTAATCTGTAGAGGGAGATTCTTGCATTATTTTGTTAGTTAAATAAAAGGACAATATCATGGGCCAGAAGCCCAGGAATGCAAAGCAAGAAATATTGGAGGGAAAAGGGACAGAGAAAAAAGCATCTTCTGTCCCAGATCTGCTGCAGGCTGCAAAATCAAGTACATGGTCCGCTCATCCCGTGGCTTTAGAGCAGAGTCTAAGGGTCTGTGAAGCAAGGGGCTGGAATTGCATGGGGTCACTGCTTGGCACTTCACATGCTGTAATACAGGACCCTTGAGAAATAAGGAAATCAGACATAAAAAAGTTCAGGCAGACAGAAAGAGGGAGAGAGACTTTCTTGTTTGCACAAATAAAATGAGAGCAGTTTTGCAGCTCTCTGCCAGGCAGTGCTGCTGCTGAGCTGCTCCATGCTGGCCCATGCCAGGCTGACAGCACATGGGCCAAAACTGGCATTGAACAGGATGGAGAGGAGTGGGGAGCCCGGCTGGAATCCTGGATCTGGGACTCTCTGCCCAGATCCTTTCCCCTGGAGCCCTCTGCCAGCTCCTAAGTGAGCATGGGAACTTGGTCTGTGCCAGATCCAGAGCCTGATAGGTAACAAGAAGAGGCACAATTGCACCAGCTCAGTATTTCCAACTCCCTTTGCAGGGCTGGCAGAGCAGATCAAAAGAGGAGCCACCTGTCCTGTTGGCCCCTCTCTCACCTTGCTTAATACAATTCCAAAGTTTACTTTTGGTACCATGATGGCCCCAGCAGGCACCTGAGAGCCATGGGCACAGGTGGCTGCACACTCACACCCTGAGCACAGGTCCCAAAGGCTGTGAGACGCCTGCCCCATGTCATGGGCTGCCTGCTGCCTCCACGCGGGAAAACCATGTCCTGAGATTCTCCTGTTGAACCCCCGAGAGAGCCGAAGCCCAAACGTGGGCTTGAATTTCATACCGAGTCTCTGAGGGTTACTGGGGAAATGATACCTGATACTCTCTGTGTATATTAAGAAAAAAGACAGGGTATTACACCAATTTAGTAGAAAGCAATCCTTTTTTTCGTGTCTGAAAAAAGACAACAAAGCCATACAGAGTAGAAATTAGTGAAAGCTTATAGCTTCAATAATTTAGAAGTTAAGCCTACTTAAACATAAGTGACGATGCTTAATTCCAAGGCTGTTACTGAGCAGAGCCGGGGAGCCTCTCGTATCCTATGCCTGCCTTTGAATGCCGGGCTCAGCAATAACAGACAAAAGCTGTCCACCACCCAGAACAAAGAGCTCCAGGAAATTAAAAAAAAAAAAAAAAAAAAAAAAAAAAGGGAAAGAAAATACTGTCTCACTGCTGAGCCCACTCCCGCACGCTGACCAGCAGCTCTCAGTACCTGGCTCAGAGTGGCCAGACCAGAATTTAGGGGAGTTGGAAACACAGGGCTGGGAGTGGAGCATCGTGTCCTGCTCAGCGCAGCACTGCTCCGACACAGCATCCGTCCCCGGCTGACTGACACCAGCAAGGGAGGGTTTATTAAACTCAGCAGAGCGCACCAACACGTTACCTCGCTGTTAGCCACAGCCAGAGCGCAGAAATCCACCGAAGGGGGGAAAAACTGTCATAACCAAAAAACTGTGAAAGTGTAGCCAAAGACTCCTCAGCGGGGCCAGCAAAACACACCCCAAAGTCAGGAGCCACTGATCCGCCAAGGTGCGGCATAAACAAACGCACACGGCAATTTGGACAGCAGCAGGCAATAACCTAGACACAAATTCAAGTTGCTAAAGTTCTGCTTTCAAGTATTCATTTCTTTTCCTTTCCTCCATCAAGAGAAAAAACAAACAAAAAACCTTTTAAAC